>NW_009647433.1:280652-300480 GCF_000708025.1 Charadrius vociferus | reverse complement strand
AACCGCCCTTGGCCGGCCGCGCAGGTGCATATGGGCTTGTCTGCCAGCTTGTGGTCGTGCCCGGGGTGCTCGTCTCCTCAAAGCTGTGCTCTTTGTCTCAGCAGGTTTCTTTTAATCCTGGGGAATTAAGTGCTGGGGTGGTGGTGGTGGTGGTGTAGCAAGGTGTGTAACGCTCTGTGGCCTTCTACTTCTTAGTGTTTATTTCTGACTATGTAGCCTGACCATGTTGGAATAGTGGTTTCTTTTGGGGTAGTTATGGGCGTCGGGTTTCGTAAGTATTGCATCAGTCACTAACGCTGCTTCTAACGGGGAAGGTCAGTGATTCACCCAGAAAACTCCTTTCAGAGTTTGCAGTCTTCTCCATGTTCATTTTCTGAAGGTTAAATAAATGTGTCCTTGTGTGTCACAGCACGAAGAACAATATTTGTGAAGGCAGCAAACTGTAAGCTGCAAGAACATGTATTCAGTGCAGAGCAACAGTGCTATGGTGGGAGAGGGTGCTGAGAGATGGGGCTGGTAATCTCAAAATTTCAGAGTGTGATCTTCCCGCTCTGCACCTCTATATGTATTTTTAAAGCCATAAATTTGCTCTTTGACACGTGACTTCAGTTCACAGGCTAGAAATACTTTTTCTTCCTGAAATGTTTTGGAACAAGTACTCATATTTTTGCTCCTCACTAGTATTTTACCAATCTGATTTTGGAGTAAATGTAACAAGAACCGAATCAATAGTTTCCTGTTCCTATCATAATGTTATTTCTACTATAGTGTTCTTCTGCATGTCCAAATCTAACATGCATTTTTTGGGTCTTTCTGGATGTGTTGGGGGAAGGAGAAGATTAGATAGTATTGTGATAGGATGCGGGGTAATGGCTATAAACTGAAAGAGGGGAGATTTAGATGAGATATGAGGAAGAAATTCTTGACTGTGAAGGTGGTGAGCCCCTGGCGCAGGTTGCCCAGAGAAGCTGTGGCTGCCCCGTCCCTGGAGGTGTTCAAGGCCAGGTTGGACGGGGCTTGTAGCAACCTGGGCTGGTGGGAGGTGTCCCTGCCCAAGGCAGAGGGGTGTAACTGGATGATCTTTAAGGTCCCTTCCAACCTAAACCATTCTATTTTCTTGAGGCACACAATCATATGCCACTTTTCTCTATAAGTCATTAATTTCAGTGCACAGGGCAGCAGTGTCTTACATTAAGATAATTGTTAAATACTCTCTTTTATCCTGCAAATTAATTGTGCTGCCATTTAATACTTTATTTCCTGACAGTGTGAAGTCTCTTTAGTGAATATGGAATTTTCTTCTTCCTGTTAAATGTCTGACACTGGCAAGCCTGGTTTTGCTAGATATAGTGCAAAATTAAAATAGGTGTGCCTACATTAGAATAGGCCAACCATGGTGGTATTGCTCATGCTGCTCTGTCAAGACCATGCTGTTTATTTTCAGAAGAGTTGAGCAATGCAGCTTATGTCCATCACTTTGAAAGAACGCTCAGTGGTCAGCAGTGTGACTTCACGCAATGGCAAAATTAATGAGGAGGTATTTTCTCAGTCACTAAGCCTGCTGTGATAAAAATTTCAGTGGTGCTGGGAGACCTGCCAGGGACAGATGTGTGGCATCCAGAGAGCAGAGGGGAGTAAGAAAGTAAAGCAAGAAGAAATACTGTCTGGGACTCAAAGCAGGGACTCAGGTAGGCTGGTGAGTGTAGGAGAGCAATTGAACAGAGAGGCCTTTGGAGAAGAGGACTTAAACTAGGGTAGGTGGGCAGAATTCAGGCAATTGATGCGGAAGATTGAACTAGCTCCCCAGTGGAGAGCTGGGACATACGGATATGGAACGGGAAGGGAACAGTGATAGCAACAGAAACTCTTACAGTGTTGTTCAAGTGACTGAGAGGTTTCTTGCTCCTAAGACTTGTACAGGTTACGCCTAGTTTCCCCCTCAGCCTTTGAACTTGTCTTATGTACTCATTGACTTGTTTTAAATACTGAAATGTCATGGTTCTCTAATATTCTTCCAATTCCATGTTACTGTCCCCTAATGAGGGCAATACTAGAAAAATCTGAGATTAGACTTCATAATTCAGTCATAGGGTTTCACCATGCCTGGCCTTACATACTGAGGGTGCAAAGCTTACAGAAAGTTCACCTCTGACTTCATACCTGTTGTTGTCCTAGGTAAAAAATAAGAAGCTGGTTGAGCTCCTGAGGAGGAAAGTTCGTCTTGCCCAGCCTTATGCCGGTGTTTTTCTTAAGAAGGATGATAAGTAAGTCATTTCTCTTGATCTTTTAAAAAGTTTAAAAATAACCTATTTCCACGACTAGGCTGCATTTACACTAAAAGCTATGATCTGAAATTCCCTGTCTTGGATAGTACTACAGAAATTGCGTATAGGCTTGGACCATCCTCTTACTATGACAATTTTAATTGCCACTGCCAGCACTGCTAGGAGCTTGAGTCTTGCTTTAGAAAAGCCTGTTATTACTTGGGAGGGAGATGAACCATCCAGGTAGTTGGACGATTTGGAAAGGGGCTACATGGCGGTAACAGTGGGGTAAAGTGATGTGTCTTTGCTCCTGAGGCCAGTTTAAAGTTCTGCAACCAGTGATTGTTTTTTTCTTTTTTAATCTTACCTGCTCTCAATATTCTGAATATCTACTCCAATTTTTTTTCCTCAATAGCAATGAATCTGATGTGGTGGAGGATCTGAATGAAATCTACCAGATGGGAACTTTTGTACAGATTCATGAAATGCAGGACCTTGGAGACAAGTTGCGTATGATAGTCATGGGACACCGAAGGTAAGTACTTGTTACTTCCACTGCATCTAACCAGACTTCTTTATAAATAGATGTACCCCTTTATTGTTTTTGCCATGTATATGCATTGTCATACACAACTTGTGTATGGCAAGCTTTGGCTTTGTTACCACAATGTATCCTTATAGTGCTCTGGTGCTCCAGTCCCAATATTCTGTGTACTATTACAGGTGCGACAGGTTAGCCCCAAAAAGGAAGAGCTAGTGCATGTCATTCTCATATAAACTGTAATGTGATGCAAGCAAGCATTCATTAAGCTAAAGTTTAGCAGTTTCTTTGACAACTACAGCAAGGCTTAGTGATGGTGAAAGAAATTATCTTAAAGTAATTCAAACCAGCATTTTTGCTTTAAAAAAACTAAATGTGGTCCAGAACTGTAATTATGTCTTGTCTACATAATCTTGTCCCAGAACTGAATTATAGAAAACAGAATTATTGTTGGGAATATAGGTTTAGCTATTTGTGCCAAGTCTTTTGAGCTAAGACAATGTAAAGTTGTGGTTTTAAAAGCATCAGA
This sequence comes from Charadrius vociferus, assembly GCF_000708025.1. Taxonomy (NCBI): domain Eukaryota; kingdom Metazoa; phylum Chordata; class Aves; order Charadriiformes; family Charadriidae; genus Charadrius; species Charadrius vociferus. The sequence continues at coordinate 297,146 of NW_009647433.1, read as the reverse complement.
TAATTAATTTCTATTAGAAGGGAAAATACAAGGACAGAAACATGGTGGGGGAGACAGATTGAGGGTGGGTTTTGCTTTGAAACATTGCTTTTTTTCCTCCCACTCACTTTGCTTCAGTTGCATTTATTCAGGACAACAAAGAATGGGCAGTACTTCTTGAAGCTGATTTTGCGTGAGTTTGCAAGCTGACTCCTTTCCAAATGAAGTCTTAGATGTCCTGCTGCATTATAGAAGCAAAATTTTGTTTGATTAGATTTTGGAAATAGGCAGCTATTGATTTTGGTTTACTTGGGATTGAAATATTTCCCTACGACTTGGAAGGTGTGAGGAACTGGTTTTTATTTATTTGATTGAGACACAGAGCACTGGTCAGTCATGTCCTCCGGAACCACACTGGATATCAGATCTGAGGAGCATGCTGCGTTTACGAGGAAGATGGAGAAAAGGAAACTCTTATATCAGCAGCCAAAATAATGAAATGTGGTGTCCTGCAAGTGTGGTCCTCTAATTTCTAAATCCTTCCCTTAGCTCTCGCCGTACACCTTCTAGCATGCCTTCTGCGTCAGGGCAGCAGCTTCTGTAGTCAATCCAGAGATAGTTACCTGGTGACTGGCCAGCTGGCTGCTGCCAAACTTTTTTCCAGTTGCCCTGCAAGGTGGAGTTGTTCTACCCAGGAACTGATTTCCACCACCAGCAGCCCCACCCTCCAGAAAATGTTTTTGAACTTAATATCCTGTGACTCTATTCTGTTGACAAGAGTGGTCGAAGTTAGTCCAAAGTTGCTAGTGGCAGACAGTTGGAGTAGTTGAGGAGGTCTTATTTTTTTTTGAGGAGATCACATGGAAAATGAGACCTACACCCTGCGCATAAAGGCAATTATCCCCTGAGCTGGTAGTCTGCTGCACCACAAGGTTTCTTGGACTCCATATTCACAGCGTAGTAAGACAGCTTTGTCAAAGGCTATTGCAGTTCCTGAGCGTTTGTAGTTCTGCAACTGGTTTAAGCTATCACAGTTAATGATAAAGGTGCTGTCATCTGCCCTTGGCCTCATTCAGACACCAATAGGCTACTTCAGTGGTCAACTTCTGTAAGGCAACTTACTTATTGTGAATATACTTAGTAAGTCCTATCAGTATCTACCACTTGATTATTACTGTTTTACTAAATCAAGCCTTATTTTGACAAAATGAACCAAAAGCTGAATCTTGTCAAAACTCGTACAATTAGTCACCTTTGTCAAAGTTTCAAATTTTAGTTTACTCACAATACAACTTAAGACTCTCTCCTTTTCATGCTGAAGAGCTGAAATCACATATAACAGAGGAGAATTGATTGTGGCTGGTTTCTTTTGGCTTTCAGGATTCGTATAAACAAGCAACTAGAGGTTGAGCCTGAGGAGCCTGAGAACAAACAGAAAGTTAGAAGGAAACAGAAGCGCTCTAAGAAAGAGGCTGAAGAGGAGCCTGGAGCAAAGGACCAAGCTGTGGAAGTGGTACTAGATCCTGTAGCTGCTTCCTCGCAGGAAGTTCTCATGGTAGAAGTAGAGAATGTGGTTCATGAAGATTTTCAGATCACAGAAGAGGTTAAAGTGAGTGAATTAATCGTGCAAGCCTGGACTTGTCCTGTGGAGTTGCATCTGCATTTCTTGCTTGAAAGGAAGAGTTCTAAAATCAGGGTCTAATTTCAGGCATCAGAAACCAGTCCCTCCTTCTCACAGTCACTGCATGAGAGGATTGTATGAAGATAATGATTTTTCATTACAACAGCTCGAATCCTTAGAACTGATAGTGATCAAAAAAAAGTTGCTGAATGAAGAGGTTGGCCTGTGCTTAAATGTGTGATACCCTCTATCAAACTGGGTCTTTGCTCCAAGGTGACTCGGGTATCTTCTGGGCAAGAACCACTCAAGCTTTGTGCATGCAGGAAGCCAGCCTATAGCACTTCTTGCAGTTCCTTGTCTCCCAGGAGGAATAACTGCCCCAACACCGAGTACCATCACAGCACACCGTTGTAGTGGTGGCCAGGGGCTGTATTTCGGTGCTCCCATGCTGGAGACTTTGGGGAATGTCATATATGTACTGAGGCCTTGTCTGTCCTTTTCCAGTCTTTTTATTTATTATCTATCTTTGTTGTGTTTATAGGCTCTTACTGCAGAAATTGTCAAAACAATCCGGGACATCATTGCCTTGAACCCCTTGTACAGGTATGCTTTTCCCATGCTGCCCTGCTTTGGGAACAGTGGGTTCTTAAGCTGGAATACGCTGAGATTTTCTATTCTACTTGTCCTTTTGCTGTAATGAAGGAGAGATGTTTGCTGAATTGACCCCTAGAATTTTGTTTTGGGATGCAACCTTTATCATCCATTGTTGGAAACAGAGGGGAAGTTTTGAAAACCTGGAGTGAAACTTAGATATGAGGTAGGATGGTAAGATAACTATCTATGGCAAGATATCTGGGTCTAAGTGAAGCTTACTGCAAATAAGTATCATGGTCTAATCTATGTGATATGAGCTTAGTATGACCTTAGCACACAAAAATTGTATGTAACTGTAAAGAGAGCATTTCACATATTTGGTTTTATTTATCAGTGATCATTCCTTTTATTAAGTGATTTATGTGTTTGTTAATGAGTATTGGCTTAGTCAAAGTTAAAAAAATGAGTTATTTTCCTATGCAACTAAGCTGCGTTTCATTTCTTTACTCTGTCATAACAAGTAAATAACTTAATAAGGATACTCCCTTACGAATGTGAAAGGTTGCTGAGTATTTTGGGTTTTATTACCATTTTTTCAGAGAGTCCGTACTTCAGATGATGCAGGCTGGACAACGTGTGGTAGATAACCCTATCTATCTGAGTGACATGGGTGCAGCACTAACAGGGGCAGAGTCACAAGAACTTCAAGACATCTTGGAAGAAACCAGTGTAAGATGAAGCTTTTAACTAAATCAAAAGTATGTCTGTTAGATGTCATGTTTTTTTTAGCAGCCTCAGTACAGAGGGGACTTCAGTATTATGTTGGACAATAGGTTAGTATCAGTGACTGGGTTCCTGTTGAAGCATATAGTAAGGCATTAATAATGTGCCTTAAGGAAAGGCTGGATGCTCTGCATCTTTAGTGGCAAATAATTGTCTTTCACACATTGGTTGCAGGCTGTGGAATTGCTACATTGTTTATCTTTTTATGTCTGCAGGTGATGGAGAGTTCTAGACACCCTGTCGGAGCTTTTTGTTCTCCTTTCTCACAGGGAGTTGCCAAGAGTACAGTGTCTGAAAACTCATTTTGTGTCTCTCTCTTCCAGATTCCCAAACGGCTTTACAAAGCCCTTTCCCTTCTAAAGAAGGAATATGAGCTGAGCAAACTTCAGCAGCGTCTTGGAAGGGAGGTAAGTTTTTCAAGTAACACATACATTGTATGTATTTATATCATGTCCACCACTATGATGCTTAGCGTGACCAGTGAAGAATGTTAAAGCAAGACAATGGTACATACTCCAACAGGAGATTATTTTAGAGTTAAGATTTTATATTCTTCTTCCATTTGAAATTCGATTTTTTTCATGCACATTGGAAAAGTAACAGGATGAGAAGCTATGGCATCTGCTGTTAAAATGTGTCCAAGTTGTAATTTCATGCAAGCAGGTAAATCATTGGCGGCTGCAGTTCACCAAGCATTGGTGTAAAAATATACAGCATAATACCGTATATAGCACATAATAGTGTAAATAGCACAGTGTTTTTTTAAAAGACCATCTGCCAATCACTGTGAACTGATTTTTATAAGTTTTAATCAGAATACAGTAACTGCATTAAAACGGTAACTAAGAATATGAAGTACAAAGATTTGTGTATACTGAATCAAAAGTTAGTTTACTAACTCCCAATAATCAAGGCTTTTAAAATTCATGTGAAGTGCAAAATGCTTTTGTACCAGGGTAGGAATTGTTGGAGACTTCTTAAACAAATTGGACACATGCAGTCTGTGGTACCAGATGGGATGCATCCAAGGATGCTGAGAGGGCTTATCAGTGTCATTATTTTGTTGTCTCAATCATCTTTAAAACACTGTGGTGATTGGCAAGGTTCCTGCTAAGTGGAAAAAGGTAAACGCCATGGCCATCTTCAAGAAGGAGAATCAGGGAGACTACAGACATGTCAGCCTAGCCTCAATCCCTGGGAAGGTTATGGGAAAAATCCTCCTGGCAGCCCTGTACAGGCTAATGAAGGAGGACATAATTTGGAAGGGCCAGAAGCAATTGTGCCTCATCAACCTGATTGCCTTCTCTGATAAGAAGGCCTAGAACACAAAAAAGGGAGAACAATACCTTGACGTTAGCAAGGCCTTTGTTGTGGGCAGCTATAGTATTGTAGGACCAAATTGGGATGTTGGAGACTGGAAGGATGTCATACAAGGTGGGTGAAAAAATTGGCTGGACTACTGGGCAGAAGGGGTTGTGATCAACACTGTAAAGTCTAACTGCAACTAGCTACTAGTTGTGTCTCTCAGGGAGTCAGTAAGAACCTCTTCAAGTTCAGCAGAGAGAAATTCATAGTCCCACACCTGTGTTGGAATAACCCTGTACAACACAACAGACTGAGTGCCAAATGGACAGAAAATAGCTTTGCAGAAAACAACTTTGAGGCCCTGATATACAGCAAGCTGACCATGAATTAGCAGTCTGTCCTTGTGGCAAGGAAGGCTGACTGCATACTGGGCTCTGTTTGCAGTTGTGTAGACAGCAGGTCGAGAGAGGTGGTTATTCCCCTCTATTTGGCACTAGGGGGATCACATCTGGCTTACTCTGCCCACCTTTTGGTCTCCCCAGCAGAAACAAAACATTGAAGTACTGAATCATGGCCAGTGGAGGCCACCGAGATGTGGAGGGAGCTGGAGTATGTGAAAGAGTCACTTTTTATATTAGAACATGCTGCAAATGATTTCCGAGTAGTATTTGCAGTTGCTGAGAAGGTCATAACTGAGAAGTATATGCCAGCATTTGATGTTTGATGGGGTGTACCAGGAACAGAATAGTCACTGTATTTGTTGCTGTGTCTAGGTTGAGGAGAAGATCAAGCAAACACATCGCAAATATCTTCTCCAAGAGCAATTGAAGATCATTAAGAAAGAGCTAGGTCTGGAAAAAGAGGACAAGGATGCTATAGAAGAGAAATTCCGTGAGCGACTAAAGGAGCTGGTAGTGCCAAAACATGTCATGGATGTGATAGACGAAGAGTTGAACAAATTGGGCTTGCTGGATAATCACTCCTCAGAATTCAAGTGAGTGCATGGCTGTGTCCTCTGCTGTCAGGATTAGTTGGGAGAATGAGAGAAATCAATTAAATTCTGTGAAGCTCTTACTTTAAGAGCCTCTTTTCTCTTTTTGTCACAGTAGTTTCCCCTGAATGTAGCATACGATCACACCCTAGCTGTAGGATTGTTCTCCAGGTCTTCTGTGTTTTACTGTAATTTCCCTCTTCTGATCATTTTAGGTCTTCTCTTGCAGTCTAATGCTGTGGATAAGAACTGTGCAGTTCCTTACCCCTCGTGAAATGTGCAGTGACTCCTTCAGCCCTTAATTTTGGCTCTTCTCTCTTGTACTTAGGTGTTTTCATTAGATGTGAGAGAAGAGAAGCTAGTTGCTAACACATGATGTTGGCTAGGCTACCTGAGGGGGTCCCGGAAGTGTTGGGCCAGGGTTGGAATTGCAAAGGAGTGAATAGCTTTTACCACATAATCTGTGACATGGGTGGTCAGAAACTGAGCTTGCTTTGCACGTTTCTTGTCCATTGAGGCGGTGTGTGCTATACAATAAGCCGTTGGTGTACTCATCAGCACTTTAATGTCCTGGATCTTTGCTTCTAAAACAAAGTATCTTTTGTGGAGTAAAAGACTCTGTCTGAGGACAGAAATGTCATTTGGATGAGAAACATCTTGATAATCATATACTAGGAGGAGGAGGGAGGAAACTAGGCTTCACAGCCAGCATAGTACCTTTCCCTCAGAGTAGTAACAGTAGTAGCAAGTTTGCAAAGGAGGGACTTGGAAGAAAAAACCCAAAGCTCTGTGGGTGTGGTGATTGCTGTAGAGTGAATCCTGGGATGAGCCAGCCAAGCATGGGAAGGCTGTGCTTCTCTGTGTTTGTGACTGTGCACAATTTACTGTTTACTGCATCTTGCAGAACTTATCTCACTGACATCCTTATCTCCCAGTCTTAAATCTTTCCCTGATGTGTTGTACATCCAGCTGGTTTTCCTTGCTTCAGAGCCAGGAGTCTGTCTTCTTTATGTTGTCTTGGTCCACTGGGGAAACAGAAAACTGGATTTCTATCTTTAAGTTTTGACCTGACCCAAACAGTTGACAGTAGTGCAAAATGTACAAACTATCTTGCTCGTCTTCAGACAGGAACCAGCCGCACCTGAAAAAAAATCATACAGGGAATTTGTTTGCAGAAATCTACATCTTTGTGTGGTGTGTTGGAAGTTCTTTGTCTCAGAAAAACAAAAACAATAGGAAAAAAAACAAGGTTTGATTTTTTGCGGGGGGGATGGGACAAGGGAATGAAGATCATAACAAAAGGCTAGCAATGACTGCCCAGATAATGCTGTTCTTTTCATCATCTCCCTTCCATAAGTAGTTTATATCCCACTTGTTCTGGATGAGGTTATTTTGGAAGGCAGTGGAGGATGACATGAGCTGGTTGTTGTCAAATCACTCTCATTTGTGTGTTTCTGTCAGTGTTACACGGAACTACTTGGACTGGCTGACATCCATCCCATGGGGTAAGTGTAGTGAGGAGAACCTGGAGCTGACCAGAGCCCGAGCAGTTCTGGAAGAGGATCATTATGGAATGGATGATGTCAAGAAGCGAATTCTGGTAAGGCGGGAATAGGCAATGTGTCCCATTTCACACTCTGCTTAGCATCAGGCATTTTGGTTGTGTTTCATATTGCAGCTCTCCATTGAATTTGTGGAGCAAATAGAAAGCTGAATCAAAGAACAGAATGTTCTGGTGATCAGCTAATGTGTTTAATTACTTGTGGCAATGAATGTCATATTTTGATTTCAAAGAGCAATTACTTGCTACTTAATGCTGAGCAAGTGAATAGGCGTCCAAGGGAAGCAGTCTCCGGAGTTTAATTGGTTTGTTCTGCTTGACTGGCAAAGTTACTGCCTTTCCAAAACGCACTGAACCTCTACTCATACCTCTAAAATGAAGAGGGGGGAAGTTAGCTCTAAGTTGCATGCTTGCCTCACAAGCCTTACCTATCCCCAGAGCTGTGTTGGATGCTAAAGGGTTTATATAGTCTGTGCACTACAACCCTTGTATAAACAGACAGGGTATTTTTCAATGTTGCCTTGTTCCACAATTTCTGTCACTTTAGCCTGAAGATGTCCCACCTGTGCTTGCTGTGGTTAGGGAAGCTGTTTTAGATAAGAGTAGATACCTGCAACGGGTTGCAACAACTTCAGCAACTTGCTGTGGGAACTGCCTGCCTTTCCAGGGGACAAGAATAGGCTTCGCCTTGTAGCCAGCCAACGCATTCAAGCAGTGAAAGACAGTCCCAGTGCTGGCAGGATTTGTGTTGTACTGGGCAAGCACATGAAAGTGCCCAGTGGAGGGGAGGCAGGTGCAGTTATTGACTTGGCATTAACAAATTGTGATGAGAGCTTAGCAGAGTTGGTGAAGCTATTGAGTGTAGCTAGGCTTCAACTTGGCCATTTTGTTTTAAAGAGCTCAGTAAGGCAGTTTCTGTTACTGTTCCCACATACTGTATAGAGTAGAGCTTTGTGTTACCTTGGGGACGGCACTGATGGTGCTTAGGCCAGTAATTGTTCTGCACAGAAACTATATAGGCATCTCCTAAGCTAACAGTATGATGTTGTTATGTATAATGAACAGTAAATTGTTAGACATCCTGGGATTTTGCTTTTATTAAATTGCTTTGTTTCAGTCTCTTCTAGAAAAAGATAAAGGTTGTGAAGTATCTCCTTGCTGACAGCCAAAGAGCGCTTATTTCCCTAGTAGTGACTAAATCTCACTATCTGATTTATTATATTGAATGATTTATGGTAAGCCTGTTGCACGTTTGCAAGCAGATAACCCCTTTTGAGTACTAGTCTCTTACGTTGCTTGTCAGCACTATTTGTGCTGACTAGGCCCATCCTTTATACAGAAATAGTTTGCGTTGCATCATACAGGTCTGTGGCTTTGATTATTGATGTGATTAATTGCACACAGAGGAGATTACCCAGTTGTAGCAATGTAAGTGAGGTTGATGATTTTAAGGTACTGAGAAGTATCTACGCAAATTTAAGCCTTAATTAGTTTGGTGCTATTGTCCTTGTATAGTATTGCTGTGGAGTTCAGTGCTGTAGGTGGAAGAGTTCAAGGCTCATCTTTGCTAAATAACTGACTTCTAACAGGGAAACCACATCTCTGCCCACTTGCACAGTGACTTCTCCACTGTAAGCACACAAGCAGTTGAGACTTCAGTTCTGAACTGTGATCTTTTGATTTCTCAGCTGCTGAGTGTTATTTGAGGGTTGCCTGGCATGTGAGTGTGAAAAGATGCAAGTTTAACTTGGCAAAGAAATACTGGTACAGTAGGAGGGGCTCACAGATAGCTTGAGAGATGCAGGTGAGAACTAAGGAAGCTGGGAGAAGAACTAGAAGTCTGTCTTCCCACTCCAAGGCAGTGGAAGGAGATGCACAAAACCCATGGACGACCAAGTGTATAAATAACCAGAGGGAAAAGTAGTGCACCAGTGTTCTTTCTTAGCTTCTCCCCTTACCCTCCCCAACTCCTTTGAGGACCGATGTTATGTATGATGCTCATTTTGTAATCGTTGCTTGACATGATAACAAATAAGTTTTCGTGTTGCTGCAGTTGCCCTCTGTTCATGACTGGTCCTTCATCTATTCTGCAGGAGTTCATAGCAGTAAGTCAGCTGCGAGGATCCACCCAGGGGAAGATCTTATGTTTTTATGGCCCCCCTGGGGTTGGCAAAACCAGCATTGCCCGCTCCATTGCCAGAGCCCTAAACAGAGAGTACTTCCGCTTCAGTGTTGGAGGGATGACTGATGTAGCAGAAATAAAAGGACACAGGTCAGTGTAACTTGAGCAGTTTCTCTATCCAGCAGTTTTTACTAATGTTGTCAAAATAGGAACCTGACTGAAATTGGACAATTCGTCTCTGTTCTGCCAACCCTTGCTGACATAAGTTGGGATATAGGAAGAGGTGAAAAGGATAGCAAAGGGCAGAGTTTGGGACATAATCGGATCTGTATCTCTAAGTTCAGTTGCTCCCTGCTTCTTGTATATGCTTATGGGAGACCTTTGAAGAGCTGTGTGAGCTACCCAAAAGCATTGGACTGATGGCAAATGCTAATTCATGTGTGTCTATAACTGCCAGCACTAGACAAACGGTGGCAGTTTGGACATGGTGTTGTGGTTTGGCCTCAGCCAGTAACAAAGAACCACATGGCTGCTCACTCAATCCCACAGCTGTGGGAGAAAATCAGCAGAAAAAGGCAAAACTCGTGGGTTGAGATAAAGGCAGTTTAGCAAAACAGCAAAGGAAAGAGAAAAAACAATAACACCGATAAAGGAATGTACAAACGCAATTGCGGTACCGCTGCCGGGTGCCCCAGCCTGCTCCGAGCTGACTTCCCACCCCCTGCCCCAGCCAGCTCCCTGCTATAGCCTGGGCATGGCTCACATGGTATGGAATACCTGTGTCCCCTGCCGAATCGTTGGGGAAATTAACCCCATCCCTGCCGGAACCAGGACAAGGGTCATTCACATGTCCAGATGTGATTGAGACTCAGTTTCTAAATAATTAGGAGGGAGATGCTGCATGAAGAAAACTTGGGAACAAGAGTATTCATGGGGAGAACAAGAAGACACAAATACAAAGATCAGTAAATCCAACCCTGCCACAGGTTTGTTTTACTTCCACATACACCTGAAAACAAAACTAGCAGAGTTTTCAAACTAGTAAGAGTAGCTGTTCTGCAGTGTGAATTGAACCTGCAAGGTTCTGCCCTATATGATACAGAAGTGGAGAGACATATTTTATATACTTTTCAGGATGTCCTCTGATCTGTGCCTCTTGGCATTCACTCTGTTGTTACCCTCTTGCTCTGCTTCTGCATGTTCCAGGATGCCAGTTCCCTCTAGCAGAAAGATTGTGTTTTGCTGTCAGCAGTTTGTTCCTTCAGTGTATCTTTAGATTTACGCTTATCTTCCTACCAAGTGTGGGAATGAAACATTCCCTTTTCTAACGTTTCTTTACCCAGAAACGGAGAAGTTGCTATTCAGACATCTCTGTTCTTAGCCTTACCTCTTTGCTTCCCTCTAATTTAAAAGTGGTTAAAACTGAAGGTGGAAAACTGCAGTCTGGGAGTATTCTGCCAAAATTCATGTCTGAACCGACTAGATGGGTCTTGGTGTTAAGTGTGGTGATGGAGAATGCTTTTGATAAGTGTAGAAGAAATATAGACTTGTTTCCCAGCAGGATATACCTGTTCCATCATCTGCGTGCTATGTTGTGTGATGTGTGCTGTACTTTATGATGGGTCCCTAAATACAGTCTCTGGTAAAACAGGAGGACATATGTTGGAGCAATGCCAGGAAAAATCATCCAGTGTCTGAAGAAGACCAAGACAGAGAATCCGCTTATACTGATCGATGAGGTGATGTATCTGGTCTTTCTTCTAGATTTTGCTCTTAAAAACATACCAATTCTTGACCCCAATAGGAAGGGTGAAGCAGTAACTCTCCTAAAAATTCCAGGGGTTTTTTTATTTAAATGAGGCTGGGCTCTCAAGTTCTTTGGGTGACAGTGATACCTTAGACCCTTAGTTTTCTCTTCCTATAGCAGACTTGAACTTTAATTATTTGGTTGTGTCCTTCTCATTAAATTGCAGTTATTTGGATTGCGAGGATCCTAATGGAGCTGGCTGGATATTCAGAAACTTCAGTAGCTCTCATGTTCCCTACCTAGATGTGGGTACATCATTGTGCACAGAACGACTGTTGTCCTTGTGACTATTAGGAAGAGTCACTCTCTCAGCAGGTCTAAAGCAAGACTATAAGGAATAAGATGCTTACAATCAATTTGTGATCTGATTTGAGAATAAATGAGACAGAGCTGCCAGCTTACTGCTTTGTGGAAAAGCAAATAAGGACAGGATATAATAGCAGGTGTTCAGAACAGACCAAAGGTCTGTCTGTCCTCCTTGTGTGTGCCATGCCTGGTAAATACCAACAGCAGATGTCTTTGGAATGGAGTGGGGGACTAAGAAACTGGGCAATGGTTTGCTGTGTAATGTAACCAATGAGTATCTTGATTTGAAAGGTAATGAAACCTGTAGGTCGTGGCACTTACGTGGTGTTGGTGAGGAGCCTTGCGTTGGCCGTAGTAGCAAATTGCATTATGTCCATCTAGTTAACGCTACTCTTTAGGGAGAACAAGCAGTGGAGAGTGGCCCTGTTGTGACCTCCTCTTCTGAGGACATGAACAGTGCTGAAAGAGACAACAATCTTGGATGTGGTCCTGGGTGGACAGCTCTACATGGCCCTGCTTGAGCAGTGGGGTTGGATGAGATCACCTCAAGAAGTCCCTACCAGGCTTAGTCAATGATTCTGTGAAAGCAGCAAAGGTCACTAGCTGGGCTGTGATGAGGGGATGTGTGTAGGCACTTTGCACCTTGGTCAGAGTAAGGAGAGTGACTTTCCTTACATATTAAGGGAATTATATAAGCTAGCACCCTGTAGTTCTCCCACTGTGGAATAAGTATTCTGGTCTGTGACTATAGCTTAGCTTAGCTTAACGTGCAGTAGCCCACTAGTCCATGTTGACTCACTTGCTCTTGATTGTATGCATGCTCCCTGTGGCTTCATGGGGCTTCTTTACAGCACTGTTAAAGTCCTCTGTCTTGTCAGGTATGTCCTGTGCTCATGTGCTAGGATAGTGAGGACTTGGATGAATGCACAGAAAACTGAAAACTGGTAGTGGCTGCTAATGAGCAAACATATGAAGATTTTCAGGTGGAGCCTTTAAAGAATCTTTGCGTGAGAATTTATTGTGTTGAGAAACTCTTAGCGCATTTAAAGTTTTTCTCCCATAGGTAGATAAAATAGGAAGAGGATATCAAGGGGATCCATCCTCAGCCCTCCTAGAGTTGTTGGACCCAGAACAGAACTCCAACTTCTTGGATCATTACCTTGATGTTCCTGTGGATTTATCAAAGGTATTTCTCTCTTCTGCAGAGGTGGTAGAGCTGGAATGTATGTGGATCATTGCAGAGATTTCCTGTCCATGACATTTTAGTCAGTTGGAAAGTCTGACAGATGGGATTGAGACACGAGTAGTATAAGGGTGTCTCTGCAGGAGTTGGCTCTAACCAAAGCGTCTGTACATACTTAAGAGAACACAATCACCAGCATATGTGCTATAGCCCTAACTCCCTGTAGAGCTGGGGACACAAAGATGTGTGGTCTCTGCTAGAAAAGGCAGGAGTTTTTCTTCTACATAACGATTGGCAGAGTTGCTGTCAAGTGAGGTGGCCTCATGCTGCTGTCAGACTTTTAAAATTGGTTGTCTCTGCACACTGTTGCACTTTTTGTGCAGCTTATTTTAATTGCAGAATTGATAGAAGAGGAATATATATACATAATTTGGTCACTTCTATGCTAACTTAATAGAAGGTAGAAATAACTGAAAGTGAGATCTAGATCTCCTCAGGCAAATAGTTTCCTGGTCTGTATCAGACCATTCCAACTTCCCAGTTTGTGCTGTGTGTATTTCTAAACATCTGTTTTGGGGGTAGGGAATATCCTACTACATAGTTCCAAAATCCAAAACTTTTCCTGTAATAAAAACTAGATTCTACAGAGACACTGATCTTGCTTCAGCCCTTCAGACAGAGAAACAGAGAACTGAGGAACTATTGCTTGGGGTAGGGCAGCAGATTAATGAAAATGCTCAACAGGATTGTGGAATATTTCTAGGTACTTTTTATTTGTACTGCCAATGTGACGGAAACCATTCCAGAGCCACTGCGGGATAGAATGGAAGTGATCAATGTATCAGGATATGTAGCAGAAGAGAAACTTGCAATTGCAGAGGTAAGAGAAACTACTGCTGCACTGTGAATTACATCTGATAAAATGTTTTTGGCAGATTCAGGCTTAAATATTTACATCCAACTGTGTCCCAAAAAAAATTGGGCATGTGGCATTTTAGACAGAGTCCCTCTGATTTCAACACCCAATTAAAATAACTCCAGTGTTCCGTAGGCTGTGGACTCCAGCAAATGGCATTAAGTTAATAGCAGAATGAAGTTGAGTAAATTGGAACCACCAAGTTTTTGTCACAAATACTAACAGAAGGATGTGGGGGATGATTTATTTCAGAGGTACTTGGTCCCTCAAGCACAAGTTCTGTGTGGCTTGGATGAAAACAAAGCCAAAATCACATCGGATGTCCTGACTGTTCTCATCAAGCAGTACTGCAGAGAGAGTGGGGTGAGGAACCTGCAGAAACAAGTAGAAAAGGTGAGGGAAAATTGCATGTAACCATGACCACTGTGCTTCAGCCTTCTCAGCTTTGTCTACAGAAACAAATTACTGTCTCACTCAGGTATTGAGGAAATCTGCCTATAAAATTGTGAGTGGAGAAGCAGAGACAGTCCAAGTAACACCTGAAAACCTGCAGGACTTTGTAGGAAAGCCCATCTTCACTGTGGATCGCATGTATGAAACCACTCCTCCGGGAGTGGTGATGGGTCTGGCCTGGACAGCTATGGGTGAGATAAAATGACTTTTGGGTTAATGTCTACGTTTCCATATAATTTTCAAAAATTGAATATGATAGTCAAACTGAATTTTCCCTACCGAATCCAGTGCAGTTCTTCTGCTGGCACCAGTAAAATTAACTTCTGTGGCCTTTTAGATCCTGACTTCTTCCCTGAAGAAGGGACCCCTTCTTATTGCCTTATTTGGGCTCATTTTAGCTTCAGGCCAGCATTTTTTCTCTTTATACTCCATATCCCATATGAACTGCATACATTAGGAACAGCAATGACTAAAAGCGTAAGTCTTTTCAGATAAGACAAGACTTTGTCTGCTTCCTTAAAAGCAGGAGGTGCCATTCTGATCTATGGCACAGCTGAGGCACACTGTATCTCTTCAGTGATGTTGTAACACTGACTTGGCTTTCGATGTCAAGGGCAATACAGGTATTCTAGCACTCTGCTGGGGTGGGTGCAGTTGGCTAGTTGCCATTCATTGGTTTACTCCCCTCGTAACTTGGGGGCTGATGTACACCACTGTATGGAAATACAGCACGCAGCAAAGGATATGACCCTTGTAAACTGTAATTGACCTTGGGTAGTTAAGAAGTAGTTAAGAGAGAAAGGATAAGTGAGGGTAAATAGATGTCTGACACTGGAAAGCTGAACTGGCTAGAAGTGTGTCATGGTATGAGCTCATCTTACTTTTTGGCTACAAAGAACCTGAAACAGTTATAAGAACTGATTACATCCACTAAATAGGGGTTGCATCTGTATTGGTGGAGTGTGAAATCCAAAGAAGCAATGAATGGAGACTGTTGGTGCAGAGCTGTTGAGGTTTCTAGCCTTCCTGAAGGAATTCGGAGAGCAGGTTTCAACTGCTTTTTACCCAAGAGCTAATCTCTCATTAGAGAGCCCCAGTTCCAAATTCCTGACACTGCTTCTGCGTCACCAAAGCATTCTGGTTTGATTTTCCTTTAACTTTTCTCAGGATGTTGTTTTTCTTTTCTTCCTTAGGAGGTTCTACTCTGTTTGTTGAAACATCCCTGAGGAGACCCAAAGACAAAGAGAACAAGGATGGCTCCCTTGAAGTAACAGGGCAACTTGGGGATGTAATGAAAGAAAGTGCCAAAATAGCTTACACATTTGCAAGAGCCTTTCTGATGCAGAAGGAACCCAACAATGACTTTCTCATGTCTTCCCATATCCACTTGCATGTGCCAGAGGTAAAGCGATGCAGAATTCACAGAGCATGCATAGCAGCTAGGCTGGTTTGCTCCCCTAGACATGAAGTTGGAAAGCACTTCATTTGTCCATATGTTGTGCACAATGCTCTCTGCTAGTAGTAAAACCTAGAAAAGATTTTCCTCAGGATTCTGTGTAAACGTTCTTAGGAGCTATGTTTCCATTCCTTCCTGCAGCAAGCATGTGGCGAGAACACAGGGGCTTGGATAATGCTGTAAGGAATCCTAGGCTTTTGTTGTAGCCATTGGCCCTGTAGTACAGGTGGGGAAACCATGGCATAGAGATAAGTGATTTGGATAAAAGCTTGTATGCAGCGACAAGGAAATCAAAGTTTAGGTCTCTGTGTTACCAGACCTTCATAAAGGCTCCAGGTCATTTACTACACTTGGTCTCTGTGCTGTGGTCCCTAGTCCATACAACGGCAGTGATTGCATTTTGACAGTGTTTGGAACTGAAAATAGATCCATGCTGTGCGCAGCGAGGCTCACACACTGTAACAGGCTTTGGGCAAGAGCTCTACTGAAGACAAAGTTGGTACTATCACTGTGCTCGAGCTTTGCTTCTGAACTACTGCATGCTTTAACCTAGTCCACAGTCTCCTTGTTGCAGCTTGTTCTGGGTCTGTTGAGGTACTTGGTTATCTGTGTGTTTGTTTCCTAGAGGATCAGAAAACAGCAGACACTGTCTGCCTCTACTCCCTCTCAAACATTCATTTATGCAGCTCTTACCTCAAAAATCTTTTTGATCTCAGATAAATCCAGACTGTCACTAGTTTAGGCTGGATTTTGTTGGGCTTTCTAAACTGAATAATCTTTTCTGCCTTGAATGATTTTCAGTGTTGTCCTCCACTATTTTGTGACTCTTGATGCTCTCTTCCCATGTGATGCCGTCCTCTGTGACTTGTTTCCATGGTTGGCTTAAGTCAACAAAAAGCTTCAAAGCATTCATGCTCTGTTTTTTGCTCATGTTGCGTATTCAAAGTCCTGAGCCTGATGAGTATTGTGGTGGCATCAGGCCAGAAATCAACTTGTAGACTCGTGGATTATTCCTCATGAATAAGATGAGAACTGACATCGTTGTTAATAGATCGGCCAGTTCAAATAGCAGGATTCCATCAGAGATGCTTTCAAAAAAACCTTTGTGAGACCCCTGAAACTGGGGCCACGTTAAAACAGCAATGACAAAGGTATTGTCTGGCTCTGCTACTCTTTGAATGAGCTAAAGGCAGGGGGCTTGTGCTTTTTTTTTTTTTTTTTTTTTTTTAAACAGGGAGCAACACCGAAGGACGGACCAAGTGCAGGGTGTACTATAGTAACAGCTTTGCTATCACTGGCCATGAATTGCCCAGTGAGGCAGAACGTGGCCATGACTGGAGAAGTGTCATTAACTGGAAAAATTCTTCCTGTTGGTGGAATCAAGGAGAAGACTATTGCGGTAAGAGCTCTTATCTTG
>NW_009647433.1:280071-280602 GCF_000708025.1 Charadrius vociferus | reverse complement strand
AATGGATTTCTTCTGTAGTGGGAGAGGCAGTGATTTAATATACACTGTGGAGAAGCCTGCTGGGGGAGCATGGGGATCCTGCCTGCGTCTCGGGCTGTGAGGAAGGAGATGGGACCCCAGGCTCTGTGCCAGGGCATCTGTGTTGGTCTGGTTACTAGACTTGTAGAATTAAAGGTGGAAGGGATCATCTGTCTTCTCTATCACAGACTAGGACAGTGCAATAGTCTGTGATGGGTTGAACTGCCTGTTAAGGAGGGCATCCAGTGTAGACTTGATGGTATCCATAAGGCATCATCCTTAACATTAAGGCTCTGTTCCCTAGTTCCAGCTTGAATTTGTCTGACTTAAAATTTCATACAGATATTCCTATGTTTGTCTGTTTTGATGGAAGTAACTTACTTTTAGTGTGTCGTATTTTCCTGTGAAGTTTCTTTGTATATCATAAGTTACTTAAAAGTTACTTAATCCTCCTCTTTTTTTTTCTTTTTTTTTCTTTTTTTTTCTTTTTTTTTCTTTTTTTTCTTTTTTTTT
>NW_009647433.1:275740-279671 GCF_000708025.1 Charadrius vociferus | reverse complement strand
TTTTTTTTTCTTTTTTTTTTTTCTTTTTTTTTTCTGTGAGCTATATAGACTGAGTTCTCTGAAGCACTCTTGCAGGCACTGGATTTATAGTGGTGCTTGCTTTTTTTGGTTTCAGCCCTTTGCCATTTTCAGAATTCTTTTCCAAGCATTGAATCTCTCCCCATACTTTTCATCTGTACAGCTCTTGCCTACATCAGGCTTGCATCACACGCATTTTTCTGTCTTCAAGAACGGTATTCGCTATTTTGGTAGCCTATTGAGCTGGGGCTTCACATCAGTGTTCTGTCCCCAAATCTGTTTGGGCTACAGCCTTGTGCAGTGTGATTCCTTTTCCTCATGTGGCTTTAAAATGGGTAATTTTGCATTTCGTTTTGTAGTAGTCATTACAGGACTCACATATGATAGGGATGTCTGTGGCACTGATGACTGGCTGCATTTGCAGGAGTGTGAGTGACCACACAGGGACCCACAGGTCACCCACAAAGTGGGTACAAATGTGCCACTTGAGGAGTGGGCTCCACCTTCTCCGCTCCTTCCGATGCAGATGTCCCAACCAAAATGTTCTGTAGAACGGTGCTATGGGTCATGCATCTTGATGTGGTGGGTTGGTCTGATAAGCTGTTTCTAATTCTTCCTTTGATTATAGGGTTTATCCTCACCCAAGTTGGAACAGACTTTTAAAGCGCTGTATAGTATGAATTAGTCTAAACCAATCCCCCGATGTGTTGACATAGTCCTACTAAAATACCTCCTGCTTCAGCTGTCCCTGCAGCTGAAAAGGTGGGACTGGAGAGTGTTTTGGGGGCTTGGGGAGATCTAGAACATGATCCCTCCTTAGTGACATCTCCTGTAAGTAATGCCCTCACTGTTCTCTGAAGAACAGAGTAAAGCCAGATCATGGTTCTAAATAACTGTTCTTGTTCCTGCTTTCTAAAATGGGAGTGTGTTTCTAGTGGATTGATGGATTTCTAGGACTCCACAGACTGCATAACTTTCTTTTCCCCATAGGCGAAGAGGGCAGGTGTAACCTGCATCATTCTGCCATCAGAGAATAAAAAGGATTATTATGACCTTGCTGGATTCATTACAGAAGGACTAGAAGTGCATTTTGTTGAGCACTACAAAGAGGTATTTGATATAGCATTTTCAAACCTGGATTCCGCTGGAGGATGATGTTCATCAGCCTGATGGATGGAAGGTGGTCTGTCCCTTCATGATCAGTCTCCACCCAGAAATGGGGTGACCTGGGGGCAATCCTGAAGTGGGACATGGAGCTATTGCTGCTGCGCAGCTGCTGAAATGAATTATGGCTTTGGTAGAATAAAGTATTTCTCACTCTTTAATATTGAATTATGATCCACGTTAAGTATTTCCAATAAAATTGTGAAATTTTACTTAAGGAATATGCGTGTTGCCAGCCACCAGCAGTGGAGCTAGTCAAGTCTTTTATAATGAAAGATTGTTATTTCACCGTTATTTTAAGTACCTGCTTACAAAAACATTAACTCTACCAACAGAGCTGGGGCTGTGATTCACGTGTATCGTGTTCCTGATGTACTGGTAGCTCTCAGAAACTTCTCCCTGACTTGGTGTATGAGCCTGTGCTAAGCAGGAGAGGAAGCTGTGACATTTTTCTAGGACAGTTCAGCAGAGCGAGCAGGTTCAGCTGCAGAGGACCACAGTCCTCCAGATGAAATCACAGGTCTGTACCATCAGAAACAACCCCAAGCTTCAAGGGAGAGCAAAGCCCGCAGAAAAGCAACGTGCTCGGTATCAGCAGTTAGCACTGTACTGCACTCCACCACAGACTGTCTTTGCCACTGCAGTTTTATGTTCACTGAGTGAAAAAAGGAACTAAGTGTCTTAACATGACAGTTTTATGTCAGTAAACACAAGCTTGGGACAGAGAGCTTGAGTACTTCATCTTATGGCAAATGCTAGAAAAACAATTTAAATAGGGCAAGTTGCATGAAGTTACATGTAGTCTAGTTGAAATGTATTGCTTTGTGCAGGAAGAACAGCACTGGTCCTGTCTCACAGCACAGTAGCCCTTAGTGGAGAAAAAAAAACTAGCCCACTGAAATTCAGAGCTCTCATTCTCTCTCATGATTTGATAACACACTGCAGAAAGTAAGGCATGAATGGAGAGTACAAGGGGAAATGCATGAGCAAGAAAAGCTGCACAACGTTGGAAGTGCCATGGGGAAGGAGTACAAAGTTACTACTGTTTTCAACAGCAATTTTTGTCCACTGACTTCTCTCCTACAGCCATCTAGGTCTGGAGGCACACCCAGAGGTGAAAGGTATTGCAGCCTTCACAGGCTTAGCTATTGCAGAGGCTTCCACATCCTGAGAAACACTTAACTCTGCAAAGGTGATTCCCCCACTAGAATATATCACAGGCCAATACCAGCAACTCCAGTACCAGCATCTGCAGGTAAAAATAAAACAGCAGTGCCAGTTGTGGATTACTGCAGTTCAGTTCTTTGTCAGCACCCCCAGGAGCACCCTGTTCCTACAGGCTGAAGCAGATGTACCATCAACAGTCATTACACTGTTTTTGTGAGAAAGGACTTTATTGAGTTAGACTGTACAACTCAATCCTTCTTTGCAGCAGCTTTCCTCATGGCTGCCAGGACGTTACTGAGTTCTTCCCGCTTCCTCTTGGCCCGAATGTGAGTGCCAACCTGCAGGGGAGAGAGGAGTGCATTCATCCCAGCAGAGAACAGATAAACCTGCGTGGCTGCTTCAGGCATTCACTGAAGAAGCTTGACTCAAAAAGCAGGCAGGATGGGAAATTCCTGGTAAACGTGGACTTGAACCCCACACCCCTCGACTGGCCCACCACTGACTACTTGCCATCGCATAACAGTAGTACTTCTACTCAGGCTGCCCTCAATGAACCCCATTTCAAGTTGCCTGGTTAATCGTACCCAACCTCCATCAGTATTGCTCTCCTCTTCCCACACCAGACTTGCAAATAATGCAAAACCAGCAAGGGAAGGCTGGATTGCTGTAGCTCAGGGCCTTTTTTGGCAAAGCACCTTTATGTTCATCTCCCACTCTCCCACCCAACCCAAGAGGCATTCCCTCCGCTCCCTCAGATCAGAACAGTAACTTCCCAAACAACTGGAAAAAAAAAAGAGTATTCAAAAGCAAAATATCCCCAGGGAAGGGCAGAAAACAGAAAGTTAACTGAAGCAGAGTTTTTGCCATCCTCGCTAAGATGTTGGATTGACATACCCGTTTCTTTATGAACTTCAGAGCACGTTTATCTTTGGAAACTTTCAGCAATTCCATAGCACGTCTCTCGTAGGGTGCGAAGCCACAGACTTCCCTGATCATGTCTCGGACAAACTTGGTGTGTTTGGTCAGGCGCTACAGGAAGGGCAGGAAGAAAAATATGGATCACAATGAATATAAGCGCTAATTTACCCAGACTGGACTGCAAAGGGTTGTGCAAACTCTGGACTAAGGCCCCAAAACCAGCTTATGCTGTCAGCATGTCCCAAGGAAGTACGACCTCCTGGCAGGCGCCAGTCAAGAACTTCTTCCTGATATCTCATCTAAACCTCCCTTCTTCCAGTTTAAAAGTATCACCGCTCATCCCATCACTCCCCTCCCTGATCCATAGTCCCTCCCCAGCTCTCACTAGAGCCCCTTTAGGCACTGGAAGGGGCTTTCAGGTCTCCCCGGAGCCTTCTCTTCTCCAGGCTGAACCCCACCAACTCTCCCAGCCTGTCCTCCCAGCAGAGGTTCTCCAGCCCTCCCAGCATCTCTGAGGCCTCCTCTGGCCCCGCTCCAACAGCTCCGTGTCCTTCTGCTGGTGGGACCCCCCAAGTGGAGGCAGCACTGCAGGGGGGTCTCCCCAGAGCAGAGTGCAGCAGAGGGGCACAATCCCCCCTCGCCCTGCTGGCCACGCTGCTGGGGA
>NW_009647433.1:272488-275437 GCF_000708025.1 Charadrius vociferus | reverse complement strand
CGCAGGCTCCGGCTCCGGCGCCAGCCCCACCGGGGCCCGGCCCGGCCCTCACCCGCCTCACACTCACCCCGCGACGCCGGCACTGTCTGGGCTTGGACACGTTCTTCGTCACCTTGTAGCCCTTGTTGAGGCCCACGGCCATGGGGTAGCGGATCGCCATGCCTACGGGGAGAGCGCAGTCAGCCCCGTCACCGATGGACGCGGATTCCCATTCCCGGCCCCCGCCCCGGCACTCACCTACCGCCCCGCTGATGGCACCGCACCGGAAGAAGGGTGAGCGCGCGGAACGCTGGGACAGCGCCTCTTCCGGCCGCCCGAGCGGCGCCGGGGGCGCTCTGCCCGCGCCGTCAGCATGGCGGGGGGGGGACGGACGGATGGGGACGATGACGACACAGAGTCTCGTTGGACCCTGTCATCCAGCTCACGGCCCAAAGTCAAGCAGTGAGGAATGTGCCTCCCTTAGATCGTGAGACAGGTCTCGCTCTAATGCTTTTCTCCACAGGAAGGCAGAACATGGACAGATATCTGCAGGGCGAAGGTGACTGTCCTATCCCCAACCTGCTTCGGTCTAACATTTCTGAAAGTCAAGCAAAAAAAAAAAAAAAGAAAATTAGGAATGCCAGATTTGTTATCTGCACCTCTAAAATCAAACTGGGTTTGATATCATCCTTTCTAATGAGAACAATCATATGGGGCAGCTAAAGGCCCACCCAGCCACAGGCTCCGGGTTTCTTTCAGGAGGAGCTGCCACACCCCGGGCTGGAGGAGTTGTCACCGCTGGGGAAGGAGGTGTCGCCGCTCCTCGCACTACCGTCATACCTGGAGCTAGCTGAAGGCGGCTGCTTACAGCAGCTCTGGGTGTGGAGAAGAAGGTGATCCTACCTGCTGTGTCTCTGACCACCATCGGGCATGGTGGCCCTTAAATAAACACTTGCCCAGAGGAGGCAGCTGCTGCTTTCTGCTGCCTGTCCTGCCAGCATCAGCCAGCCAGCAGAGTGGGCTTTGGACACGGGGCTCTTCCCCAACTCACCGTGCCTGCTGCTCTGTTCCACTGGTGACACCTTCTCCATTCACTGTGCAAAGACATAGTTGTACAGTTCCCACACTCTCCTCATTTTACCTTCTTATTCCTCATTGACCCCCCGCAAGCCACTGCCTTACCCCCAAGAAAAGGTTCTTTCAGACCCTTTGCCTCCTATCATTGCTTTCACAAGTCCCCACTAGTTTTTCAGTTTCCAGAAGCTTTTGCCCCATTCCAACAACAGTAAATGCCTTCTCCCACACTCGCAGCATTTCTGATTTTCTGATCAACCAGTGGAGAAGAACAAGTATAAGAAAGATCCATCCCAATATGCCAGAAGTCAAGCAAGTACAGCTGGAGGCCAGACTGGCTGAACAGGGAATTCTGGATTGAGTTTAAATGCAAAAATGAAGAGCATGGAAGATGGAAGCAGCATGGAGTTACCCAAGAGATGTACATAAGCATTGCCTGGACATGCAGGGACAGAACTGAAAAAAACAGAGTTCATCTGGACTTGGCTGAAGACCAAGGGAAAAAGGAAAAGTTCAGCATGTGAACACCTTGCCCTTCTCCAATCTGCTCCAGGGAGGCATTCTCTGCCACAGAACAGATAAGGTTTATCTTAGTGTCCCTCCTCTTTTTCAAGTATAGAATCAGCACAATCCATGATCCACCTCATGGAGGCGCAGGATGCACAGCTGAATGATGCTGCCTTGGATGCCATCATCTTCTGAACCTGAAGCTTATCCTGCTTACTGCAGAGGCACAAGCCTTCAAGGCAGGCAGCCAAGTCAGGTCCAACATCATCTCCACCTGCCCATTTCACTGCATCCCTCTTTCAGCCAGCCCCTGCATGCTCTCATAGCCAAAAAGCCACACACACTTTCTGAGACCCACCACTGGCAACCATGGAAAGGCAGAGCTCCCTTCCTTCCTGCTGCGGAAACCAGCATTCCCAGAGGGTTGCTGTGGAACCTATGCCCACCAGCAAGCTGTTGTGTAACATGGGATTAAATATTCTGACGCAGAAGTGTTCCCATAGCTAGCACAATGGTGGAGGCCCTTTACCCAGTAATTCCAAGCATGAACTTGGTTGCCTCCCAAGAAGTAAGGAGGACAGTCAGGAACCTGTAGCCTGCTGCTGTCCAGCAGCACTTCATCTTCCTGTCTTACTCTGCCTTGGCCAAGGCCTTACAAGATGCAGGTGTTTGCATTTGCCAAGATTCAGCCATGGTTTTTTGCCACCTCTTCTAGCAAGCAGCATGGGTCACCCTGTGAGCCAGCAGACCCAGGGAGGCTATTTGGGTGAGCATCGGGAGCGCAAGCAGGAGACAGGCTCAGCCTCATGCCTAAATCCAGGCTACTTTAAATTCAGAGGCTACTGTCTTGTGTTCATTAACAAAAGGATGCATAGCACCAGTATGAAAGCACGTCAGTGCCATTTCCATAGGTAGCCAGAGGCCTCACCTTTGAGCTGAGACCTCGTTGCTCTCAGTTCATTGGTTTCTTCTTGAAGTGCCCCTTCCCCACTGAAGACTTCTGGATGTCAAAGACCTGAAAGCCCCATTCACTTTTCCAAGGCTCAGGGCTGTTTGGTTCTACACTGAGGTCGCTCTGTGCTCCATCAGCGCAACTTCAGATGTTCACGCAGGGTGTTTCCCCAAGTGATGGAGCTTCACTGTCTTCCAGGAAATAATTACAACAGCAACCAGCAGAAGTCCCTGCACAGGGTTCATCATACGCAGTATTTCTGCAACTGAGGCACTCTGAGTCAGGGATGGAAATACCACCATGCACCAAGACAGAACAGAGCTCTGAAAAGAGGATGTGGGGACAGCAGAAGTGATAGCATCTCTCTCTGCCAGCTAAGAAGTGGCTGTGCTTGTCAGATGCAGAAACTTGTGATGATGAGCAAGGCCCTCCCCCCC
>NW_009647433.1:262954-272467 GCF_000708025.1 Charadrius vociferus | reverse complement strand
CCCCCCCCCAGACTTGCAGTGCTGTGCTGGCAGTACTCGGGCACTTGGTAGTAGTTGCCACCATTGCTCCACTGTGCTGTTTTGAGGGGGCAGAAGCGAGCGAGGGAAGGGATCCAGCCAGCCTCCCCTGGTGAGATGCCAGAGGTTGAGTCGTCCCTGGTATGTAACGGGGCTGCCCAGGGAGTGATCAGAGCCAAACCAAAGTGTCCCTTCCTTGTTTGAGCTGCTTGGGAGGGAACTGAAGGTCTCTGCAGAGTCCCCACTGCTACGCCTTTTAATAAAAACAGCCATCTCCCACTGGAATGACTACGCTGCCTTGGGACACTTGGTCTCTCTCCTCCACAGTGTTTGCCAAGCAAGCCTCAGCACATGGCAACATACTGCATCAGCCTCAACCCAGCCAGGCTAACCTCTGGCTGCCTTCTGCCGGACAGTTACTGGATTGCGCACCGTGTCTCACAAAGTTTTAAAGCCCTGCTTTGAGGCAATCAGAGAGTCTAACTCCTTTCTTTGGTGGTGGTTTATTAGTTAGGTTTAAGCATATTTTTTTAACAAAACACTGCTTTCCACATCATTGGGCAATTTTCACGTTGGTCCTTGGTTCTTCTAGCTGAAGTAGTTTGAACCTGACTTTAAAGAAAACTCTTGGTATGTAAATTGGGGTCCAGACAATATCCCCCAGGAGTATTTGGTAGCTTGCAAGACTTTCCACAGCAGAATCGGGAACCACCAAAACCAGGAGAGGAAACAGTAGGCTAAATCCTTCTCCTACATCACCCCATAAGCAAGGGCACCAGCTGCTCCACTCAAGCCATGGTCTCCGCTCCAAAGCAGCACGTGTGCCTGGGCACACAGACACACACAGAGAAGCCATGAAAACACACTCCTGAGAGAGGAAAGGCAGATGACCCTGCAGCAGTTCCCTTATCACTGTGTGTAACACCAACAAACAGTGAAGGCTGTGTGTATTTCTAACTTTATGTTTGGTGCAAAGGCTGCTTTTATAGCACAGGCACACTGCTAGAACTGGCACCAATTGCTGCCCCAGACCAGCATCTGTTCTCGAGTCCACCTGCTCCAGGAAAAACTGGAAAACAACCCCTGCCTGTTCCTTGGAGCTTCTGCTAAACGATGGTTTTCATCCATCTGACCAGTCCAACTGCCTGCTCTGCCTGAGCAGGGGAACCATCTGCAGCTGCCAGTTCAGGCAGGCTGCTTCCATCTGCTGAGGAAAAAGATTTAACCCTTCTGGGGCTGCACTGGGGCTTGCAACGTTTGAATTTTACAACCTGGGTTAATCTACTTCACCTCTGTTGCCCATGCAATGGAATGCCTTAATTTTGTACCCACTTCTGCAATTACAGGTGCCTCAGCTATGGTCTTTCTGGTAAGTTGCTCATCACTTCCAAATGAAAAGGATATGCTTGGGTAAACAACCTTTATTTCTGCCATTGAGAAACACGTTCCCTGCCTTCTTGAATGGAACCACATAGAGGAGGACCTCAGCTTCCCCTGCAGCCGCTGTACTGGTGTATCACATGCTGCTTCTCCCCTGTGCCAGTGCACTTTTCAGTAGGACCACAGCGACTTACCTCACTTTTCTACTTGCTGCTGTTGCTGGGGATGGAAAGGTTTCACCATTATTAGCCAGGAAAGGCCATTTACAGCTCTAAAGTTTTCCCTCAGAAGTAGCCACTTTGGACAAATGCAACCACCATTTATGTCATTGCTGCCTTTTACAAGACAGCCAACGTTTTACAATATAGATATATCATATCATATAGATATGAATGGCTTCCATGGGGTGAGCCCATGCCCCGGTCCCTTGGTGGGCCAGTTGAGTGTCACTGCAGGCAGAAGACAGAAGGCTGGATGGTGTGCTTTGGGCAGTGAGGGTGCATTGTCCCTTTATACAGCGCTGGGAGGCCAGATGGGCTCAGCCCATCATTCTGTGCCGGTGGGGTCTTGGGCTCTCCCAGCCATGAGGAGCCTCCCAGAGGGAGGCAGAAGCCCAGACTGGCATCTCAGCAGAGCCTGTGGGTACCTCAAGGTTCAGATAGAGGTTTGGAGCTAGCCCTCATTCCTAGCTTAGTGGGTGCTCAGCCCTCCATGGTGTTCCTTTACCTGAGCATGTCATTCTGGACTGGGAGGAGTGAGCGCTGCCCCAAGCCCAGGGTGCAGCTTGGCTGGGCAGTAACCAGGCACAGGAGGAGGGGCTGCCAGCATGGGAGCCTGCAGGGAGGCCCTCGGGGTGCTGAGGACCCGGCTATTGAAGAGGCGGTCGGAGGGGTAGGTGGGCTGAAGCACTCAGTCTGTGGCATGGACAAGAGACACGGGCAGCAGTCACAGCCAGCACAGAGGACAATTGCTACGAACTGCTGTGCCCTGTGTACGTGGATGCATGTAGGTGCTGCAGGGGAAGGAGGCATGTCCCAGGCTGCCTGTGTGAAGGATCCTTCACCTCTCTGGCACAGGCTTCCCACAGCCCCAGGGTCACCTGTGCATTTACCTGAGCAGGCCCTGGTGCTTCTGGTAAGAGAAGCTAACTGGCATTATCCGTGGTTGGACACCGCCTGCCCAGACCTGGTCCTGCTAAGCCACGGCATGTCTCTTACCCACCCCAAGAGGTCTTTGACCGGCATGACCCGGTGGTGGTGAGAAGGGCTCCCTAGCACAGAGGGTCCCCTTCGTTTCTCCAGTGACACCATTCCGGAGGAGCAGCTATGTGTGAGCTGGCTCTCAGCTGCGCTGTCTGCTCATACTCTCTGCCACCAGACAGCTATGAAGCATTTTTACATGACTGACCTCATGACACAGCATGTCTAGCAAAGGCTTAGAGCTCTAATATTTCCTACTCCTTGCTTGCACGGGTGGATTACCTGCCCACACTTTATCCTTGGAGGCTGGGGACATCCGTAGAGTCTGGGGCATACCTGTGACCTCCCGCAGGCCAGGGAGCAGCCACTGGTCACAAAGGTCCTCAGGCCAAAGGAAGCCAGAAGAGCAGCAAGAATGATGCAAGAGTTTAGGAAGATGGGGGGACTGCAAAAGGGGATCCTTCCCAAAGTCAGTTGTTTAAGACGACCCACCAACAGGCCAAGGATTGCAGGGACAACCCTGCAAGTGTGTTTCCTGAAAAGAAGGGAGTAATGGGGATATCCTCCTTTATCAGTCCTTCCGTGTATGCATGCCAACAGGAGAGTCCTGTAGAAAGCAAATGTTGCTATTGCTTTTACATTAGAAGGCATTTTTGACAAGAACGAACAGGAAAATTGGTCATGAATTGGTTAGTGTGGCCGGGGTGCTGCCTGTTGTTGACACCAAAGGAGAAATGTGCAGGGTGGGGAGGAGAAAACGATTTGAATGAAAAAGTAGAATTCAAGAGGTTTGTGTAAAGACAGCAAAAGCAGAGGGGTAAGCAGTCATCGTGCCCATGGGCGGCACATATAAGTGTAGGTTTTTCACACAGGATTTTTTCCCTGTGGGAGTCCTGCTTTGTGGTCATGTAGCCAAATATGTCCTGACACTGGCTGAGCACCTGAGGTGCCCAGCCGCTACACTGGAAGGACTCCCTGCTCCCTGCCAGATGTAGGGTGGAGGTATTCTCCCCCCTGGCCTCAGGCCAGTCCTGCTGACCCAACCCCTGCCACTGGGAAACTGGGTGGGGTGGCCACTGAACCAGAACCACTGGGTGAGTATCATCAAAATGTATTTGCTTAGCAGGAGTATAGTGGGTGGATAGCAATTTCTATTGTGCAACACACAGACATGACAGGCTTGCACGGAGCAGAGCTTCTGCCCCTCCAGACCAGTTCAGACCAGCACAATACAGGCACAGGAGAGAGGATGCTCACTTCCAGCCATCAGCATGCTGACCCCTGCACGTGGCAGTTCATCTATGCAGTATCAGCCATGCATGTGGTCGTCCCCTACACAGACACATCACTGACTTACCTCTTTACTGCTTTTTAAATTAAATTGTCAGTATAAGCTGCCAAAGGCCTCACCACATAGTCCCTCACCAGTCTCCCTGCCCAGAGGCCATTTAGCAGTTTACAGTTTCCAAGCACTCATCAGCCTCCCACTCCAAATGTGTTATAAAAATGCAAACCCAGCAACAATTGCACAATGGTTTATCAACTGCTTCTTTACCATCCACCAGATACCAGATTAATCTCACTGGGTAAAGCTGAGCAGAGTATGGGTCTTGCACATCAGGCAGGTGTTGGCAGGTAGACCACTCTGCAAGACAACCACCAAAGGGGTGCTAGACCCCAAGAAGGCATCAAGAACACATCCACATGTGCCATGGGGCTTGCATACATCTGCATTGGGCTATGTACACTGCAGCAGGGGGATTATACCTGGAGCTAGCATCTCCGTTAACAGTGTGAGTAAAACTCCAGAGACTGATGAAGCCCTGACCCAATTATGATGGCAGGATCACAGACCCATTCAGAGCACCTGTCCACACTACTGAGAGTGACAGGGATGGACACCATGCTGGTAAACTGAGACAATCTTTCCTGATGTACTGAGGGAGAACTGGCCTGGTCTCTCTGGCGCATGGGAAGAACTGTCAGCTAGTGAATTCATGTCATTTATTAGTTCTCTGCAGGTTGGGAAGCTCAATACTTTGAGCTCACCAGTCATTTCTCTGGATTCCATGGAGTTATACATAAGCTTTGCACTTGAGGGAGTTCAGAGGTTCAGTCAGTACAGGTCCAGCTTTGAAATTCCTGCACTTGGGCGGATTACCCACTGAGCAATGACATCTCTCCAGCCCCCACTGCATAATGGCCCCGGTCTTTCCAGTGGGCAAAACTGTGTGCCACTCTGTCCCCACTGCACCACGCAGGGCCAAGCCAAACCTGATTTTCCTTTTACATGCAAGATTTCTGCAGACACAGTAAAACAAATTAAACCCTACAAAGCTATGATACTCTCATACCCAGAAATGCAGTTTAGCAGTGTTGAGGTAGCCTGCAAATATCTCCATCAACCTAAAGCTTCTCCTCATTTGCTGTAGCTGCTGCTCATTTACTCCATCCAAACAAACCTCTTTCACAGCTGCTCGAAACATCTGACTCTTGTGCCTATCCACCCACACCCATCCATAGTGCACTGATGGTAGAGAAAGAAGGGACATGATGCTGCGGCTGTACGCAGCACAAGCTGCAGGCAAGCGGGGAAGGGCACGGTCTCTCCCGGTTTGTACAGTCAGGTACCAAACTCAAGACAGCAAATGGCTTCCTGTTGTAGGTCCTGGTGTAGTCGGAGCTGTCCCTCATGTCAAGGGTGTGCAGCTCCAACACAAGCGCTAACTGAGCCTGTGCTCCGGCACTTCACTGTTGTCACCAGCTGTGGACTGGAAAAATGTTTTCCAATGAGACAGATGCATTGATAGGACCTGAAGGCCAGGTGCACAGAGCTGCTCCATGAAGCTCAAGACATACAAACATTAACTGAGTAATCTTCACTGTCATCTTAATTTCGTCGCAAGATCATTATAAAGCTTCCTAAATTATCCTGTGTAAAATACTTTGAGATCTTGGGTGGAGCACACTTTGGAATTGCAGAAAGCATTCCTTTCATCTCCTTTATTAATCACGTAATATGGACAAGAGAGGTTGATCCCGTGCACATACCTCTTTATCTCCATAGACATGTCTTCTCCCCTCTCACATGTGTTTTCTCTGTAAACTTTACCTTTGACAGAGGCTCTGTCTTAAAGATTCTCAGGGCTCCCAGATGTACACAGCATTTGTCACGTTATGGTGCATGACGGGCTAATTATCTTTCAAAGGGGAGGCAAAGGTTTCTGCTTTCACCTTTCTTTGCCTTCACAGAATAAAATTGAAATCTTAACCCATCTCCAGTGAGACCACGACAGAGGCTGAGCCAGCCTGGCCAGACGTGAGGTACACAATAGGTTACTGCAGCTGCTGGAGGAAAGTATGTAAATAGCTCTATGGTGATGGGCACTGAGCCAGCAGCAGTTGGTCTTCGGATTTGAAAATTAGGCGCCAAATGGCTGTTTTGAAAAAAACCACGGGGGTTTGTTTTCAGTAGCTTGGAGATCAGTGCCAGGTTTTATGCAAACACAGCGCGGGGGTGTGAGCACTGCATGCTCTCCTCCCACAGCTCCACTGGAGGATTAATGATCTAAGTGATTCTCAGAGCAGAGCTGGGATTGCTGCTGGCCGATAAAGCAAGCTTTGTGAACTCAGAGGAACCTCATTCCAGAGCCAGTCCCCACCCTCCTCCACTACACTCTGCAAGCTGCAAAATGGCTAAAAGATTAGGGGCTTGCTCATGTTTTGAGGGAAGCTGAGCTTCATGGAGCGCTGAGAACCTGGGGCTATGCTGGCAGGCTGCATAGGTGTCTTTTATCTTTGGATCCCTGACAGTATAATTAGAATGACATTCAGCTCTGTATGTGGAAGTCAAAACTCGTAATGCTAGACATTATTGGCCCAATATTTCATTAAAGGTGATATGAATAATCCCTTCCTTATCTTAGCTTAATTTTGCTATTTACCTGTATAAATAGCAGCTCATTATGCACACAAATGCTCATGGCTCCATCCCCACAGACTCCAGGGCTGCCGGCAGCCTGACAAGGAAATGGTGTTACTGTTCCTACCTGGCCACCTCATCTGTTTTCAGAGGTGTTTTCACAGTATTTTAGTTCCAAGAAATCTGTCTTTCTATTACTCTGGAAGAGTTCCTGGGCTATGGGGAGCCCATGAGGGGAAGACTCAGTAGCTGATGACGCGCTGAAGACTGTGGCGCATCACACAGTACAACACTTCCTTTGCCTGATAAAGGCTGTGAACGAGTTGCAGTGCAGAAAGCCTCTCCATCGCTCTTGTGTTACAGACATGGCTCTTCTTAGCACGTGGTATTAGAAGTAAATGTGTGGAAAAGTGATGAAGTGGAATTCTGGAAAGTTGAGGAGCCCTGAGCACTGACACCCCTCTTCCACCCCACCTTCTTCCATTGGCGCTTCTCTGTTGAGATGGGGGGAAACATGAGGGTTTTTTTAAATGAAATGCTCATTTCTTTCTTGTCACATGAGACCAGGGTCTGGTTCCAGCACAAAAGTCTAAAGGGCCACCCAGGCCCTCCTGACCATGAAAGTCGCAGGCCTTCCTGCCACAAAGGAATGAAAAATCCCAAGCACAGACCTGAATTCTCCTCCCCAGGCTTGGTAAACCCTTCCCCCACACTGTGATACAGGTTGAATTCTGCCTCACTAAGGAGGTAAATGCTCTAGCAGAAGAGTATTATTGTTCAAGGCTCCTGCCAAACATTATATGCCTGGAATTAGAAATAAATATGCCCTCTACTCATTATAGCGTGGTGTCTGGTCTTGAAAAAAATCCTTGTTCTATGTACAGTCTGCTGTCTCTTTGCTTTAATTCCACAACTGCACACTGTGTTCCTCTTTGCTCTTTTTTACATATCTCTTAGCAAACTTTCTCACAGCAGGTGAGGAAGATATCATCCATGGCACATGGCATACTATTAATTTTCTCTACTTGCCTTTGTGCTTTCTGTTCTGACACTGCTGGAAGCAATTTTATTCACTGAAAGCTGAAATTCTGGAGCAGAAATCTGTGCTGAGGTCTGAGTGCTTCTTCCAGACTTGCAGTCATTGCTAGCAATTTTTTAAGCTCTGATGCTGGGCTGGATTGAATTTGGACTGATAGGACAATGTTCTGTGCCACATGTTCAGTCCTTGTCCCTACCTGAAATTAACGAAAATATCTGAGACATTTGATTAAACATTGACGGGCTGTTCAGAGTGATATAAGGAACACGAGGCAGACGGGAAGTTAGGCAACTACAGAGAAGACAGAAATAATCCTGCTAATTAAGGCATACAAATAATAAACTGTAGAATGAGAAAGGGGAGGGCATGGCAGCAGCTGCCGAGAAACTAAAGCAGTTGAGGTAAGAAATAGCAGTAGAAATCCTGCATCCCCAGATTTGTGAAAATGTGAGTCATTATGAAATCCCAGACAGCATCAGAAAACTCATTACACCCAACTGTACAGGAAACCAGTCAACGACTGAGAACATGCTCTACATCAAAGGATACGTGAGGTTTTCCTTTGTCTTTATTGCCTACTGTAACAAATCTCTTCATTTATCTGGGGGGAGAAGTGCTCCAGTGCTAGGCAGAGCCTAGCACTGCTGTCTGTGTTCTCTGACATACCAAAAATTTATTCTTATCTTTCCCAGTCTGGTAAGTTCCAAGTACTTTTGAGTTAGATACTAAGCCCAGGGCACTTCCAAGTTCCTGATTTTATATCAGAATGAGACCTGTACATGCACCAGCCTTCTCCTGCGCTCTGCTTTCCACAAAGAGTAAACCTGGGGGGGAGGTGGTGGTGGTGGTGTAGCAGGAGCCTTGGTGTGCTCCCAGCAGGTTCCCAAGCTGAAAAACCCAGGGGATCAGGCCCAGCGATCGCCACGGCCCTCTGCCACCCCACTCGGGTAAGGCTGACACATCCGTAGACTGCACCTTTGTTAAACACTAAATGACTGTGTCCTGGGCTAACAAATCAATTCTACCTTCTGAAAGCAGAGAGGGAGTTTATTATAAAATTGTTTTGGGTAGCAGTGAACTGTTAAGGTCCTTAATGAAATCCTAATTGTTAAACATGACCCCACTGACTCTGGTTCAGAACTGACCCGTATCATCAGTGACCCAGGAGGACCAGCATTTGAACACATGTTCATTCCATGACCAAAGCATGCATTGTGCTCCCTGTAAAACACAGTTGTCCAGTGGGCTCTCAGCTTTTGCACTTCCCCTCCTCCCATGGTGCTTTCCTCTCCCCAGCCCACCCCCAAACCATTCTCCTCTTCACAGAGAGAGGAAAAGTGAACATACATGTGAACAGGGAGGGGAGACAGGTGACAAGGATGAAAGTGTGCAGGTGTTCTAGTTACTACGAGAAAGGGACCTTCTAAAAATGTAGAAAATATTAAGCATTATTATTGAGGCATATTTCAGGAGTATATTTAGAAAAAAAAGATTTTACTGCAAAATAGTTGATATCAGCACTATGAAAATAACCAGTAACGCAGCACGGCAAAAAAAAAAAAAAAAAGAAACCCACTCAAAAAAACAAAGCAAACAAAGCAAACCCTTGACACATTCAGTTTCTAAGTCATTATCTAAAAAATCTGACAGAAAAAATAATGGGGGAGTTTGGGCTAAACTTCATGAACAAAGGGGATTTAAATCTGGATTACGTTATCAATCAAAATCAGGCAAAAGGTTTGAAAGAATTTCCAAAATATATCAGATGCCCAGAGTATCACATCAAATCACAAGAGAAGGAATGAGCTAGCCCAAAAAATGCTTTTACGGAGAGTTTTAGCATTCCTATTTTTTTTTTTTTCTTCTGGCTTAATGTAACCAAAGTTTATACCCAGTACCGCGGGAATTTGCTGCTGTTGGGAGTCGCACGTTGCAGGGGGCGGCGGGGCGGGGGG
>NW_009647433.1:256530-258297 GCF_000708025.1 Charadrius vociferus | reverse complement strand
GTTGCCGTTTCCAGATACACTGGCGGCAACACCAACGCGAGTTCCGTCTGGGAGCTGGGTTTCCCGCGGAGTTTGCCTCACACGATCAGACCTCACTGATAACGATCTGAGAACGGCGGCCTCCAAATCGGGAGGTTGGGTAGGCACCCGCAGAAAGGGCACGTGCTGTGATCTAAAGGCTTGCTTCCATTCTGTCTGTCCTTTGTAAACTCCCTCCAGGTAACCCACGGAGGCCCATGGCGTCACGGTCTTGTGCTCCCTGCCCAAGACCCAGGCAGGAGCCACCAGCGCTGTCCCAGGAGAGGGGATGTCCCAGCAGAGATGATGCCCCTGCCAGGTGGGACGGGCACTCCACCCTCTACAGAGGAAGCCAGGACAATTCTTTTCGTAGCGGATGCATATTTTTGAACAAATACATTCAGGTGAAAACCTCCTATTTACATGGGTCAGCTGCTAAAGATATGCAGTGATTGCAAAAGGGACCCAGAGCTATTGGCCAACAAGGGCATTGAGCGTCCAGAATTCCTGGATTTATTCTGAGGTTTTCCAGTTTGAGGTGTGCTTGATATTAGGATCCCAGATCCTCTAACATGAGGATCGTCTAGCTTCTGTTTTGAGAATAAACCCATTGGCATGTATTTGTTCAACCTGCCCCCCCAAGTTTCTTTTTGTACACAGCGTGCAGTATTTTCTTGCTCTCTTTCCTGTTTGTCTGGATCCGTCCTCCCTCTCCGGCACATTCTTTGCATTATGCTCACGCTGCTTTTTTTCTTTGCTGTCTGTATATATGTACAACAGACTTTGAATCTGTTTTTTCTGCTTCTCAGGCAGAAGATCTCCGTTCTTTCAGCCTTCCCCGGTAGCCGAATGGGACAATGGCTGTACGGGCTTTTCAGCCTCCAAAGTTTTGGGACATGAGGAATTAGCTTATGGGAATGGTAACCCACTTTATACCTGTTAATGTGCAAGGACTGACAGAAGTCAGGGTATATTCAGTAAAAATATGTTTTGGGAAAAATAATACAACAAATCTTTAATAAGGGAAAACTTCCTAGTGGATTTTACTTTGGACAAAATTTGCCTGCGTACCCTTGGACTGCAAAAGGATTTCAGGATAACTCCCTTCTTCAAGGGCCTGATCAGAGACTAGCATCTTGGTAAAACTTCAGAAGGAATTTCTAAAATCTACAAAATGGCAATCATGAAAATTCACCCTTGGAAACAGCTGATGGGTGTTTTTTTCCAAGACTATCCACCCCCGATTTAAGCAAACACCAGGTCCCCGGCCTACGGAACGTCACTGCTCTCAGCAAAGCATGGCGAACCCATGAACAGCGCGAGCCATGTTTTAGGTAACTGCTGTGATGTTGGAGGAACGCTGTGCAGGTGCCGCTCCTGGGGCATGATGGCAGTCGACGGCCACGGTGTGTTTGGGTGCAGGGGACAGAGGCTGGGGGGCTCCTGGCAGGGTGGGGACCCGCGGGGGTCCCCAAGCCCACCGGCCCCGTGTGGCTAGGAGCCGCTGCTGCCCACTGTGGAGCCTGGGAGGAGCAATCGTGGTGGGCTGCTCTGATCCCTCCCGGCTTTATTACCAAGAAAATCTTGCCTTTAAGATTGCCTCTCGCGTTCTGCGCTTCACTCACGCTCACGACAGCCGAATTTTGCATTTTAATAGGCGGCACAGCTACACTTTTGGATGAGGAGCAGATTCGGGCCCGCCGGGCGGCCCACAAAATGGAGGGCAACCGGGACTGCACCCCGGCGCGC
>NW_009647433.1:213284-255577 GCF_000708025.1 Charadrius vociferus | reverse complement strand
CGGCTCTTGTGGGGCACTCGGTGTACCGGACCCCGTGCTGGGCACGCGCGTCCGGCGAATTCTAGCATCCTGAAATGTTACTTTTTCTTTACGGTCCCTATCCCGACGGCTGATGTGATGAGATGAAAAATTTGAAAGGGTTTAGACTAACTTTGCTTCTCACCAGAGGAAATCTTCCTTAGTCCCCGTAAACGCCACGAATCAAATCTTTGTAGTGTGAACTACTCTTTGCTGACAGTCCCCATCGTGGAAGGGGATCTCGTCGGCTTCCTGTGATCTTGGAGGCAAAACTGGCTGATCCTTTTTCCTAAGCCACGTTTTACTTTTCCCTCTTCTGTTGTATCAGCTTTCCCCCAGGGCTCTCTGTCCCCTTGGAGGAAGGATGTAGTCAGTGACACAGCTGGGGGCAGTCCCGCCCGCCCATCCTGTACAAACCCGACCCCCCCTGCTCTGGCTGGTGGAGGCGGTCTGCAAGGTGAGGTGTCCCCCCACTGAGATGAAGTGAAACTTCTGTGGAAAGCCCGTAGATAACAGCCTTGGCTGCAACTTGTGTGATGCAGTTGGTGGCTGTGCCGCTGTGTAGGCTTTTTTTTTTCCCCCCCTTAAGGGTCTGGTTTGATGATGCTAGGGGTGGTGGGAGGAGTGTTTGAATTAATTTATTTTAAGCAGACCAGATATGATGGCATCTTGTTTTGGGAGTGGTTGGCCTACCTACAATCAGTGCACATCCAGGATTCAGGTACCTTAAAGTACCTTTTGAAATTATGGAAGTTATAATATAAACTACTAGATATTTCTAAGCTTAAAACATGGCTACATCACTTGTCCTGTGTGAAATCATGCTATAAACAAAATAACCATATGTGGTCAGGGAGCTTTTAAGTTGTAGATTGCTGGAGCCTAGAAGGAGTATGCATTTTAAATGTAGAAGCAGAATGTAATTCTGTTGACAGCAAACAGGTAAAAAGAGTAAGGACAGGACAAGCAGAAAACATAGATATAATCTCATTAGATTTTTAATACAAGCATAAACTGGCTCCTAACAGCATTTCTGTGTGTTATCAATTCTGGAACAATACTCTAATCCAGTAATTGTAAAATAAACTTGAGGATTTTGATATAAATATTTTGCTTACTTTGTGCTTGAGCTTTCCTTCACTTTTCTTCCAGGCTTCAAAAAAAAAAGTCCTAATTCTTAGAAATATTCCAACAAACTTTGTTGTTCCTCAAGCTCTTCTTTGACACATCAGAGACGATGTAAGGTACTTTAGCTGGTCTCTGGACCACATTTGTTAAATGCTTTCTCCATCCCTTTAGGGCAGCTTATTTATTCTTTACATATGTCCAGAAAAGGAGACTTTGTAGTCTTACTGTTTTGATCCAGGATAGTCAGCAGTAAAGCTTCAGATGGCTGTCCAATTTTGGGTTTATTGGAATGAGAGAATCCTGTACTTTCAGGACCAATCTAGTAAATTGGATTTTCTGCTGACAATTCAGTTGTTACACTGTTAGAATTTGTGTTTGTAAAATGATTAGGCTTAGCATGAAATAAGATATTAATTAAAAGTAAACCCACCAAACCCCACAAAAAGCCCCCAAAAACCCAAACAAATCCCAAAGCAACTGTAATGAATGTGTAGAAGCACAGTTAAGCGTAGTCCAGTGATACTGACATACTGTTTTGGCTACATCATTATATCTTTATGTTAGCTCTACGTGCTTAAAATAGTATATTTTCTTTTCCCAGGGTGTTCAAGATGAAAATTCTCCTTGGTTTTCCTCAACTGTCTGTAAATTTACTCTGGTGTTTTTTTTTTTTAGCTGTCTAAATATTTAAATATTTTTAGCTTGTCTCTGGTAGTAGCAGGGAACATAATCTACCACTGTGGTGGATGGAATGATGCATGTTCTGGGTTGTGGGATGGCTGCTCACCAGTGGGCTCTATGTTAACACCTGAGACTTTTGCCTTGAGACCAAGTAATAAGTCCATAATCCAAGGCAAGTGGGAGGTTGAGGATTGGTATGACAACCAGTAGACGAGAGCATGGTATCATGAAAGAAATGTTTGTCCATTGCTTGTCACTCCAGTGTCCCACAGTGACCATGTCACAAAGGGGCCAGGGTGAGACCTTTACTGACATCCACTCCCCCCACCGCTGCATGCATGGGAACAAAGGGTTGGTATTTCTGATCTCGTTTCAAAGCTCTGGTTTAGGGGAATATCTTCTAGATGAGAGGAGTTCTGCTGATGCTGTTCAGGCAAGGACCATGGTCACTGTTCTGCCATAGATTATTTAATCATCAGCTGATCAGGATGTTCTTTTTCCTTGCTTGTTTTAATCACCAATCCGCAGAAGATTGAAAAAAGCAGCCACCTTCTCCTCCTCTGTTGGGCAGTCTCCTTAGTATTACAGACCACAGCTGCATCATGGCCTTGGAACAAAAGAACTCCTGTTGCTCTTTGAGGAACACGGGACTGCCACCTCTAAACAGTAGAGAAAAGGAACTTTGCAGAAGTTGAGATTGATCTCTAGTCCTCTGCTAATTATAGCCTTTTTTCATGCTTTCCCTAACCCTGTCTGATGCTGTTCTATCTTGTATGCAGTAGGCCTCCAGAGGAATAAATACATACACTTTAAGCCCTCAGATAAGTACAAAAAATACTTTGCCTGTGTAGCTGGGGGAATCTCTAAATATCCTCATTCTATCTCTGCTCTCTGCCATGTATCCCCTTGCGTAGCTTAGCCTATGAGAGAAGAGAAATTTAGCTCATCCCCTTCTTTTTCAACCTCGCTAGTACATGACTGATGCTATCCTTGCTGTGTTGGGGTCACTGTTACAGTAACCTAATTTGTGAGACTGGGAGGGGGTATACTGGAAGGGCTAAGAGGAAGAGTCCTAGAGGTCTCCTTGATTCCCTTTCTACTGTCTCCCTGCCCTCCCCTGTGGTGCTTATGATTGCAGCCTTCCAGAAAAGATGTTTTGATGGTCATGGGAGTGGTTACTACACTGTTCTGAGGACATCCCACTGTTCTCACTCACAGAGAGGAGTAGGGAGAAAAAATGAGAAGATCCCTGGGAGCCTCAGCCACTGACAGTGATTGCTCTTGTGACAAAAGCAGTATCTACAGGGGATTCCCTCTTTACCTATGTCTTCCCAGCTCTGTGGGTGTGATTACAGGTGGCTGCAATTTTGTATGTCACAACCATCATAACTTTCACTGTAGCCTGACCTGGTCTCCACTTATCCACCAGCACTGCAGCTACTATGTCCTTTCTGCACCATGTGTAGTAACCAGAGCTATTGTCATGACCAGGATATGTGGGTCTGGTGTTGCCTAGTTGCCACCTGCATGTTCAAATGCTGCTGTGGATGGTGGGTCAGTCAAGAGCTGGAGCCTCTAAAACATGGGGTCAGTTAGGATCTGGTGAAGAAGTGGTGGATGGGATAGGAAAGCAAAAGACCTGGGATTATGTGAACAGAAGAGAAAGCGACAGCAAAAGGATGAAGTGGAAACACCCCAAGCATAGGAACGTAAAGAAAGAAGTACCTATAGGACAGCCGTGTGGGGAAAGCTCTCCTGCTCTTTCTGGGGATTTATCATGCTTGGGTGCCTCTCTGAAGTGTCTGTAACACTGATGTGTGCAGCATAGGGAACAAACAGGGGGAATGAGAAGTCTGTGGACAGTTGCAGAACTATAACCTCATTGTGATCAGGGATAGCTCATATGATTAGAGTGCTATGATGGATGGATACAGGCTTTTTAGGAGGGTGAGGAGGGGAAGTTGCCCTTTATGTGAGAGTGCAGTGGGAATGCCTGGAGCTTTGCCTACGGACATTTTATGAGCTAGCTGAGAGCTTGTTGATCAGGATTAGTGGTCAGACCAGGATGGGTGACATTGTGGTATGTGTCTATTACTGACCTGATCAAGGAGAATAGGTAAACAAAGGCTTCTGCAGTCAACTGGAAGAAGCCTCACATGCCCTAGTCTTTGTGCTCTGCTGGACCAGGAAGAACTGGTCGGGGATGTTAAGGTCAGGGCAGTGACCATGAGACAGTGGAGTTTGGGATTTTTAGAGGATGGAGCAGAACAAGAAGCAAGACCAGAACCCTGGATATCAGGAAAGTAGACTTTAGCCTCTTCAGGGCTCTGCTTGGAAGAATCCTGTGGGTTACAGACCTGGAGAGAAAAGAGGTCCATGAAAGCTAGGTTGATATTCTCAAGAGTAACCTCTAAGCTCAAGAGTGATCCATCCTAACAATCATGAAATGGAGCAAAGGTGGCAGGAGACCTGTATAGATGAGCAAGGAGGTCCTGACTAAACTCGGAACAGGGAAGGAAGGCTGATGCGCTCAATGCCTTCTTGTGGTCAGACTAGCCTTCAGGAATCCCAGGCCCCTGAGACTAGAGGGAAAGTCTGGCACAAGGAAGACTCCTTCTTGGTAGAGGAGGATCAGGATAGGGAACATCTAAACAAGCTGGACATAAGTCCATGGGACCTGATGGGTTGCACCCATGAGTGCTGAGGGAACTGGCTGACCTCATTGCGAGGCCACTCCATTATCTTTGAAAGAGCATGATGATAAGGAGAGATTCCTGAAGACTGGAAGAAAGATAGTGTCTTCAGGAGGGGCAAGAATGAAGATCCAGGGAACTACAGGCCTATCAACCTCATCTCAATTCCTGGAAGGTGATGTCTCTTCTTGTCTGTTTTTCTTCGCTGTGCCTGCTTAGACTGTGCATGGCCTCTGTAGGAGCCTTTGGTGGGGGATCTTATTCAAGCCTTTTGGGAGTCCAGGCAGACTGTCTTAGTCTCTGCTTTCCCAATGTCTGTTGACTTTTCAAACCCTTGTTCATGTGCTTGTTCCCTTGTCCAGTGTTTCCTTTTAAAAAAGCCATACTGTGTGACTGTGTTTTCTCCACTCTGTTGTGCTTCTACATGTACCTACTACTTCTTGTTTTTTTTACTGGATCTGTCGTGAGTACCTGCTCCCTGTTTGACTGAGCAAGTCCAGTAGGTTGTGAAGCTTTTATTTTTCACAAGTCATAATCATTCTTCCTCAGTATGACTCTTACTCGTATGCCCTGTAGTCCTGCTCTTCAGGTTAATGTCTACTGTACTGCCATGGACTTCAAAGTTTAGTGATAGGTAGTTCCCATTTTAGAAACTTGTATGGCGTGAACCATCTTCTAATGCTCTAGTACAAAGTGGACTCTAAATGAGAGATTAAATAACGTACTGATTGATTTAGTTAAAAAAATGGGACTTAGAAAGCCGTTAATGTTTTCTAAACATTTTTTTTCTCGTTTTTTTGATCTGTTCTATGATACCTTCAACTGATGCTTAAGTGCAGAAGTCTTATATCTGCAGTAGAGGAATCTTTAAGTTAAAAAGCCCAACAGACAAAAACCCAACAAACAACCAAAAAAAAACCCACCCAAGACCAAAAGGTCTGTTTTCACTGCATTTTTTTTTGTTAGGTGGTTCTTCTACATAAACTGATGGACATGGGGCCATGGACTCTTTTATGCCTTTTCCATGAGCACAGGAGGAGTAATTGCTTTCTACACCATTCATGAGTTGTTCTTCAACTTTCATTTTTTAGCTTGCCATGTTGTATTGTGATGAAGAGTTGCTTTCTCTCTTGTGGCTTTCTAGATTAGCCCCACCACAGCACCTCACTACTAACATATGAAAATATAGCTCAGGTATCACCTCCTGGATTACAGCTTGGGTTAGAATTGCTGCATTTTCTGCCCCTCTGATCTCGTCTAATGTCTCTGTTTTCCTTTGTAGCTAGTGGTGAATAACCACTGTGTAAATCAGTGTTGTTTCTGTATTCTGAATGCTGCTTGCAGTTTTCTTAACTTATTTTGAAACATCTAGAGTCTGGAAATAGTGTGTAAGGAAAAGGTGACAAAGATGAGCAGAGCAGCAGAATAACTTCTGACCAGGAGCAAATCTGGAAAAGACATGAAAAGAAACCTGGGTCATGAGTCCAAGCAAAGAGATTTGTATAGGAAGCAAATATTCAGCATTTCTCGCAACACAAAAACTATAAGCATGAAATGAAACTATCAAGCAGTAGGTCTTAATCCACACGTTGTGCTTGTATGATGCTCTGATGTTGTAGAAGCCAAA
The DNA here is from genome assembly GCF_000708025.1 of Charadrius vociferus. Taxonomy (NCBI): domain Eukaryota; kingdom Metazoa; phylum Chordata; class Aves; order Charadriiformes; family Charadriidae; genus Charadrius; species Charadrius vociferus. The sequence goes on along the minus strand of NW_009647433.1, from coordinate 249,430 downwards.
AGCTAAAGACATTTAAAGGATTAGACAAATTAACAGTATTTGGTGACTACTTGTTTTTGGTGCCTGGAAGCAATTTTTGGCTTAGAATTTTTTTAAATTTTTAGAAGCTGGGAGTACATGTGAGTGAAGAATCATTGTATGTTTGCCTCGTTCTCTATACTTTTTCCTTTCAGCATTTGCTACCAGCTGCTGCTCTTACTGGCTTACACTGGAAGGATTGGCATAGGCATCAAGGATGAGTTTGTACCCTTCTCAAATGTGGGAAGCGGGAGACAAAATGATGAGAAACAACAAATGAAGGAAGGAATTCAAATTCATAGATTGTACTGATAGAAGATGACAAAAATGGAGGAAGTCAGACAGATTATATCTTTCATCCAGTATTCTTTGGCAGTGTTCAAGGACACATAGATGCTGTCTGGTGGCACTCTGATCAGAAGTGTGATGAGACAAAGAACCAGAAATGGGCTTCTTAGTTGCCAGATGCATTTATTCAACTTCCTTCTCTTGTTGCTGTGGTCACAGGCTGTTGTTCCTAGTGGCTTGTGGTTTTTTTGGGTTTTTTTTTTTTTTTTTTTCCTCCTGTCCATCCAGAAGGGGCATGTGAGGCTTATTCTAGGAGGTTCTGCTTTGGTTTAACAGCACCTTTTTAGAAGTGTCACTGTACTAGAGACCAAAGTAAGCATCAAATGGAAAGTGATTTAAAAAGCGAGTGGGCAGAAGAGTGTCTGTAGAGTCAAAACAAAGCAAAATCATAGATATACACTAAACAGAGGCACTTTTGTGGTGGTACCTCTCTGGAGATTTTCAGAGAGAACACCCAAAGTTAGGCAGGCTCCTTCCACCAGAACAGAGTTTGAAGGGTGACAGTTTCAGGGAACAGAAATATTTTCCAGAGTTTCTCTCAGCGTTGGGGTAGACAGGTCCTTTCAGTGAATAACCGTCTTGGGCTAGAAGTGTTGTCAACTACATAATACCAGGCTAGTTCAGCTGAGCTGGCATTACTTCCTTTGTTTTGAGCTTACTGCTGTGTTTGATTCTCTTCTTTGCTTGAACAGTGCTGAAAATAAACAAGATGTTATTTTTATGATCTAGCAAGACCATCTTGAGCTGTCCTCCAGTTCAGTTTGATCATCTAAAACTTCTATCAATGTTATCATGAATTCATATTCTCTTTCTATCTTGTTGTTAGAGTTCTGGCGAGGTTTGTTTTTTTGTTTGGTTTGTTGTTTTTTTTTCCAGTGATTGAAGGTGTTACTGCTCCCAGTTGTCTGCTGCCTCCCTGTGCTGAAAGCTGCAGTGTGTCCTTATGTCTCAGTTATTTCTGTCTGCTCAGTGCATTAGCTTAAAATTCTAGTCCAAGTGGCTTTTTGATTAACGCTTTGGACTGTGAATTGGACCCTTGTGTTTCCTTCTCTTGTTTCTTGCTGGAATAAGAGCAGAGAAGAGGTTAATATGCTGCAAGAGAAAAATACGTACTAAGCTACCACAACTAGTTATGCTCAATCAGTCCTTTCTAATTAAGAAGCACCATCTCTGGTTATCTTTTTTTCCAACAGGTTCTGAATGGCTTTCATAATGCAATTTTTATCTCCATCTAGCTATATTCTCTCTACACAAGAATTGCATTAAGTGTTTATTCTCTGTTCAGAATATTGTTGTTTTGGTGGTGTTAAGCTCTGAATTGTCTGTAATGCCTCAAAAGCATAAATTATTTACTGCCTGTGGTAAGTATCACACCAGCAACACCTTTTTGTGACGGTATTCAGACAGACCTAGGGGAAAAAAAATCTGTCTTCCATTGTACCTTGACATGCAATTCCAGTTTATGCCCGGGAGTACAGGGAAGGGATTTGTCCTTGTATCCTGCACTGTGATTTAGTGTGTCTGTCTGCACCTACAGCCTTACAGCCCCAAGTTCCTGGTAGATGTCCTAGGGCAGAGATTTAAAAGCTGAAGGGCAGATGGCCTAAAGAAAGGCCAGCATTAGGGAAGGAGTGTTGTAGATGCAGTACCTGATGGTGCAGAACCAGTGCTTGGCCTTTGGGCAATTGTATTTTGTATTGCAATTTGCAAATGGTGTATTTTCACTCAAGGGTCATCCATAATGAAAGGCTTTACAGCCTTAAAATCTCCGAGTTGTTGTTTTTCTTTTGGCGTTGTGGTGTGCTGTATGAAAGAGTTTAGCACAGTCATGGTACACTTCTTTGTAGAACTTCCTAAATTTTGTAACTGATAATACAGAGTTATGTTAACCAGAGGTTGTCTATGGCACAAGCCATCAGCTGGGGAGCGGGGGAACATGGGGGGCATGAAACATGACCAAATCCCCGAAACTTGAATAAAGCTTGAAAGAACTCTTTAAAGAAAAGAACTAAGTTTGCATGGATAGACAGCCAAGTCCTTCCTGGTATGTAGTATGCTTGTAAACTAAAGGCTTCTCAGCCCTCATACTATCATAGTTTAGTTAATTTCAGAATATTTATGAGATTATAGTCTATCAGGAACTTAATTATATCCTGACTGCTTTTAATCAGTCTTTTTGAAGACCAGATGGTTGAGTCTGTCATTGGTGCTACTCTGATGTTGAAATAGGCACTCCTAGGAATAGCACAGTTTGCTTTCTTGTTTCTACATTTTGTGTGTTGTTATGAAATTTCTCTTCCTAAAGTTTGTACGTTCTGCTTTTGGCTCTTCTCACTCCCTGATTGCTCTGTTTCTGGTTTACATTGGTAATAATTGTTCTGGTATCCTTTGACAGAAGCAATTGCAGCAATCTTATATGGTCTTGACATTTTAGCTATCTGTTATACCTTTCAAATAATCTTGCATTCTAAAAACAATAAAGGTGTGGAAGACCTTGAGGTGCCTTGCTGCAGTCTATTCAGACTGATTATGTACTATATTGAATTGGGACAGGGAGAGGTCTGTAGATCCTTATCCTCTGAGGTAGAGAACAGGAGTGGAAGCTCATCTCTTAACAGTTGACGTTTCTGTAGTTCATCTAGTTTTAGATTTTTTTTAGCTTTATAGTGCAAGAGTAGCAGAGTCAAATTGGGCCTCGGACCTGTATTCCACAAAATAAGTCTATCATCATTTATCTTAAAGTGGTATTACTGTTTAAAAACATCTACCATAGCAGAATGTTGGAAATGAGGGCAAACAACTTAAGGTCTGATTGTAGGCTGTACTGATCTGCTTCAGTTCATCTCTTTGGGAGACTTGCACACTTCAAACATAATATGTTTTGTTATGTCCCACTGGGAATAAAAATTTAATCTTGTCTTTAGGACTAGATCACATCTAATTGTAGGTGCATATGAATTGAAAATGTTTGATATAGAATGTTCTTAAACAACAGAAATCATCATGCACCCTTTTTTCAAAGAAAGCTATGTGAAACCTGGTGCTGTGTTTCAACTCTTTGATAGTTAGTCTTTGGGATTTTATCATATCTGAATACTTTTTTCCCATTAGGTGAGTGGAATCAAGAGTCTCTATGAGTCTGAATTGGCTGATGCTCGAAGAGTTCTGGATGAAACTGCCAAAGAGAGGGCTAGATTACAGATTGAAATAGGAAAACTGAGAGCGGAACTTGAGGAGTTCAATAAAAGGTAAGGAAAGTCCTGCATGATATATATATTATTTTTTTAATTAGAATGGGCAATATTTGCAGTGGGAATGATACTAATGATGCTTCTTAAAATGCCTTAGTGGGTGTCTTTTGGAAGCATTGCAGATCAGTAAGATACAGGCTTGTCAGAAGGAAATTCCTCAGCTTGTTGGCACAGCTAGTCAGAGCAGATAATCTGACCAGTATATACACAAATGTACTTGTAGATGTAAGATTAATATACTGGGATTTGAACAATTCAAGGTTAATTTTTAAACATTATCAGTTTTATTGACTGGTTCACTGTATTGACTGATGGCAGAAATGAAGGAAAAGGGTGGCTCTGAGCACTTTGGGAATATGGAAGCAGTGTTGGCCTGAAAACACATGAAGTTACAATGTAAGTGTGCTCGAAAAAGACCTTGTACCGACTACGTTTTTAAAAACTGCTGTTCGGTCTGCGTGAAAGAGAATTGACCTAATAAGCTGGCTACTTAAGCCAAATGTAATCCGTTATTTCTATTCCCACAAGGGAGGTTTTGTGATCAAATACTGTTTAGCAGTTAAAACTTCATTTTAAAATGAATATATATGGTGGCAAAATTATTTTTTTGCTTCTGATTGAATTTTGATACCTATTTTGGTAGGTAAGATTTGGGAGTAAAAGATTTTTCCTGAGCATGTCAGTATGTACATCACCTGTATATGAAAGTTGCTGGCCATAAAATTGCTTTTAATCTAGCAGTGCTAGTACAGGCCTACTGTCAGTCTCCTGTCTCTCTTAATTTGCATCTAAGTGGTTATAAAAGGAATTAAGTGTTTCCCTCTCTTGTGTTTTTTCTGATTAGCTAGTTAATTTATGATGAAGTATTTCTTGTTTTCTCTGTAAACTTTGCTATATCACTGGATCTTCACTTCCTGTGCTGGGTCTTCTTGTTAAAGTCAGCCATTGGAGATATTTTGTGGACTTTACCCCTAAAATAGCTGTCCAAACATGAAATGGCTATAGTCTAAGCATCTCCATTTGAGTAAGTCTCTGTAAAGCCTATTGAACTCGGTGCACAGTTCATACTAGAGGATGTGCCTGCATGTAGTAAGATGACCTGTACGCTAAAATTTATGGACTCAGTTAGCTAGGCCTTTGTTAACTATAAAAAGACCTGATGGTAACCAGGTCAGATGTAAACCCCTAAAGTTAAGTGACATGAATACCACCCAGCTCTGCTGTGATGTTCCTGTTGGGACTGATTTCCCTCTTAAAAGCCTTAGGCCAGCAGTCTTGGCATTTATTTCAGATAATGTATTTTGCATGGCAGTGGGCATTACATGGCCATCAAGGTTGTCTCCCTTGTCTTGGTGATGGCAAATACTCTGCTTGCTGGGCTTTTAAAGCAAGCTCCAGAAGAGAGCAGCAGCAGTAACTGGGAATTTGGTTCCCCTCTCCTGTTCTGCAAGATGCTTATTTTTATGTTTTGATTAAGGTATACTTATCAGAAGTATCTGTATTTGGAATCTAATGAGAATCAGTGCCAATTGATTCAGGTTCTTTAGGCTTTTGATAGCGCTAGGAGATTTTACAAATACCTTGTTGTAGAATGTTGTACATTTAAAGTGGTGGAGAAGCTGTTTTCCCTTCGGTCTTGTCTCTCTTGCCCTTTGTTTTGACAATTGAGTTGCCTCTCACCAGTCACTTCAATGACTGGTTAATTCTGCTGGACTAATTTCAAACACTTTTTTGGTTTTCTGAGACAGACTAAATATGAAGAAAATATACCTGGTTTTCTTATTTTTCTCTCTGTTCTTACAGTTCATAGGAGTATAATTTAATTCTTCCCTGGCTTGAAAGTTTCGTCTACCAGATTGCTTCCAGTCCCTTGACGTGCTTGTAATGTACTTGAAGTGTTCTCAGGGTGCCTAGCTTGGGTCATGTGGAAAGTTATGCTTCTGATGTGGCCAGATTTTAAATGTGATTTTTGCAAATGCGGCTTTTAGAAGTCTGTTTGCCTGGTTTGCAGTGTACACTTGACACGTAGCTCATGACTGAAGTCCTCCTTGCCCATACTGACAGTCAGATGGTGCTTCTCACAGGCCAAGCTTGCTTCAGTGCTTTGAGAACTGCGTATAGTGGAAGAGTAGGTTAGTGTGTAATTTTATATTCACTACAGCCATGTTCCTGTTAATGTGGCCCAGGATGCCTTTAGCCTTCTTTGCTTCTGTGCCCTGCTGGTTCACAGAATCGTGGAATAGTTTGGTTTGGAAAGGACCTTTAAAGGTTATGGACAGGGACATCTTCCACTGGATCAGGCTGCTCAGAGCCCTGTCCAACCTGACCTTGACTGTTTCTAGCGATGGGGCATCTAGCACCTCTCTGGGCAGCCTGTGCCAGTGTTTTACCACCCTCAGTGTAACAAAATTTCTTCGTTAGATCTAGTCTAAATCTTCCCTCTTTTAGTTTAAAACCATTATTTCTTGCAACAGGCCCTGCTAAAAAGTGTGTCCACATCTTTCTTATAAGCGCCTTTTTAGTACTGGAAGGCTGCTATAAGGTCTCCCCAGAGCCTTCTCACCTGCAGGCTTAACAACTCCAGCTTTCTCAGCCTGTCCTCATCGGAGAGGTGTTCCATCCCTCTGATCACTTTTGTGGCCTCCTCTGGACCTGCTCCAACATGTCCATGTCTTGTACTGAGGACTCCAGAGCTGGATTCAGGTAGGGTCTTACCAGAGTAGAGGTGGAGAATCCCCTCCCTTGACCTGCTGGCTGTGCTCCTTTTGATGCAGCCCAGGATATGGTTAGCCTTCTGGGCTCTAAGCGCACATTGCTGGCTTGTGTCCAGCAGTACCTCCAAGTCCTTCTCCCGTCATCCCCCCAGCCTGTATTGATACCAGGGGTTGCCCTGACCCAGGTGCAGTACCCTGCACTTGGCCTTGTTGAACCTCATGAGATTCACATGGGTCCACTTCTCGAGCCTCTCCAGGTTCCTCTAGATGGCATCCCATCCCTCAGGCATGTCAGTCTCACGAGTCAACTTGGTGTCAACTTGCGGAGGGTGCACTTGATTCTACTGTCTATGTCATTAATGAAGATATTTAACAGTACTAGTCCCTGTACGGACCCCTGAGGGACACCACTTGTCACCGATCTCCGTCTGGACATTGAGCCATTGACCACTACCCTCTGAATGCGACCATCCAACCAATTCCTCATCCACTGAACAGTCCACCCATCAAATTCAACTCTCCAATTTAGAGAAGCATGTTGTGGGGGACCTTGTCAAAGGCCTTACAGAAGTCTAGATAGATGACATGCCTAGCTCTTCCCTTGTCCTCTGATCTAGTCACTCCATCATAGAAGGCCACTAGGTTGGTCAGACAGGACTTGCCTTTGTGAAGCCGTGCTGGCTGTCTCGAATGACCTGCCTGTCCTCCATGTGCCTTAGCATTGCTTCTAGGAAGATCTGTTCCATGATCTTCCCAGGCCCAGAGGTGAGGCTGAGAAGTCGGTAGCTCCCAGGGTCCTCCTTTCTACCCTTTTTGAAAACGGGTGCAGTATTTCCCCTTTTCCAGTCACTGGGATCTTCACCTGACTGCCGTGACTTTTCAGATATCATGGAGAGTGACTTGGCAACTGCATCAGCCAATTCCCTCAGGACTCTGGGATGTATCTCATCCCATAGGCTTGTATATGTTCCGGTTCCTCCGGTGGTCATGAACCTGATCTTCTCTTACAGTGGGAGGAACTTTGCTCCCCCAGTCCCTGCCTTGCGGTTCATCTACTTGACAGGTGTGGGGAGAGAGGCTGCCAGTGAGGACTGAGGCAAAAAAGTTGAGTCCCTCACCTTCTCCTCATCCGCTGTTATCAGTTTGCCAGTCTTGCTCATTGGGGAGGGTACGCTTTCTTTGACCTTCCTTTTCTGGCTGACATACCTGTAAGAAGCCCTTCTTATTTTTCTGAGTGTCCGTTGCCAAGTTCAGCTCCGGCTGCGCCTTGGCCTTCCTGTCCCCATCCCTACACAACTGGGCAAGGTCCCTGTACTCTTCCCAGGATACTTGTCCCTGCTTCCACTGCCTGTGCGTTTCCTTCTTGCCCTTTAGTTTGACCAGCAGGTCTCGACTCAGCCATGCTGGTCTCTGGCCCTCCTTTCCTGACTTCTTACACCTGGGGATCAAGAGCTTGCACTCTATGGAAAGTGTCCTTAAAGATCTACCAGCTCTGTTGTGCTCTGTTGTCCCTGAGGGCAGTTTCCCGGGGGGTCCTATTGACTGACTCCTTGAAGAGCTGGAAGTTTGCTTTCCTAAAATTCAGGGTCCTGACTTTAGTCTTTGCTTGACCCTTATCTCTCAGGACTACAAACTCCACCAGTGCATGATCATTGCAGCCCAGGCTGCCTCCAATCTTAATGTCACCAATCAGCTCACTTGTGTTGGTGACCAACAGGTCCAATATCGCAGGGCTGTCTCTTACCTCGCTTAAGAAGTTATCCTCGATGCGCTCCAGGAGTCTCCTGGATTGCCTACAGCTCACCATGCGGCTTTTCCAGCAGATGTTGGGGTGGTTGAAGTCCCCCAGCAGGACAAGAGCCTGCATGTGCGATACCTCCTGGAGCTGGAGTAAGAGGGTTTGTCAACAAGCTGGGCGGCCTGTAGTAGACCCCAACCACACGGTTCCCTTTGTTGCCTCAGTCTCTAATTCTTACTCATAGGCTTTCACCCTGTGCGTGGCTATTCTTCAGAGGCAGCTCTTCACACACTACCCAGTTCTTGATGGCAAGAGGCCATCAAGAGGGCGAGGCCTCCGTCCCTCCTTCCTCCCCTGTCCCTTGTGAACAGCCTGTAGCCATTGATAGCCGCACTCCAGTCATGGGATTCCTCCCGGCAGGTTTCAGTAGTGGCAACCAGGTCGTAGCTTTCTGGCAGCATGGTGGCTTCCAACTCCTCCTGTTTGTTGCCCATGCTGCGTGCATTGGTGTAGAGGCACTTCAGCTGGGCTGTCGACTGTGTCCTGTTCTTAAAGGAACACTTCTTAATTCCTTTGAGGTATTTCACCAGTGTTTCCCTGTTGGCTCCTGTTACCTCAGGAGTCCCTGGCTCATCTCTGTAAGACTTCCAGTGTGCTCCAGTGTACCCAGCATGTCTCAGAGCAACAGGCTGAGAGCCCTTGCTGGCACCCTGTAACTTTGGCGTGTTGTCCCACAGCTTGTCACAGGCAAGCCTGATAGTATCCCTTTTCCCCTTCAAGTCTACTTCAACTATAATTTCAGGGGGCTTTGTCATAGTGTGAAGCTAGTTTTGGCTCCAAATTAGGGATTGATCTGCAGAAGACAGTGAGGAGCGTTGGTTAAGATGTTAGCACCCATGCACATCTCAATTCAGTTTGCAAATGAATAATGGGATATATTATTTCCTTGCATTACAAGTGGGATTCAGTTGCCTGAACATCAATGTCTCTTGCATTATGGACATTGTCAGTTATCCTGAGTTATGGTATAAGCCTCCCATGGGTCCTTTTTGTTATACATGCCAGTGCACCTGGCAGTGCTGCCTGGGTAGGGACAGTCCTCAACATGGATACAGGCTGGGCAATGAGTGGATTGAGAGCAGTCCTGAGGAGGACTTGATACTGGTGGATGAAAAACTGAATATAAGCCTGCAATATACGCTGGCAGCCCAGATGGCTGATTGCATCCTGGGCTGCATCCCCAGCAGGGTGAGGGAGGGGATTCTTCTCCGCTCTGGGGAGAGCCCCCTGCAGGTCTGCCTCCAGCTCTGGAGGTCCCAACAGCAGAAGGACACGGAGCTGTTGGAGCAGGACCAGAGGAGGCCCTGGAGATGCTGCGAGGGCTGGAGCCCCTCTGCTGGGAGGAGAGGCTGAGAGAGTTGGGCGTGTTCAGCCCAGAGAAGAGAAGGCTCTGGGGAGACCTTGAGAGCCCCTTCTAGTATCTGAAGGGGGCCTACAGGAAAGCTGGAGAGGGCCTTTTTACAAGGGCATGTAGTGATAGGATGAGGGGTAACAGTTTTAAACTGGAAGAGGGGAGATTTAGATGAGATATGAGGAAGAAATTCTTAACTGTGAGGGTGGTGAGCCCCTCACCCAGGTTGCCCAGAGAAGCTGTGGCTGCCCCATCCCTGGAGGTGTTCAAGGCCAGGTTGGACGGGGCTTGGAGTAACCTGGGCTGGTGGAAGGTGTCCCTGCCCAGGGCAGGGTGGGTGGGACTGGATAAGCTTTAAGGTCCCTTCCAACCTAAACTGTTCTGTGATTCTGTGTATTTTAGAACATGTATAACACATACCTGTACCTTGAACACGGCTCATGAATTTAGAATTTTTTCTATTGAGCCAAGTTCCTAACTAGGTTCATAAGCAGTTGGATAGTTTCACTTTATAAAAAGTGAAATATCTTTCGGATGTTACAACACTGTTTCTATGACAGCTTAACTTTTTAGTTTAAAGATGTTTGTATCAGGAGTAGGAACGTATTTTTAAATCTAGGATTAAAATATTGTTGTAAAAATGGACATTCTGATACTATTCTGAAGCAGGTATGGTTCTTTCCTATATGATCTGTAACATGTAATATGTGCTTTTGTGTGCATCTTTTGCTGCTTGATGAAACTTTTGATGGCTTGAGGGGGGGGATGAGAGGAGGAGGCATAGATGGGAACATTTAATTTACTAGTGACATGCACAGTATTTTTGCTTTGGTTTAACAGCACCCTCCCACAAGACTGCTGAATGAGACCTGGCGTAGTGGTCAGAGTGCGTTCAGTCATAGCAGAGATAACTTTGACCTGGTAAAGGCAAGTCTCCTGTCCTGATGTTCTTGAAGTGTCTATTCATATCTTTACCAATGTCACAGGTCCCCAGGTCAAGCAAAGCCTGGAGGTAGACATATGTAGGCCTCATCCGTCTGCTCCTTTTAGCAGTCTTCCTGCTTGAGCTGCAAGCTCCCAACTCTTGAGTTGTGTGACTATCTTGCTGCGGCTTCCTCTGCCTGCTATTCCTCTTGGTCACTGAAAGATTTCCCTTGAGCAAACAGGATTCACAGTGACAGATTGTACCAATGATTAAGAAAAATTGGTTACAGTTGAATGAAAACAAATTGAGATCTACACCAAGGAATGCAGAGAAGACACATGAGCTTCATAGCTAAAGTGTATCACAAAAATAAGTCTATTTAATCTATTGTTAGGAAAAGATGCACATCGTGCTGAAGCATATAAAGAGATACTGTCTGTAGGACACACCAGTACCCCATAAAGCAGGATTTTTTTAAAAAGTAATTCTGGGCATCACATTTTGTTAGGGTAATAGGCAAAGTAAAAATTTAAGAGGATAGTACAAGTGATCAGAAGTTTGGGAACCAAGACTGAGGGTTTGGGCTGGCGAGCAAGTTTTGTATAATCTAGAGCAGTGGTTTTCAGCTTTTTTTCCCTTTGTGAACATAATGTTTTTTCTCATGTTTGGAGTTGCAGACCAAATACAGAACTTTTCAAAGCTCTAGAATAGGAAGCTTAAACTGCAGCAAGGAAGGATTACTTCATGTAACAAAACAGTTTTTTAATAACATGACAACACACACCTAGAGAAGCTGCAGAAAGTCAGTTTGTTAGAGGAAAAGGTAGACAAATACTTGGTGGGCAGGAGGAAAATGACCTGGATGATTTCTGCAAGTTGGATATAACAGCTTGAGTAGTCATATTTAAAGTGACCAGGGTTGCTTTGCTCATAATGAATACTGCTGAAGAAATACTGGTTTATTCCTGAAAGGTGATCACGTTTCCATGGTGGATTACTACTCTACTGCTTTGTGTGGGAATACATCCTGGGGAATGGGCTTTGTCACATCAATTACAAACCACTGGGGATGCGCATGGGCCTCTTTGGGAGATGCGTGCGCTCTGCTTCTCAGGGGCTGTAGTCCAAAGTGATAGATGTCAGCAATTAAATGTGCTGTGCAGCAGTGAGATGAAAAAATACTCTTTACAACTTGTGTGTAGAGCAGCTTTATTGTCATCTTTTAGCTGAGTTGCCTTCTTGTTTTTCCCTTGTCTATGACATGTTTTCCTTCATCAGGCAATGCATTTACAGCACATTGGTGCAAGCTGCAAGTTTTAAGAGGCATTTATGATTACTTCTATTAGATGCATTTGCAGGTTACTCTGGGAGCCATCTAGTGGTACGCTAATCCTAATAAAATGTGTATAATAACAAAATATCTGTAGTTGTAATCAAGACATGCTCAAGATGTGTGTGCACCCACGTATAAATATAACTACTTTTTTTTTTTTTTCAGCTACAAGAAGAAAGATGCAGATTTGTCTGTGGCTCAGGGTCGCATTAAGGATCTTGAAGTGCTGTTCCATAGAAGTGAAGCAGAACTCAATACTGTCCTGAATGAAAAACGCAGTCTGGAAGCGGAGGTGGCAGATTTGCGTGCCCAACTTGCTAAGGTATGTCAGCAAATGGTTCCTTGCCGTAGCACAGGAGAGGCTGTGTGTTGTAAAAATCATTATTTTTCTTTGTGGCTAGTTTATAGTCTCAACATCATTGATCCAGTTTGCTTACCGCTGAACCCTTGCCTGCCCCTCTTGGATATAAAACTGAATTGTAAGAAACCAAAGCAACATGGTGTTTTAGAAATTTTGCTAGTCAAGAAAGCTTTTCATAGAATCATAGAATTGCTAAGGTGGGAAGGGACCTTTAAGGTCATCAAGTCCAACCATCAACCTACCCTGACAAAACTACCTTTAAACTATGTCTGTAAGTACCATATCTACCCTTGTTTTAAACACCTCCAGGGATGGTGAATCCACCACCTCCCTGGGCAGCCTATTCCAATGTTTAATAACCCTTTCAGTGAAAAAAATGTTTCCTAACATCTAATCTAAACCTCCCCTGACAAAACTTGAATCCATTTCCTCTCGTCCTATCACTTGTCACCAGGGAGAAGAGGTCAGCCCCCACCTCTCTACAACCTCCTTTCAGGTAGTTGTAGAGGGTGATAAGGTCTCCCTTCAGCCTTCTCTTCTCCAGGCTAAACAACCCCAGTTCCCTCAGTCAGTCGTTCCTCTTAAGGCTTGTCCTCCAGACCCCTCACCAGCTTTGTAGCCCTTCTCTGGACACACTCCAGCACCTCAATGTCCTTCTTGTTGTGAGGGGCCGAAAACTGAACATAGCACTCGCAGTGGGGCCTCACCAGTGCTGAGTACAGGGGGATGATCACTTCCCTAGTCCTGCTCACCACATTATTCCTGATACAGTCCAGGATGCTGTTGGCCTTCTTGGCCACCTGGGCCCACTGCTGGCTCATATCCAGCTGGCTGTCCACCAACACCCCCAGGCCCTTTTCTGCCAGGCAGCTTTTGAGGCACTCCACCCCAATCCTGTAGCGCTGCATGGAGTGGTTGTGACCCAAGTCCAGGACCTGGCACTTGGCCTTGTTGAACCTTATACCATTGGCCTCAGCCCTTCGATCCAGCCTGTCCAGATCCCTCTGCAGAGCCATCCTACCCTCAAGCAGATCAACACGCCCACCTAACTTAGTGTCATCTGCGAACTTACTGAGGGTGCATTTGATCCCCTCATCCAGACCATTGATCTGCGAACTTACTGAGGGTGCATTTGATCCCCTCATCCAGACCATTGATAAAAATATTAAGGAGAACTGGCCCCAGTTTCTGGTGTTTCCATATTCGTGAGATACCAGGTTACTAAATGTTATCCTTTGTAAGGTGCTGCATAATTTTAAACTTACATTGGAGTACCCAGTGGGACTACGTTGGCAAGAAGAATGTGCAACATATTGTGCTTGAGGAATTAATAATCCTCAGCTCAATTATCATACTGTATTGAAATAATCCTGTATTTTGGATAACTGGTATAAAACCATGAAAACTTATTTTAAATATTCACACGCACACTGGGTTTTTTTGAGGGTTTTTGGTTTGGGTTTGTTTTATTTTTTGGAAAATCAGTGGCTTGACATTAGATTTGTGGTTGTGAATAACTGGTCCAAAGATGTCAAATGAAGAACATAAATGGATTATGGGTGGGAAATAGGGATCCAGACAAAATTACATCTTTATCTTTAAAATTCTTTACTAGGCTGAAGATAGTCACGCTGTGGCTAAGAAGCAGTTGGAGAAGGAGACACTCATGCGTGTGGATCTGGAGAATCGGTGCCAGAGCTTGCAAGAGGACCTGGATTTCAGGAAGAATGTGTTTGAGGAGGTATTATCAATCTAGCAATCTCATCATAGTCTGAAGTTTATGTAGCTTTTATTGAAACTGACTATAAGCAATTACTAACTAGCCCAGGTAGGGAGAATCGGTATTATCCTTGCTATAAATGGGTTGAGTAATAAAACAGTTAATGGTTTTGCAGTAGTTATGTGGTAAATCACTGGCAGAGCTGGCATGAGAGTCAAGTGACAAGGGTATTGTTCCATGGGCAGGTGAGCTAATGTAGTAGCAGACTGCTGTGGGAAAGGCAAAGTCTTGTTCCCTCTCTCTGGACCTGGTTGCATGGCACTGCTCCTTACTTGCACCAGCTTTGGTGGTTGGTGGACCTGACTATAACCTGTTTTCATTGACAAGAACAGCATGCAATTACCTTGCTTCTTGCAAGGGTGGTTTACTGCCTGTTTAGTGAGTTGAGTTGGCTCATTGTTGTTCTAGTGAGGACCAGAGTTTTTATAAAGTAAATAGTGGGAACGCACAGGTGGGTGTTGGGAAAGGGAAGCACGACCTTCTGTCTGTACCAGATAAAAAGTGTTATGTCAGTTTATTCCATCTTGTGAAAACCAGCTCTGACCTTTTGGTTTTTCTGCAACTGCGTTCAATTAGTGGCTGCTGAGCAATTGCCACATGCTTCTGCCCTTCATCTCACCTATGCTAGTTGTGATGTTTGGCTCACCATACACCAAACCATTTCAGCCCGATGAATTAGTAAAATACTTGGGGGGGTTTGGCTGAGTTTAATTCTTGTGAGCTTAGTGGCTGAGTTATGTCTTACCATGGAATGAAATGAGTGCCCAGACTGGATTAAGGGATGGGGCAGGTCTGTGTGGCTATGGACATGGGCTGGAGCAGGGCAAAGAAGCCAACCAAGCAGGTAGACGTCCCTGAGTTGTACTGACAATTGTCTCACATCCATGCCCTGGAGTAGTTGGATTGCTGTATGCGACTGCAATAACAGACCCTTCCTTGGTTGTAGGGTCTTAAAGTAACTGTGCTTCCTGAGGAGAGTTGTGTTACTGCTGACTAAAGGTGAAGCTAAATGAGACAGCAGAAACTAATCTTAAAGCTTGCCACACTGAAGTGGTGGTGTTCCTTTAACCGTCCCTGGAGCTCTTTGATCTTTGTATGGACCAGCTCAACAAAGAGAAAACGGAATTGGTTTGCTTTAGGTTAGTGAATGCATTTGGTTCAGTAAAGGGTCCAAAGCTCTATTAGAGTTAGAATGTCATGATTGGAGTGTGGCAAGTGAAGTCTGCTTATTCTAGTGGTGTTGAACTGTGAGATCAGCTCAGCCCTTCACCTGATGCTGTGTAGTCCCCCACGATATTTTTGTGCCCTCCAAGGGGTCATTGCCTACAGTTAGTGAGAGACTGTTGCTTGCTAGTTTTCTTGGCATAAAAATTCACTGCAGAAGGGAAAGCATCTTCCAGATCACATCAGGGCACATTGCTGTGAGTAGAAGGGTGTGTTTCTAAGAGTCTATTTTTAGATGTAGAGCATTTCTGCAAAACAACGTGTAAAGTCGTGCTGAATTTGTGTTACCCTGCTATGACTCCAGTTTAGGCATGCAAAGTGAGCCTTGCTTCATTTGCCTGGTATTGCTCCTCTTGGCCCTACTGCTACCTTCAGGCATCCTCCCAGCACTCAGTACCGCTCCCCTGTTTGTCCTGCCCTGAAGGGAGAAATTGTTTCTTTCTGATACCATACATTCAGGCCTGGCCAGGTCTCGGCATGAGTAACAGCATGAGTAAGTCTTGCCTTACTAGTTTGGGACTGGTGTTCTAGGCACAGAGCATTCATACTTCTCTAAACCCAGAAATTTCTTAGTACAAACTCTGACCAGAAAAAAACCCTATGTTTTCAGGATTGCTTGGGTTGCTGCTTTATTACTAACGTAATCAAAATCTAATGAGTAGGGGTCATACAGTATACAGAAAAAGAGAAGATCTGCATGTACTTAAATGTGAAATTTGAAGATGCAGTCTTTCTTTATAGTGATTACTTTTTCAATATATCTAATGGTCACAAAAGGTGTTTGTTTTTATTTGACTTTGTAGATTGCTATTGTAATGTAGGGATGTATATTGAGAAGGAAGGGACTTGTGCAGCACATGGAATCTCTCTGCTGTGTAAAAATTTATGGTTCCCCCCTCCCCATTTTGACTTTTGTAACCTAAAACAGCTCCTTACTTAAAAACAGGTTTACAAATAACTATATACAGTTTAAGTCGAATCACTGTTAAGAATTGTATCCTACTAAATGAGAACAGTAACCTGCATCTGTTAGTACATGCAGTAATTCTTGGGCCTAAATGCCTTCAGTAATGTAGCTCCTATATACTGAATAATTAGCACTGAATTAGTTAATTGTCTGAATGTAGTTGCTTGTACTAATGTGGGAATTTGTCCCCATTTCTTTTTGTGTGTGTAGGAAATTAGGGAAACAAGAAAACGACATGAACATCGTTTGGTCGAGGTGGACACTAGTCGCCAACAGGAGTATGAATCCAAAATGACTCAGGCCCTGGAGGATCTGCGAAATCAACATGATGAACAAGTCAAACTGTACAAAATGGAGCTTGAGCAGACCTATCAGGCTAAGGTAACTACTGCTGCCCACAGCACTGTCTGACAGGAAGTCCAGGTGGTGAGATAAGACTGTTTCCATCAGCCCTACTGTCTTTAAGGAGACAAGTAGTTACAATATGAAGAAGCTTTGTTCCAGTGTTCAGACACCTCCTCTGGCGCTGTGCGCAGGTGCATTTCCAGGGAGGTTATAGCCAGAGGTAATAGCTCGGAATAGCTTTAGCCAGCAAAGCCCAATTTTAAAGAAAACACATGGAACTGTTGGTCACAGCAGAGGACATAGTGGGAATAGCAGCTGTCACACAATAGCTGATGAAACAATGTCTTCTGCTGTGAGGGTTTTTTTCCTTGATGTCAGTAGATCCAGTTCTTCCTCCAAAATGGAGGTGGTGGAGAGACTTGCAATAGGTGCAATGTGTTGGCTCAGAGAAGCTGGAGGGATGCGTTGGAGAGATTGGGGAATGGCTGCGTTTCAGTATGGGCTTTTGCCAGGATGCAGTGAGCTTGCAGACTAATGGACATACTGAGAGGTGCTCCGTATCTAAGGCTGCATTATCACTTTACTCTTACTGTGGCCTTTGCAATGTTCTTACTAGCCCAAATACTTTTTTAAATGTGTGTAAACCTTATCGCATTTCAGTGGTCTAAGCTAGTTCTGGATTGGAAAATTACTAGATGCAGTTGTGGTTTCATTGGTGGCAGGGAAACTTCAGGCAAGGTATTGGACCTTTTTTGACCAGCTTTGGTGATGAAAACCATGGTCTATAAATCATAGAATGGTTTGGGATTGGAAGTGACCGTTAAAGGCCATCTAGTCCAATGCCCCTGCCATGAGAAGGGACATCTTCAACTAGATCAGGTTGCTCAAAGCTCTGTCAAACCTGGCATGGAATGTTTCCGGGGACTGGGGCATCTCTACCACCTGTCTGGGCAACCTGGGCCATTGTTTCACCACCATCAAAATTAAAAAAAAAAAAAATAAAAAAAATTCTTCCCTGTATCTTGTCTGAATCTACCCTCTTTTAGTTTGAAGCCATTAACTCTTGGCCTGTTGCAACAGGCTCTGCTAAAAAGTCCATCCTTATCTATCTTGTCATCGCAAATCACAGAATGGTAGGGGTTGGACCTTTGGAGATCATCTAGTCCAACTGCTCTGCCAAGGCAGGTTCACATAGAGCAGGTTGGACGGGAATGTGTCCAGGCGGGTTTTGAATATCTCCACAGAAGGAGACTCCACAATGTCTCTGGGCAGCTTGTTCCAGCGCTCTGTCACCCTCAAAGTAAATAATTTTTTCCTCATGTTCAGATGGAATTTCCTGTGTGCCAGCTTGTGCCTGTTGCCCCTTGTCCCATTGCCAGGCACCACTGAAAAGAGTCTGGCCCCATCCTTTTGACACCCATCCTTTAGATATTTACAAGCATAGATAGATCCCCTCTCAGTCTTCTCTTCTCCAGGCTAAACAGACACAGGTCTCTCAGCCTTTTCTCATAAGGGAGGTTCCCTTGATCATCTCTGTAACCCTCTGCTGGACTAAGCCCTCTTTAAGTACTGGAAGGCTGCAATAAGGTCTCCCAGAGCCTTCTCTTCTCTGGGCTGAACAACCCCAACTCTCTCAGCCTGTCCTCACAGCAGAGGGGCTCCAGCCCTTGGATCATTTTTGTGGTCCCCCTGTGGAGCCACTCCAACAGGTCCATGTCCTTCTGACATTGGGTGCTACAGAGCTGGACGCAGTACTCCAGGTGGGATCTCACCGGAGCAGAGTGGAGGGGAAATATGAATATAGGAGTAATTTAATCCAGAAGAATGCTTCTTAAACTTCTTAAATATTTGCACTCTTTTGGTTTATCTGCTTCTTGTTGTGGATGAGTAGAATGCACCTCACTCAAAGGAGAGAAGCAGCAATATGTTTTATTGAGGTAAAATAAGAATTTGACAGAGTTCAATAAGTTTGATGGAATTTAAGAAAGTTTAGCAGTGGTTTGACAAGGTTCAATAAGTTTGGCAAGGTTCACCTTATATTACTGCATGGAAGGAACATACAAAGGAAAATTGAGTTAGAATGATTCACACATAGACCAGAGATGCAAAGAGTAAGGAGAACCCTCCTGTTGAGTCATGAGGTTCAGAGTGGACCCCTTTGCTTCATAAACTCCTTTTGGAACCTAGGTGCAGCTGGGCCCAGTTTTAGTCTCAGACTTGGTCAATGGTTTATGTCTAATGGAATTATCCATGCAACGTTTATAATAACATGGAGTAGCTACATGGATTAGTAATAGTATTAACTATTAACTCAGCATGTTAGTCACTTACCGAGGATCTGTCACAGGTAAGGGATCTCTCTGCCTTGGCTAAGGAAGGATCTCTTAGTCTCAGCTAAGGAATCTCTAACCTTGAGAGTTGTTCCTGCTCAAGGGGAGAGTCACTTGGTGTGCAGCCCAGCTGCCGTTCAGGGAGAGCTCAGATTGGGCTTATCTTGATGGTAATATTGATAGGGTGAAGTAGTTGGCTGTCAGTCAATAGTATAGAAAAGATAGATGTCTTTGGTTTAGCTCTGGTATCTTGTTCTTTGCTTTGGTTATCTTGCACTTTTGGGTTTCAGAGCCACCTTTTGAATATTTTTCAAGACACCTTCACTCCCTTGTAAGAGACCCAGGAGCTTTCCAGCTTGCAAGTTCACCCCAAAGATGTGAGGCCAGTTTTCCTTAGTCAGCCTGAACCAAACTAAGACTAGGAGTCAAGTGTATCTGTCGCACCTCTGCAAATCCAGAGTTAGCAAAGTCCAGTTCATCCAGCACTGGGAACATGGGAGGAGTAGCAGCTTTGTTGTTGGTACAATTGCAGGTTACAGGTTTGTTGTGGGTTTGGGGTTTTTGTGGGGTTTGGTTTTTTTGGTGTTGTTTTTGTTGGTGTGTTTTATATATGTATTTGTTGCCCTACGTGAAGGAATTAGGCAGCTGCCAGATTTCTGGTTATTGAAAATACTTGCCAATAATTACAGCCACTTCTAATTCATTTGTGGTGGAGAAATTATGGTGCTGCTAACATTTTTCTCCCCCACCCTTCACCAAGACTCCCTTTGAATTCTTTGGTTTGATGATTTACAGCCTGAGAAACATTGCTCTACAAATACTTAACTATTTCTTACAGCAGCAACAATATAGATAAGAGATACTGAAAACCAAAATCAAGTATGGTTAGCAGTCTTGGCATTATTCATAGAAGTTAGGAACATACGGTATTTTTATACAATGAGATATTCGGATTGACTTGTCACAGTCCAAAGATGATCCAGGGCAGAAAATGCTTCGTTAAACTAAAGAAAAAGAAAACAAAGAAGTCTGCAAAGTACAGACTTGAGAATGAAAAAGTTATGAGATTTGAACAGGGGTATGAACAAATTTAAGCTGCTTTTTCATCTCATAAAAGGTGACGGTTATGGGCGAAGTTGGAATGTGAAGGTGTCGCAGATGGAAGTATTTGAGTCAGTTATGATTTAGCAGCTATTCAACATTTATTAGTGACTTTAGGTGGATCAAGAGGTTGAATTTTAGCAGCACTTAATCATTAACTGATTTAAAGGCTTACAAAGTGATTTAACAAAGTAACTAAACAGTGACTGACAGATTTGAAGATGGTGAAATTCAGACTAACTGACTATAAAGTATCCCAAATCAGTACATACACATATGGGCAAAAGCACAGATCTCAAATCAATGCATATACATCTAAGCAAAGCATATAAATGTGCTCATACACACACGCCAGTCTGTAACTGCTGAGATAAAACATCTCTTAATATCGCATGACTCTCAACGAGCTGGTGGGTACCCCTTGTAACTCCTACGTGTGCACGTACAAATGGAAGAACATCCACATCCATAAAGGTAATGTGTATTTATCATAAACATGTAAGTGGAGAGGTGGATGAAAGAGAGGCTAGCTTTTAGTTAAAATTTCTCTTTTCTTGAGTTAAATACAATACATCGACATTCCTCAATGGGCGGTAATTGAGGCTCAAGGGGGCTTGTCTCTCCCTGGCCTTCTAGTCCTCGAGGTTTTTGCCTGAGCAACGTCCCAACTCAGGGGAGATACTGGCTGCAGCCTGCTGTGATTCAGAAGAGCTCAAAGGGTCTTTACTAGAATTGCTAGTTACAGGATCGGAGATAATTGACTTCCGTCAGGTACTTTTCCACTCCAGCCCAGCTCAGACAATGGAGTAGTTTGGTACTTTCCATCGTTATGCAAGCCCAGGACCTGCTATGACTTGTGGTCCTGGTACCCCCCTCTCTGCAGCCACAATCCATATGGTGACAGAAGTGATTCGTTATTGTAGTTATCTTCAAACGGTAGGAACCATAGGAACCATGCACATTAGGGGGTTGCCATAGTATTCTATTCCATTACTCCCCACCTTCAAACGGTAGGAGCTATGGGAACCAGATTATACTAAGGGGTTGCCATAGTGTTCTAGTCCGTTGCTCTCCACACTTTTTCTTTCACGGTAGACCATTACGTCTCGTCATTGTAATTGTATTATCATGTAGCCCGGGTGGGGAAGAAATTGAGACCAAGTATTGGGAGGCCTAAGGCAGGGCGGCGGGATTGTACCACCACACAAGGGAAAAACAAGCTTAGCTGTGAGCTTCATTCTGTGGATTTCTGGATAAAGATGTGTCCCTGCTCAGAGCTTGAGATGTTAAAGAATATGATGTCAAAGCAGGTTGTTAAGTTTAGCTACTGAGCTTCTCCAGGATGAGAGGGTCTTGGGTAAAAGCTTACGTCTTGCCTGACCATGACCTTTGATAATAAGCAATAGAAATTCTAAATCTGAGGATTTTGCACTATGCCAGCATGACTGTAAGGATGTGAATGGTTGTCAGCATTCAATTAATTTTTAATTTTAAACTTTACAAGAAGTCATGTATATTGGACTTGAAGTTCCTTCAAAACCCTTGGTCTAAAGAAGGCTCTATGTGTGTTTTCTTCCTTCCTCAGAAACCTGTGAACAGCAGAGCTAATGAAAATTGAATTTTATAAAGCTTTCTGTTGCGTGGCTGAAGAACATGTTCTGCCTGTAACTGTTCTTAGAATTGGGGTTGTTTAGTTCCTGGGTGGTTTCCATGGTGTGTAGCAGAATTGTTGAACTCCAGCTGCAAGGCATGAAAAGGATGCTTCTTCTAGTTATCTACTTTGATGAAACTTATCATGAGCTTTGAGCTCAGTTGTTGCTCTGTCAGCTTTGGTTAAAATTAGCCAGGAGAAATGAGGCTTGTTTCTTAGGTGAAATTAACAAACACTGAAAACAAATTGAATGTTGGCAACTATTAGAGAAAGAGAATAAAACCAAAAGCATTGTTTTACCTCTGGGGCAGGATGTCATCTGAAGTGCTGTGGGTAGTTTTAGTCCAGCTTGAAAAGGTAGTACAGAGTAATACTGAGAATACTAACAAAGACAATTAAGAATATGAAACAAGTCCTGCATGAGGGAAGTTAAAATAAAATTTCACCTGGGAAAAGAGATGAATTGAGAAAGGGAAAGATAAAATGGATGTCTGTAAAAGGATAAATACCATGGAGAAGGTGAATGAGGAGTGATTGATTATTATTTTTCAATAGAAGTAGGAACAGTGAATGTCCAGTGGCAGATTCGAAAGAAACAAAAGGAGGTTGTTCTTCATTAATACATAGCTAAACTCTTTGCCCCATAAATTCAAAAAGCAGAGACAAATTCCTGCCTGAAAAATCCATGAGATAGTAGCATAAAAATACTGTCTCTGGCTTAGGAAGTCCCCGAGTTGCAAATGGCCAGCTGAGATGTAATTCCTATGGAATATTTTATTGAGCCTAGTCCCTGGGCATCCAGGGAACCAGGCAGTGAACAAGGTAGCCTTTGCTCTGAGCCAGTGTGATTGTTCTTAAAACAAACGCACAGGTCGTGTGATCACATGAACCTCAGCTTTTGGAAACTATAAGGCTGCTTGTATAATGGAAGGGCTAATAGACTTTTTTTTTTAACAGCATAAGCAAATCCTATGGGAATAGATTGAAATAAGTTTTTCTGGTCCTTAGGGCATTTCCTTAACGTTACACAGTTCTTGCCGTAATTTTACCAGATTTCCATTTAAAATTATTTAAGATTAAATAGCTTCCAATTTTTACAGAAAGGATATTTGCAGGCTATCTAACTCAATGCAAGTGACTTGTATAAAACTTGCCTTCCAGCTGGAGAATGCCAAACTGTCCTCTGACCAAAATGACAAAGCTGCTGGTGCAGCTCGAGAGGAGTTGAAGGAGGCTCGCATGAGAATAGAAACTCTCAGCTACCAGCTTTCTGGCCTTCAGAAACAGGTAAAGGGACTAAATTTGCTTTCATCTCTGATACAGAGCACTGTATTGTTTGTATATATTAACAGTTCTGTTCCTTCATATTTTATGAATTTTACAGAGAGAAAGCTTGATATGCTCCTTTGGGAGGGAGATGAATTTTTAATTTTTTTTTTTTTACTGTACCCACATAGACGCCAACTGAGTTTTCCATTGTGTTGTCTATCTAGGCTAGTGCTGCAGAAGATCGCATTCGTGAATTGGAGGAAATGATGGCTGGTGAGCGGGAAAAGTTTAGGAAGATGCTAGATGCAAAGGAGAGGGAAATGACAGAAATGAGGGACCAGATGCAGCAGCAGCTTACAGAGTACCAGGAACTGCTTGATGTTAAATTAGCACTGGACATGGAGATCAGTGCTTACCGAAAACTCCTGGAAGGAGAAGAGGAAAGGTACGTATAGATTCCGCATTCTTTTCTTCGGACTAGGAGGTGTTTCTGATGCTTATTTTCACCATTTCAGCAGTAATGCCCAGATTTTGTTTCACTGAAGTCATATTGGCTTCACAGTACAATGTGTTGCATGGAACACTTGCAAGTGTTCTCATCTGAACGCTTTTTATTTTATTTTGGGTTTTATAGTAGTCTCAGAGTACAGTGGAAAATATAATTCTGTGCTTGACATTCATGTCCTTTTTATTTAAGTGCTTATACTTCTGTGTTTTCCTTTTTTTAAATGATGTGGCCCAAAAATAGTGTGTTTAGCAGTAGATATACTGGAGGGGGGGGTTAAGTGATCTGTGTTGCTCTCACTAGTGATGCTTTCCATGTCACACAATCTTACTACCAGAAAATTTCTCAGGGATGAATAGCACACACCACCACCATCCCCCTCCTTCTCTTAAGTAGTCTTCCTGACACACACAGTGAGGCTGCTTTCAGCCTTGAGTCGTATTACAGTTCTGGTTATGGAGTATGTTGTAGCATTACTGCTTTTTGTGTAGTTCCCTGGATGAGTTAATTAAAATGCTTGCTTTGTTGTGTTAAGGTTGAAGCTCTCTCCAAGTCCCTCCTCCCGTGTTACAGTCTCTCGGGCTACCTCCAGCAGCAGCAGTAGCAGTACTTCACTTGTTCGCTCTTCCCGAGGCAAGAGAAAACGTCTTGAAGCAGAGGAGTTTTCAGGCAGCGGAACAAGCGGAATTGGCACTGGAAGTATTAGTGGCAGCAGTAGTAGCAGTAGCTTCCAAATGTCCCAGCAAGCTTCAGCGACGGGAAGTATCAGCATAGAAGAGATAGACCTGGAGGGCAAATACGTTCAACTTAAGAATAACTCTGAGAAGGTGAGTGTCGGAAGAATTCGCAGAAAGCAAGGAGGAGGAGCTAAAGTGAAATGCTCCACATCCTTTCGTAGCACAAGCAGGTGGAGTCACTTGAAGAGCAGGGGCAGCATCCTGCAGTAATAAACAGGAGCATTTGAAAGTTGAATGTTACAGTGTGCTAGCATGAGTGTAATGTTTGTTGCAGGAAGAGAACATAGTTTGTGTCCCAAATGTCTGAACATGTGTACTGGTACCTTGCTCATGTAAATAGCCTGGATGGCTCTAGCAGAACTTCTTTGTGTGAAATGTGTATTTTTTTAAATTTTGCTGAACGACCTTGCGGGATTTACACTTCAGACTGTTAATGGGTATAAAAAAATACTTTCAAGTTAGAATGCAGATATCTAAGAACCATGTAAATGAATAAATAATAAATAAATAATATTCACATTATTTTAATAACAAAAAGACCTAGAGAAAGCTCTGATGCCTGTTTGCTCTGTTTTGCTCACCCTAAATAACCTTATGACTCTCTTCATTAGGATCAGTCTTTGGGTAACTGGAGACTGAAAAGGCAGATTGGAGATGGAGAAGAAATTGCTTACAAATTTACTCCTAAGTATGTCCTCAGAGCTGGGCAGACTGTAACAGTAAGTTATACTTGCAGTATGTCAATAACATACTCTTCTGTTGATTTTTGTGGCAGTTGTAAATCTGATGTTTGGTACAGTCTGATCTGGTATATAACTTGATTTCACAGATCTCACTTTAGAGGAGCAGGATTTCAGTTATAAAAATGCAGATAAGAAAATGAATTTCTATATTAGCACTTCAGTAATTAAGACCATTTCAGGCACAGAGAAAGTTGAAGAAAAGGGTATTTGGGGGGGGAGGGGCCAGGTCAAGGGCTGTTTATTTTCAAACACCTTTGCCCAGGTTTGGAACGCTAATCCTGCTCAACCTTTTAATGAAATAGGAATGTTTTGGAGCATTCACTCAGTCTAGTAGACTTAGTTAAGTTTAAGACTAGATGTTCTTAGCCTTGACTGCAGTAGAACAGCTGCTTTTCAATAATTTTGTGGTTTATTTTAAGTCTGCAACAGATGTTCTTTCAGAATAAAAAAATGGCTTTCTTTTAATCAGTTCCAGCTATTTACACTTAAGTATCAATTGCTCATATATATATATAAAAGATCAAATTCATACACTACAGGCTCCGTTTTATGTATTGGCTCCATACAGGATCGTTGTTGAGACAGTGGTAGGAGACATTTGTGTATTTGGAAAAGCATTGATGACTGGAATATTAAGTACAATTTTTTTCTCTCTTTTTTTTTTATGGCTAGTGTTACTTTTTGTGGTAGACTGAGAATAATATCGTATTACAAGTAATGGTGTAGGTAAAAGGGTAAAACTGCCATTGGAATTCAGAAACAAAAGTGGTATGTAGAGAAAACAAGGAGAATTAGGGGATTCGGTATATTTAAAAATAAAATGTGTACGAATAGCTAATTACAGAATGTCTTTCTCACTAGATTTGGGGTGCAGATGCAGGTGTATCTCATAGCCCCCCTTCTGTACTCGTGTGGAAGAATCAAGCCAGCTGGGGCACTGGTGGAAATATTCGCACATACCTCGTAAACTCTGAAGGAGAGGTAGGCTGTGTCTGTAGAAAAAAAGCTGTGGGCTGGGTTATCTCCCAGACTCTTTAAGAGGTGGGGGGAAGGGGGAGGGAGGGGCAGACACGACATGACGATGACAAAATCCTCATTTTAAGTTCTCCCCTATTGTCTTCTAAAATAAGACTGTTTATAACACTGAAAATAATTGAATATCTATATGGAACTCTGAGATTTTGGGGAAATTTTGGAAAACAGCGACATCATCCTGGTTACATCCATAGACTTTTTCAACTTATTTTAGAAAAACACCCTGCTAACAGAGAACTTGTTTGGAATTTGAGAATCTAAGTTTTGCTGGCAATTCAAAGTTATGTTACATAGTACCTACAATATTCTGGGGTGCAATATAAATATTAATGTAGGAAGATCGCTGTCCTTTCAGTGTTGGAAGTATATCAGAAGTTTTCATTTGGCGCAGGTTCTTGTGTATTCTGAATTGTCCTACATCTGCCCACACCCAATTTCTTAAAACCATCCCTGCCAAAGACTCCTGCACGGGAGGATCTACTTTGGCTGTTCATAAATGCGCCATTATCCCAGTGATCTGATAGAAATAGAAAAGTGAAACAGAACACAGTTGTATCAGTTCCATGCTGTCTTTCTTGCTGGCAGTTCTGTGGCAGCACTTTGTGCTGGACCAGCAGCACAGGATAAAGTAGGATGGACAGTCGTTTGTACAAATAGAAGGCTAACTGACTTAGTATTCAAAAAGAAGTGGTTAAACTGAATCTGAAAGAATTTCAAATCCATGTCCATTCCCACTGTGGTTACGTTTAGAATCCCTGCTTAGAAGTGTATGTTTAGGGTGACACTTTCACAGGTAGAAGTTTGCACCTATGATTTCAAGGGTGCAAGTGTACAGAAGAATTTCTTGCTACTAAGAAGTGTTAAAAATAATTTAGTAATACCGAAAGCTTCCTGGGGTTTTAGAATTCTTTTTAGTGCTTGATTTAGAAGACAGTCCTGATAACTGATATATGCAATTAATATAGAATATTTAGTAGAAATTATGAATATTCTCAATGCTGTGTAATCATACTGAGAAATTTTTAGTGTCTCACATCATGATATGTCTCAGACAGCTCCTAGCGGAGTCTGCTATGAGCTTGTATAAAATTGACTAATGACCACCTGAAACATGGCTGCTGCTTCTCAAATCCCTAGGTAATGAAAGAAAATTCCCAAGCTAAATTACATTACCATGCCTTTCAGTGGATAGCATAGGAATGTTGTTGTGGTTTGCAGGATATTACCAGTATTTGCTTGCATAGCTAACATTAAATCTAGGGCAAGTTGCTTTAAATCCTCCGAAATTTTATTAGGGCTATTATATTTATGGAATAGCAAAAACATGAGAGAGACTACTGACCCTCTCTTTATCTATCATTTTGTGTAGGAAGTTGCAGTGAGAAGTGTTACTAAATCAGTAGTCATGCGAGAGAACGAAGAGGAAGAGGATGAAGCAGAGTTTGGAGAGGAAGACCTTTTCAACCAACAGGTAATAAGATGCAGACCAAATGTTTAACTTGTGCCTTTTTGGTTGGATTAATCAGGCATAAGATTTAGGGGGAGTCCCTTCAAATTTTGCCAGCTCTGAGCTTCCCGGTCCATTTTTCCAATGGATGCTTGCAGAGGCTGATCCCAGAATGGCATGCAACCCTGCAGCCTTACTACAATGCACAGAGAGAGTCTGATGTGAGCAATCTTCCAGGAATTGCTGCTTGAATCAATAACAGTACAGCTTAAGCAGTGGCTGATGCCAGGTCAGGATGCCAGGGTGTCTATGGAAGTATGTAACAGATCACAGATTTACAGCATTGCAATGACATAGACTATTTTTAGGGTTAGTAAGATTAGTTTTAGCAGTCAGTGTTCCTCCCATTCTAGTAGTTCCTTCTCTGTTAAAAAAAAAAAAAAAAAAAAGTCTGTGGTATTCTTGCTGTAAGCAGAATAAAACCATTGGGAAATATAACCACTAAAAAACAGAAAATGGGGAGAGCTTCTGCTGCTGCAAGCTTCAGCTTATTGGTTTATTTTCTGATAGTATATACTTGCTACATTTGAAATAAACTTGTTTTTTCTTAATAATACCACCTATATGTTTTCATAACCCTTAGTTAAGTACTGTGAAAAAACTGACCAGCAGTCAGCAGAGTGAAATGGCGAAGGATACTTCATACAGGTGATATCAGAAAATATTTTAAAGTTATTTCAAACTCAAGCAACTTGTTCTCCTGATAGTGGCCATTAGTAGCTCTTTTTCACAAGGAATCATTCTGTGCAGGTTTGAAGTTGAGTTCTAAAAAGTTTTGGGTTGTTTTTTTGTCTCCAGGGTATTGAGCAGTGTATTTGTAGTATAAAGCAACAAAACCAGATTATTATTATTTTTATTTTTTACCCAAAGAAGCAGCTATAGCAGCATAGATCTCTCTCAAATGGAAGCATCCTTTGAAATAAAGGAAGGAACTTCCTGTTCTAAAGCTAATGACATCACAATTTTCAGTTGTCACCTTGTATCAGTGATGAAAGTGTGGAGATTGACCAATCAACCCATCCTGGAAAACCACAGCCAGAGTAGCAGTGTCTTAATCCTGACAGTAGATTGTGACATGTGCTGTTCACTCTCTATAGTTGTGATGTTCCCTGAATATAACTAAACTACAAAAAAAAAAACAAACTGAGATGATAACCAGAGTCTAGGCTTAAATAGCAAAAGCTAGTAAGAATTGAGTTCAACTGTCTGTCTTATTTTAGGGGGATCCCAGAACAACCTCTAGAGGATGCTCAGTGATGTGAAGAAAGAAAAAAGAAACTATTTGCTCTTTTTTTCTTCATTTATTTCCTTTTATTTTTGCTATTTCTTTCTCTCCAGAGCCACTGAAAACTATTTTTATATGCATCATCTGATTTCTTTGAAGTTTACTCCTTGGTACATTTTGATAAAAAAAAAAATCAAAAAAAAAAAACCTTTACTGAACAAAACTGCCAGAATTTTTAAGAGATTTCTTTATTTTTCCCTCTCTGTTGAAACACTATATTGGAATACATCATCTTTCCCCATACAGAGTTTAAAGTCTTACGTACAAACCTGCAGCAGAAAAGAAATTTTTAGCTAAAATGGGATGAGACTCCTTGAGTGTATGGTAAATCTATAATTGCATATATAACCAGGATAACTCAAAAAAAAAAAAAAAACCAAAAGTGTAAGAAGGCGTGTTCATCTGCAGGGCCCCAAAAGAGATTCACAGTAGTGTTTCCTCCATACTTTCAGAAATGGTAATATCTTGCCTGGTATACTCAGCAGTGCCCAGCTTAGGAAAAATAGACCTCAAGTTCATTAAAAATGCTACTTCACCAGTGGAAGTAACAAAGGGAAGCTGCGTTTTAGATATTCTTGGCTCAGGACCACAGGATCTTGTCCTGCTCTAGGGTTTGACAGCCTAGTGGTAAAAACATCTGAGTCTGTCAGCACCTTGGCTCCATATTATTATTTCAGAAGATGGAGAATAATGGGTTCTGCTTACTAAATATGTATACCATCTTAAGGTATGGAAGTGTGAAAACCAGAGGTTTATGTTCAGGGAATTTTGACATCACAGGTGAGACCTTGTTAAATCATGGACGCAAGTTATGATGTACGGTATTTATGATGTTAAGCATCATGATTTAATGCTTTTGACATATTCAGCATTAAACAGAATGGTTAGGATTTTAGATGTTAAAAGGTGATTTTAAAGGTTATCCTGTGTAAATGTTGACTCTCTTAATCAGAGCTAGATGCAGTTTGTTCATAATTCTCTTACATTCAAAGGGACATTGTCAGATATCTTAAGGAGTGCTATTTGCAAAATAGTATGGAAACAGTTTCATGATTTTTAAAAAAGTTTAAAGGAACTGCTTTTGTTTAGGACATAAACATTGCTTTGCAGTGTTCAAATGCTTGACGTAAAGTCTA
Source organism: Charadrius vociferus (assembly GCF_000708025.1). Taxonomy (NCBI): domain Eukaryota; kingdom Metazoa; phylum Chordata; class Aves; order Charadriiformes; family Charadriidae; genus Charadrius; species Charadrius vociferus. The sequence goes on along the minus strand of NW_009647433.1, from coordinate 219,716 downwards.
ACAGTGAGTGTAGGGAGAATAATGCTTTTTATTTAAAACATGCTTTTATGAGTACCAGGTGATTTTTATTTCAGTATGATGCATTTTGTATCTGACAGTGTCCCTATAGCTTAAGGCTTTTTCTGCTGCATTTCTGTGGCTATAACTCCCATAAGGGTTAGTATTCATATAGTAGTGCATATCTTCAAGCACTAGGAAAAGTACTTCACTGCTCCAAAGAATCTATTGGCTACTGTATGAGCAAAAGTATTTTTCCACTAGTTATTAGTTTGGATACAAAATTTGGATACCATTTGATGCCAGCATAGAATCCTGTTTTTACCTCCACTCTTGAACTCTGATCTTGTAATTCAAATAGTTTAGACTCATGAAACAAGCTATGAGGTTTGGATGTTTTTGGTGGCTTTTGGACATTACGTTCTCTGAACAATATTGTGACTGACAGATATAACCTAGAAGGTCAGTTTAGTGGCTTTGACTGATTGCTTTGTAATGCAAGCAGGGTGGGAATAAAAGGGGTTTTTTTTTAAGCTTACGGATTTATTTTAGCATTTAAAAATAAATAAAAGATGCTACTTTTCCTTGTTTGAGTGGGATGACTGAATTGCTGAAGTTAAATGAATAGAAATTTAGAATTATGTCCTAACCCATTATTAGAAGATGCATTACAAAAAAACAGTATGAGTATTTGGCTGTTCAGGCTAATGGGATAACTTTATTGATGTACTTGGCCATTTTTCTAATGTAATTTTCCCACTCTGCTTGAGTAGAAGGTTAACTATGTAGTAAATCATGTCTATCTCTCTGTAAATTGTATCTTGTGAAATTATGTTTCTCAGACATACTGTTATCAATTACCTCTTCTAAATTTGTTTTTAAGCAAATGAATGCAATCAATGTAAAAGTATTTTTGCAATGCACCTTCCAGCCACTGGACAGCATTTCCCTTTCTGACCCACAGCTTTTATAATATACTTACATCATGTTAGAGGGCTTTTTGCTTTTTTCTAAAGGTCTGTATTCTTTTTTAACATTGGCCAGTTTTCAGATTGCTTATTCTTCAAGATTGTCCTGTAAATTTAAGTTTGTTCTGTGATCTTAAATACTAAAGCAATGAGTGTGTAGTTCATTTGCATTTTTTGTGATTTTTTTTTTTTTTGTTCTCCTGTAAAGAATGGGCTAGGAAAGGCAGCTTGAACGAGGAAAACCTCTTGCTACCTGAGCCATAGTTTTCTTAACAACTACTGTATGGGGAATGTGTCTTCTTGCAGCCTTATGGACTGGTGCTTGCCTGTCTTCTGTGATGAGCATGGTGCCCTTCAGTAACAGTCTGCAGAATTTGTCCTTAGATTGGGAACTGTGTCCTTTAATTTTGGAAACAGTTTATTTTATTCTTCAGTAATGTGTTTAGGTATATACAGGTGTTCATATAAAACAGTGATTGACACTGAGGGAAAAGCTGAATGCCAACAGTATAAATGTGGGTGATTCTATCACCACAGTGCTTTCTAAAAGGCTACTAAAAAATTTGAGAAATAATTCCTAGCTGTAAATTACAAGACACAGAAAAACTACTGTATTCCACGTACTTTCTTGTGTATGTGTGTGTGCTGCTTCTTTCGACGCCATCCTTTCCTCCTGCTTTTCATGCTAAGCTTCAGTATAATGGCACTATCCCTTTAAAGTTGGTGTGACATACTGGAAGGTTTTTTGGCTTTACCAAACCAAAAAGCATAGGTGGGTTTTTTTTCTGTCTCTTTTTTTTTTTTTTTTTTAAGGATAATTAAACCTTTTTATTCAAATACAGTGTCCCCTTGCCCTCTCTTCCTGTTTGATCCTGTATGTGAACCACTCTTGAAGTTGGATAGTCAGCATTTCTACTCCAGTGTCTGATACCAGGTGTAGAGCTTGAAGTAGGAATAGATTTAACTTATCAAGAGAAAATTATTTTAAGGCTTCTCTGATTAGGGGAATTAACGAGTATAACTTTTTTTCAGAGTAGTTACTTGAGTGTAACTACCCATATGGATGTTCTTATTCCAGAAAAAATAAGCAAACAATTTTATTGTGGATGAAATAGTAAAAAATATTCCTAAATTATTCTCACTGGTTAAGAGGGGAAGAAATAACAGAATACCTGCAGCAGAATAGTTAAACTAGTGTTTTCATTGTGCAGATCATAAGAGTATCATATAAAATATGATGAAGGCATACTGCCTACTCCTAAGTTCATACCATGTGAAAATGCTTGTGTCAGAGCAAATACATCCATCTGCAGAACCATCAAATGTGGCATCTCACAGAGTGAAATACGGTTACAGAGAGCCTCTGACATTTTGTGCTACTTTTTTCCCTCCCTTATGTGTTTGTGACTTTAGCTCTTGTGTTGCAGTGATGTATTCCAAGTAACAGAGTGGTGATGATTCCTTTGTTGCTGCATAGCTTTTTTTCCCAATGTGTCTACCTAAGCTAGTTCGGGACTCTGGGCTTGCCCTGACAAAAACAATCGTTTACACTGATGCATTGATTGCTTGTTGTCCACACTGTTTGCCATTAGATGAGAGTTGCCCGGCACAGTTCGTGTTTGTAGCAGGAACCAAAAGTCTCAGGAAGAAAATAAACATCTGCTTCCCATGACCTGTAATGTAAAAGCAGATGAGGTTGTCTGCAGCTTGCATTAGTCATGAAAACTGTATTGCAGTGTGAAGCAGACCATACTGTGAAAGGACATCACTTACTGTGCCTGTTTATCCTTCAGCAACAGGTCACCTCACGTTCAGTTCAGGGAACTTACTGGTTTTTTTATACACCTTTTTTTCTTTTTAATGCTTATCCTGTATAAAGGCCCTTTAACTGCAACCTGAACAGGGGTTACTTACAAGAGGCTTGTAGAAATCCTCTCTATACCCCAGAATAGTTAAGAATCTGTTTCTTTTGTTTGCATCAGAAAGATTTTGATGCTGAAAAAATTCATGCTGGGTGTTTTATATCTCTTGCAGCCACTTTTCGCACTTCCTCACCGTTACGCCATTCTATGTCTTTCTGTATCTTCTTTTGAAAGTCTTATCTCTAAACAACGGCATATCCATGTTTGATACTGGATTTTATTGCCACTGTTGGGTCCAAACCCTGTGTGAGCAGGAAACAAAACCTTGTTGTAAACCAGTGAGTGGAAGGTGAGATAGTGATTGCATTTTTTTCAGAGCATTGTTTTAGCTGAATGTCAAAACAATTTATATTGGAGAGTTTCTTTTCTCACTTAAAATGGCCTGGGAAACAGAATTTTTATTTGCCCTTCAATATGCTTAGCTTTAAACCAGTTTAAAATATTCAGATGTGTTTTTTTATAAAGACCATATTTACATGTGATTATTATTTGTAAACATAATGCCTTTCTTGAAATGCTAAGGTCTAGAGAGTGAAAAGGATGCTTAATATTGAACGACCCTGATCAGAATAGCACAGTGAATTGACTTGGAGTTCAGGAAAATAACAGGTTTTATGGAACTTCCAATTTTTCTAGTTAGCTTTTAATGAAGTGATGATTTTGTGTTGATAAGGTAGATGTTGTTATGTATTCCAGCTACCCAGATCATCATTACACTAAAATTACAAGCAATAAGCTATCTTGAACAAGTTTAAGCCAAAATGCTTTCCATTTGGGCACAAGAATACCTTCTCAGTTGAACTCTATTTTCATAACAGTGATGCCTTGTGACTTGAATTGTGTTTTTATTTTTTTAACACAATCTTTATTTAGATAGCTCTGGTTCTAGGTCACTGGTAAGTTTAACTGATCACCTTTGGTCAGCTGCTGCAGATGAGTTTTTGGAAGGTTCAAGTTTTTAAAATAAGGAATTGTGAAAAAGGTTGCAAATTGACATACAAAGACAAAATGATGAAAATGTTCACGTGGAACTTACGAAAACTACATAATGATCTAGACTTTATCATTTCAAAGTGTTGTTTTTTCTTTTTAGAATATGCATGCCAAATGTCTTGTCTTTTTCAATGATTTGTAATATACATTTTATGACTGGAAACTTTTTGTACAACACACTCGAATAAATGTTTTGCATTTTATTTGTTTCCGTCTTTCATTCAATGACACAGACGCCACATGGGCTGTTTGAAACGATTCAGCCCAGGGGACCTTCCTGTGTGCAGATAGATAGGGGACAAGGAGCTTTCCACACTCATGAAGGAGATGAGCTGTATTGCCAGGTGTACTTCAGAAGGAAATGAACGCTTTCCTTTAAACTGTAGGGAGATGCAGTGCTGGTGGGAAGTGCTGTCCTCACTGATCAATAGCACTGCTCCCAAAAAATACAGAGGGGGGAACTTAAGTAGCTGGAGCAGGTGAACATCTCCTTCCTTTCTCCCCATAGACCTCTCCAGCCCACACTGAGGGGTTGTTTCCATTCAGCCCACTTGATCCTATCTTGAAAGAAGAGCAGATAGCGAGCCCTGGCAGGGATCGATTCTTAGCAACTAGGAGATGGGGGGAAGCATTGCTGTGAGCTGCTGAGTTCATTGTTAGCACAGCTCCATTTCCAGTCCACTCCTTTTTGCTAGTCTGCACTCACTATAAATTGTACCTTAGGCAACTACCCCATCTTTAGCACTAGCTGCCCTTCTCCACTGGGCAGCTTTTCTCTCGCTGTGAGGTGAAGGAATTTTTCAAGTAGACAGACGCACAGACAGGATCATATGGTTTACAATACTCTGTCTTCTGAGTGTGGGCTCCAGCTAGCGAAGATTTTGGCTTTTTTGGTAGTTTTGGCTTTAGCTCTGCTGTAATGCTCCGTTCCTTATGGTGTTTAGAGGTAAGCAGAAATCGCCTTTCTGCACATGACATCTACTCCTGAAAAAAGCTCCGAAGCATTGTTGTCTCCTGCGTGCTTCTACTGATGGGTCACCTAGAGCAAGTTGCACAGGACGGGGTCCAGATGGGTTTTGAATGTCTCCAGAGTGGGAGACTCCACACCCTCTCTGGGCAGCCTGTGCCAGTGCTCTACCACCTTCAAAGTAAAGAAGTTCCTCCTCATGTTAAGATGGAACTTCCTATGTTCAAGTTTGTACCCATTTGTACTCATCTCCCATGTCAAGGTGTAGTTGTGCAGCATCACATCATCTCTGCTGTGAATCAGAGAATCGTCTAGGTTGGAAGGGAACTTTAAGATAATCAAGTCCAACACTGCCAAGTCCGCCACTAACCCATGTCCCTCAGCACCACATCTGTCCCTCTGGTAAATCCCTCCAGGGATGGTGACTCGACCACTGCCCTGGGCAGCCTCTTCCACTGCTTGACAACCCTCTCGGTGAAGGAATTTTCCCTAATCTCCATCCTAAACCTCCCCTGGTGCAACTTTGAGGCTATTTCCTCTTGTCCTATTGCCTGTTCCTTGGGAGAAGAGACCACTACCCCCTCCTTTCAGGGAGCTGTAGAGAGCAAGGTCTCCCCTGAGCCTCCTTTTCTCCAGGCTGAACACCCCCAGGGCCCTCAGCCACTCCTCATGGGATGTGCTCCAGACGCCTCACCAGCTCCGTTGCCCTTCTCTGGACATGCTCATACTTAGTCAGCTGTTGACCAACACCCCCAGGCCCTTCTCCACCCCCTCCAGGCTCCTCCCCAGCCACTCCTCCCCAGGCCTGCAGCGTCCATGGGGTTGGTGTGACCGATATGCAGCACCCGGCACTTGGCCGTGTTGAACCTCACACCATTGGCCCATCAATCTAGCCTGTCCAGACCCCTCTGTAGAGCCATCCTACTCTCAAGCAGATCCACAGCAACTTGGTGTCATCAGCAAACTTACTGAGGGTGTCCTCGATCCCCTCGTCCAGATCACTGATAAAGAGATTAAAGGGAACTGGCCCCAGCACCGAGCCCTGTGGAACACCACTTGTGACCGGCCACCAACTGGATCTCCATTCAGCACCACTCTGGGCACAGCCATCCAGCCAGTTTTTCACCCAGCAGAGCATATGCCTATCCAAGCCATGAGCGGCCAGTTTCTCCAGGAGAATGCTGTGGGAAACAGTGTCAAAAGCTTTTGCAAAAGTCCAGGTAAACAACATCCACAGCGTTTCCCTCACCCATTTAGCGGGTCACCTTGTCACAGAAGATCAGGTTAGTCAAGCAGGACCTGCTGTTCATGAACCCACACTGCCTGCGCCCGCTCACCTGGCTGTCCCGTACCGTGTGGTGGCACTCAGGGTGGTCTGTGAAGCCACTTAAAGTCCCTTCCCATGGCCCCAGTGTGTGGGGCTGTGCCGTGTCCAACCCTCACGGCGGGGACGGCGCAGCCGAGGTGTTGCTCGGCACCCCGGGACATCCGCTTCCCCCCGGGACACCAGCTTCCCCCGGGGACACCAGCTTCCCCCCGGTCCCACCGCTGCCAGCCACGGGGGGCCCTCCCGGCCCGGGACCTC
>NW_009647433.1:197474-212014 GCF_000708025.1 Charadrius vociferus | reverse complement strand
CACCTCGGAGCAGGTGAGCGCGGTCGGGGGGACGCGGGTCCCCGCGAGTCTCCCCACCGCGGCCAGCGCTGAGGGCTCTCTGTCCTGCAGAAGTGCATCGCCATGTGCATGGACCGGTATATGGACGCCTGGAACGCGGTTTCCAGAGCCTACAATTCTCGGCTGCAGCGGGAGAGAGCCAACATGTGAAGCGCCCCGGGCTCCTGGACGAGGGAGGCACCATGTGGGGAAGGGACGAGCAGCCAGTCCAGCTGGCTGGGGGCAAAGTTCTGCCGCCTTTCCAGCCCCTGCCACGGCAGAGCAATAAACCTTCGCTGAACCTTTTGCATCCTTTGGCTTTTATTAGCACCAGTCCCAGGAGTGAGTGAATTTTCCAGCCTTCACCGTGAGCTGCTTGATTTGCCTCATGCCCTTGCCAACGGTCCTGACTGGCCAAGGCATATAGCAGCTGATAAATCCCTGCTGAAAGTGCTGCGACAGGCAAGGAGCCTTCTATGGAAAATGTGGGCCAAGCCAGCAACACAGTCACTTTGCCCAGGAAGCAAGCATGGACCCACCCCTCAGGTAGTTGCCCAGTGCCTTTTCATCAGTGGAAAAGCTGCCATAAGATGCTCCACATGCCACATGTGGCTCTCTCTTCCCTTGTCTTTGTATAGCTGTATTTGGGGTCACATTTGGGTTCGTATGCTTTGGGTCAGCTCAAGCAGTGTGTTGGAGAGCAAGGGTGCTCTTTCTAGGTTTACAGCACAGCCTTGCAAATAGTTGTACAAGCACAGCTGGGAATGAAAAGGGTTGGGAAGTACTTACATTGATTTCTTTATAGAATAAAATGTGTTGTGTGGTTATGATATTCTGTAACTTCTTGTTTGGCTCTGGCACGGATGTTCCATCTGGGAGCCTGCCTTCTAGGCAGCAGAGGATTTGGGTCTGCTTTGGGGCTCTGTATTGTTCTTGGCTTACATGCCTCTCCTGGAAAGGTCGGTTTATGGTGTGTGCACAGCAGCTCGGAGAGGAGAGTGTTGGAGATTCAAAGTGTGCATGCCCCTGCAGTGAGATTTTTTAAATCCCTTTTGAAGCTCTTCTGTATTTTATAAAATATTTCACTGTTTGCTGGGGCAGGGAGACATACTGGAAGGATGACGTCTCCTTAGCTGCTAGGACATGCAAAGGCATGCAGGAGAATCTGAGTTCATTTAATCTCCCAATGTGGTGGCTACTGTGAAGTGACTAAAGTGTTCTCTCACAAGGTAAACTATTTGGAGATAACTGGCTCTTTGGACTAACTGAAACTGAACTGGAGTTTCCCATCCAGACTGGGATGACTACTTGAAAATAAAGTGCTTTCCAGCCATGTTTGCTTAGGGGCCTTTTTACTTTTCTTTATGGCTTTATGAATTTTATGGCACTGGCTGTGCAGCAGTCCAATTTCATTGATGGGAACATCCCACGAGTATTCCAGCCATGGGTCTGAACCCGTCTTAGGCTGAGCCATGCCTGGAAGCCAGGTCTCCCACCTTGCTAGTGCTGTAGCTGGGAAAGTGGTGGATCTTGCTGCCAGCTGGGTTGGGAAAGAAGAAATCTCTTGCTATACCCAAATGCAGAGCCAAACACTAGGAAAGAATTTGGGGTACCAGCTGCTCTTCAGTTTTGGTGGTCAAGTCTATGAGGAGGTGTCTAAGTCTGCCTAAGACTTGACGTGAGCTCTGCAGCAGTTTTTTCTTGTGAACAAAGGTGTCTGTCTGCCTTATGCTGGCTAGTGGGACCTGACTTCCCACTGAAGGAGTTGTATCCTTGGGCCGCTATCTCAGCACTTTGAATTTTCCCCTCCTAGCTTAGGCAGAACAGCGGTCTGTGTGGCTATGTGCCTTTATCAATTTAATCACCTGTTCCCTTATGCAAAGGGAGCTGGAGGCATGGGGAAACGTGAGAAGCCTGTCCTGATTCTCTAAGACAGATGAGGGCCTGTGCAGTCTTAAGTCCAAATGTTTTGGTCGTACCTTCACTTGTGGTCAAATGGTGAGCCAGAGGATCATTGCTGAGCTTACTAGTACCAAGCATTGAGTGGAAACAGTAGGATATGGCTTCCAGAAGCCATTGCACAACGTAACAGCTCCATCAAGGCAGTGAGGTCTGAGGCTTCTGCAAACGTGTAACTCGGCTGGGGCAAATTTTACTTGTCTCTTGGCTTGGCTTTGGGATGACAGCTTATAGACAGGTCAGCCAAACTACATGAATCTGGCAGGTGTTTCAGGCACCCCTCCAACTAGAAAGGCCACGTTTTAATGTGTAGGGTGTTTGGCCAGGTCTTAAGATGGGACAGGCCTCATTTATTTATAGAAAATGTCTAGAATTGTACCTTTCTATGCAAAGCAGTTATCAAATGCCTTAGTGTCACAACTGCAGTGGGTCACACAACACTGGCATTTGCTTAACAACTGCAGGCCATCTTCACCCCTTTGCAATAGCTGAGGGGTGAGTGCATCCTCTGGCGATTACTCCTCTCATTCGTCGCCTTCCCTGAGTGGCGAAATGCAGCTTCAGAGCTTGAGGTGCTGCACAATCCAGCCCTGGACAGCTGTGACTTTGGTGTAGACACCAGGGAAGTATGGCCTCGCACAGCCATAGCCCCAGCTTGTGATTCCTGCTAGAAACCACTTCCCTGAGGGTTCTTTACATGCCAGGGGCCCACCTGCATCGCCCTGCAGAGAGAGGAAAAGGGTCCTGTATCAAGCCAAAAAGGCAGCCCAGCCCCCCCAGTTGTGGGATGTTCTTTCTCTCTGGGACATAGGAGCATTTGCTGTCCTGTTCCCCACCTCCCCAGGAGCCTGCTTTCAAGCTGGAGGACTGCTCAGTGATATATGTGCAATCTGAGGTTGGGGTCTGGAACACAGAAGAGCATGTTTCAGAGACACAACAGGGTCATGAAATGGACTCCATGGTATCCCTGTGGTCTCTTGCTTGGCATTACCTCTCTATGTTCCCCTGACCTGTCACAGGTCGGGCAAGCAGAATGAGGTGTATGCAGGATGGGCCTGGATAATGGCAACAGCCAGTAGAGATGGATGGATGGACAGCTGAGCCAGGGGAGACAGGGCAAGGCCCTCCTGAGAGAAAATAGCCTGGGGATTTTGCACAAGTTTGCTCTGTCACAGCTGCAGCATTTGCTGCTCTTGCACTCACTGAACAACTGTCGACGGTGCCCTGTGGGAAACCAGCACACACCATCCTGCTGCTGATCTGGACAGGGTAGAACTTTTTGCAGGCCTGGTCTCCGATCATGTTCACTGCTGCTTTTTGCAGGTGCTTTGACATGAGACCTGAGGAGACAAGTATCACTGTTAGCTTGGTGCAGATCACGTAAGAAGCAGCAGTATGTGTAGGAGTAGGGCCTCTGTGGCCTTACTTGCTTGCCAAAGGGAGAGACCTGCAGTGGGAAAGTGTTCCTCCCCAGCAGCACAAGCACAGGAAAGTCCCTTTGGTGTGTACTTTGTCAGGCAGTTTAGCTGACCAGATAGAAATGGTCAGAATGGTCCTTGTACTGCAGGGGCACAGCTGGAGCAGCTGCTGCAGGGGTGGGGAGCACAGTGGCTGGCACGTATAAAGCTGGGAAGGCTGCGAGTGGGCAGAGGTATAACCAATGGAGGTGTGCAGTGCATGGCGGCTGGGGAGGAGATAGTGGTGATATCAGGCCTTGCCCAGGTTGGTATCTCCTGCAGGGTCTGTCATGGCATGGGGAATGCTTGGGGCAGTGGAGCGGGTATTGTAGATGTTTGGGCTCACAGGGTAGGTGGCATTTAGCTTGGCCATCATGGATGTGAGGGAGCCCTCTCAGCTAGTACCTCCTTCCTTTGTGGAGCCCCAGCCTGTGATGAAGCATCTGGCTCCTTCATGGAAGATGTGTGAATTGTCTGGGAGACATATAGGTTTGATGGTGTTGCTGAACTTGATGGGCATATTCAGCTCCAGTAGTGCCACATCGTAGTCCAGGCTGTAGACATTGTAAAAAGGGTGCTTGTAGATACGGAATATTTTCTCCATTTTGCCATCGATGCTGCTCAGGAATGGTGTTCCTAGAAAGGCCACCCACATTTTGGGGTCACTGTAACTGCAAAAAGACAGCAAACCTGGCTGTTAGGAGCATGGCCTCAGAAGGAGGGCTGTTCCTCCACTTGTGGGGCTGGGATGCAGTATGGCCACACCTTGTGAGGCCAGGACCCCTGTCTCCATCACACTGTGGAAGTACCCAGGCTTTGCTCCACTCATTCCTCTTCATGCTTACCTGCAGGGGCACACCTGTAATAGGGAATGTGTGCTTCCAGTGGGGCGCAGCATCCCAGCCATGGTGCAAGACTGTGAGGAAGGGGGAAGGGCAGGTGGGCTGATGGGAGTGAGGCCGAGAGTCAGCTGCCTTCACTAGTCCATCTCAGACTTACATATCAAAGCAATGAGCTGCAGAGAGCAGCCACCGGTCGGCAATGAGGACAGCCCCGCACTTGTGTTCCTTCTGCCGAAGCCAGAGGCTGACTTGCCAAGGCCATTCTCCTCGAGCTGCAGTGCTGCCACCCACGATCTTGCTGAAGGCCAGAGAAGTTGTTAGGCCACAGTCTGGGACAGAAGAAGAGGCACCATGGTTTTAAGTAACCATAAGTGAAAGGGATAGCTGCCCTCCTTCCATAGTCTGTGCCCCGGGGCAGCCTTCTGGGGAGACAGAGCAGTAGGATGTGATGAATTTCATTCACCCATCTGAGGCGAGGCTTGGCAGACATGTATGGTTTGGGAACTTTTACTTGTTATCACAGATCACACCTTCCAGGAATGTGGTATATGAGGAGAGGGACGTTTGGATGGACTGTCTGAGCCGTGACCCAGCAAGGAATGTGCAGTCCAAGGAGCAGTCCCAGGGATGACAAGACTTCTGGGCTGCCACGTTCTGCAGAGCTGTCTTGCCAGCTTGTACTAGCAGACAGAAGGCCTGTGTGCTGGGAAATGGGTTCTAATGTTCATAGCATAGGAAGAAGGGGCCACATTCCCTGGCGGAAAATTTGGACCCTGTTCATCCAGCTTTATCTTGTTGTAGGCTCTGGTGGACCAAGTAGGACGTGGACCACAAGGGGCTGGCCTATGCCCCCACTGTACAATGTGGGGCCTGAGACAGCCCATGTGAAGTTGGTGGGTTGCACTGTGGAGTCTGGGTAATGTAGAATAAGGCTGGGCAACAGTCGCACGCTGCAAAGCAGTACTCACCACAGTTGCGCTCATCGAAGCCGTTGCTGCAGTCAACAATGCCATCACATTCGGGATTTTCTTTTCCAATACAGACCTTGCTGGAACACTTGAAGGTGAGACTGGTACAAGGCACCACTGGAAGGCAATAACCCATGGCCTGCTCAGTACCCTATGTGCTGGGGCTGGAGGCCTCCTACCAACATGTCAATAAATCTGTTGTCAGTTTTACCTGGGGTTTGGGTGGGCTTGACAGGCTCAGTGTTTTTCAGAGCTGTGGAGGTTTCTTTCATGGTTGTGGTCATCTTCATCCCCAGGGTGGTTCTGTCAATTGGACTTGCAGCTGTTGTGCTAGGCTGGCGGGTGAGGATGGCTGCAGTAGAAGTGCTGGTGATGGCTGAACTGGAAGAGGTGCTTGTGCCAGGACTGGGCAACTGTGAGATGGTATCCAGGATCCAGTCTTTGAGTTTGGTAATTCTGGAGTACACACCAGGTTTCATAGCCTGGGCACAACCAATTCCCCAACTCACAATGCCGGCCAGATAAAACACTCCTGGGGTCATCTCACAGGCCAAGGGTCCACCTGAATCTCCCTAAGGAAGAAGCAAGGCAATGGCTGCTCAGGCCCAATCTCCCCAAGGCAGGTCTACATGGAGCTGCCCCTCAGCCACACTGGGAGGACTTAGCTTGCCCCAAACTCTTCTTCCCTAGCCCCGTGGGGCTGTCAGCTGCCATGCAGTGTGTGTGCAAGACATGAGTGCGCAGAGGCTGAAACTAGGGTCAATGGCTCAACCTGGCTGCACAGATACAAGTGGTATTTGTCACAGAAGTTAATAGCTCCTGACAGCACCTTTCCACAAGTGAAGGACAGCCACCACCAACTACCAGTCTCACTGCCACAGGAGATGTGCTTCATCCAGGACTCCAGTCTGGCCAGATAGAGAAGTGGGATGTTGGTTTAAGTCATGCTCAACTTGATGGAGCTTTATTTACTTTTCTAAAGCTCCAGGGCAGTGGGCTGGGTTTTTGAGCTAAGGTACATGTGGATTACAGCCTGGCCACAGCAGCTCAGTATTTCCCGAGGATGAGCTGAGGCTGTGAGTTAGTCCAGCATTCTGGAACAATCCACAGAGGAGTAGAGAAATCCCAGACTCTTACCTGGCATGAGTCTATCTTCCCCTCCAGGAAGCCAGCACAGATCATTCGGTCAGTGAGGGAGAAGTTGTAGAGGAAGTTGCAGGTCTTCTGGTCTATGATTCCCACAGAGGCTTTCTGCAGGGCCTCAGGCTTGGTGACTGTGTGAAAACCACAGGATTAGTGAGTGCAGCAGAGGGAAATTGCTCTTAGACTGACACAACACATATTTCAGGAAAACAGGCTCTAATCCCAGACAGGAGTTGAGTCCTATATGAGCAGCCCTCTCAGCAGCCCTGGGGCTCCTGGCTTGCCCCATGGTGCAGTTCAGGATACTGCACACAGGCAGCGAGTTTCTGTTGTCTTGGCAGCTTGTGGGCTCCTGGTCAACTGTTAGAGGGACAGTAGGGCTTTTTTGGTAGCACACATGCCACTCTCAGGCCTTCTCCCTGCAATGGGATCTTTGCTTTTTCTAACTAGTTGGAACATCTTTGCAACTGAACAGGGTTGCTGTCCTGCCAGAGCTCCAGTAGGCCACTGAGGCAGTGCCCCACTCTTGCTTAAAATGGGAGAACTACTGAGGGGAGCCCAGCAGGTTTCTCCTGGTTCCTGCCAAGCTGCTCTCTCCATTTTCTTGTCTGCTGGTGACTCTAAATAACTGCAGTTTAAGGCAGTGCTCTGTGTGCCCTTACTCTTGTGTTCCCAGCAGTTCCTTACTGTCCCCGTTATTGTCCCCTGTCCTGTATGCTCCCAGGACTGTCTGGGTCACTGTGGAACAGGCAGTGCTGCCGAATCTGTCACTGCTACAGAGCAAACCAACTGGTAATGAATGCACCACTGCTTACCATTCCCTTCTTGGAGGTCACCCCACCCAGAAATTATGCATTTCTTGCCAACAGGAAACTTCTGCACAGCAAGTGGGAGACAGACAGGCTGGATGTATTTGTTGAAGACAAGAGGTCTTGCCAGCTCAAGTATGGCCACATCAAAGTCCAGAATAATAGGGTTGAAGAGGGGATGCTGGATCACTCTTGTTATATTGACTTTCACTGCATTCCCGTCTGTTCCATTGAGTGATGTTGTGCCCACATAGGCTTCGATCTCTTCTGGATTTGTCCTGCAAATACATAATCCTAAACATGCATGCATGCCTAGCATGAATTCTGACATTTAAATTGCAGACAACTCTTAAATGATCAGTGTTGAAACCTTACTTTACCAAAGCAGAGCCCAGCACACAGACGAGCAGCCCTGCTAAGTCAGTCCCAAAGACTGGTTCCAGCAGTGGTACATGTTGGATGTCTCCTGAAGAGCAGGTAAATATGGTAATCCTCTCCTCACCTCCAGAAATTTTTGATTTCAGGAGTGTTCTGACACACAGATGGTGTCTCTACATTCTTGATGAACTTTTGGATTTTATTTGGATTTTTCTAGAGTTGTTTTTATTCCTTTGTGGTTTTTTTTTAAGCCCTGCCCTGGTTTGAGGTAAACCAGAACCAATTTTCTGTTCAGTAATTTTACTTTTCAGTTAAGCCTCTTCTAACTAACTGAATCAGTCCGGCCCAAACTGCAACAAACCCCATGTGAATTTCAAGCACTCAGTTTAGTGACATCATTTATGAAGAACTGCTTCCTTTTGATTGTTTTCCACCTGCTCTTGGTGGTTATTTGATATCTTACAAAAACAGTAAGAAGGCATTCCTTAACCACTTTGTTTGTATAGTCCCTATCAGACAGTCCCTTCCCACCCAATTGTATCTTTTCCCAAGTCTAGTCCTATCTATTTTGTCGTGCTTGTTACGGATGCTCTTCCACACCCAGCTTATCCTTGTGTCTTCTGTTGGCCTTTTAAAATATTATTCTATCACTGTGTGCAATGTTTGAGAAGTCAGTATGCTGTGGATTACCAGCAACATACTGGTTCTTTTTCTAATGATTACTAGCATTCACTTGCTCTTTAATTGCCACTGCCCACAGAACTGCTATTCTCATGGCAATATCCACAGTACTTCTGACCTCTTTTTCTGACTGGCAAAAGCTGACAGACACCCATCATCATCTGCACAGACAGCACTGCTTCTGTGCTATGTGCTTCACACTTGCCGACCTTGCATTTGACTTGCTGCTTTATTGCCCAGCTATTTAATGCATAAGGTTGTCTTGGAACTCTTCATAGTCCCCCACCTTTTCTGCCTTCAGGAATTTTTATTCTTGACAAACATTGCCTTCTTGCTACTCATTTCTTTATCTAGGTTGTTAATAATCTGGGCTTGGGCTCTTGCTGTTTAACAGAACTATCCAGGATTGAACTGACAAAGGCAAAGACAGGGGCTGTGAGAATGAGGAACTGCCCACTGTAGGTGATGATCAAGTGTGAGACCTGAAGGTACACAAGTCCATGGGACCTGATGCAATCCATCTGCGGGTCCTGAGGCAACTCATGGATGAAGTTGCTAAGCCGCCTTCCATTATATTTGAAAAGTCATGGCAGTCTAGTAAAGTTCCCACTGACTGAAAAAGGGGAAACGTAACCCCCATTTTCAAAAAGTGAAAAAAAGGAGGACACGGGGAACAGGCTGGTCAGTCTCACCACTGTGGCCAGCAAGATCATGGAGCAGATCCTCCTGGAAGCTCTGCTAAGGCACATGGAAAATAAGGAGGGGATCGGCAAGAGCCGGCAAGAGCCATCGACTTCACTAAGGGCAAGTCATGCCTGACAAATCTGGTGACCTTCTATGATGGCGTTACAGTGTTAGTGGATAAGGGGAGAGCAACAGACATCATCTACCTGGTCTTGTGCGTTTCTCACTGTCCCGCATGACATCCTCGTCTCTAAATTGGAGAGACATGGATTTGATGGATGGACCACTCAGTGAATAAGTAACTGGCTGGTTGGCTGCACTCAAAGAGTTGTGGTCAACAGCTCCATGTCCAAATGGAAATGGCTCCATGTCCAAATGGAAACCAGTGATGAGTGGCATTTCTCAGGGGCGCTGTTTAACATCTTTGTCAGCAACATGAACAGTGGGATTGAGTGCAGCCCCAGCAAGTTGGCTGATGACACCAAGCTGAGTGGCGTGGTTGACACACCAGAGGGAAGGGATGCCATCGAGAGGGACCTGGACAGGCTTGAGAGGAGGGCCCATGCCAACCTCATGAAGTTCCACAAGGCCAAGTGCAGGGTCCTGCATGTGGGTCACAGCAATCCCAAGCACAAATACAGACTGGGTGGAGAATGGATTGAGAGCAGCCCTGAGGAGAAGGGCTTGGGGGTGTTGGCTGATGAGAAGCTCAACATGAGCTGGCAATGTGCGCTTGCAGCCATAAGGCCAACCAAATCTTGGGCTGCATCAAAAGAAGGGTGGCCAGCCGGTCAAGGGAGGGGATTCTGCCCCTCTACTCCACTCTCATGAAACCCTACCTGGAGTACTGCATCCAGCTTTGGAGTCCTCAGCGCAAGAATGGAATTGTTGGAGTGGGTCCAGAGGAGGCCAGAAAGATGATCAGAGGGCTGGAGCCCCTCTGTTGGGAGGACAGGCTGAGAGAGTTGGGGTTGTTCAGCCCAGAGAAGAGAAGGCTCTGGGGAGACCTTAAAGCCCCTTCCAGTATCTGAAGGGGACCTACACGAAAGCTGGAGAGGGACTTTTGGCAAGGGCACGTAGTGATAGGACAAAGGGTGATGGCTTCAAACTGTAAGAGGGCAGGTTTAGATTCAGTATCAGCGAGAAATTTTTCACTGTGTGGGTGGTGAGTCCCTCACCCAGGTTGCCCAGAGAAGCTGTGGCTGCCCCATCCCTGAAGGTGTTCAAGGCCAGGTTGGACGGGGCTTGGAGCAACCTGGTCTAGTGGAAGGGGCTTCGAGCAACCTGGTCTAGTGGAAGGTGTCCCTGCCCACAGCAGGGGTCTTGGAACTAGATGATCTTTAATCGTTCTATGATTCTATGACCCATCTTCCCTTTAACAACTGACTACATGTCTCTATTTCCTATATTACAGCCAATTTTTAATGTTACGTTTTTTGAAGAAACTCTCTGGTGGCACCTTTCCTTTTCCACCCCATTAGATACCTTGTCTTTCCTCCCTGCCCAGGCTACATTAACCTTTCCCTGCCTCATCTCAGCCTCCCCACAAAACCCCTTTTACTTTCAATCTCTTGCTATAACAAAAATTAATGTCCAATGTGTGTTCTTATTTTTCCCCAGTGACTCCAATATGACAGCTGTGGGTTTGGCTACGTGGGGGTGTAGAGCTGCACAGCTCTGTGCCGATGGCCAGGCAACCTGGAACAGCAGTGCTAGCAGGGATGGACTCTTACTCATTGAAGCAGTGAGCTGCCGACAGCAGCCAACGGTCTCCAATTATGGTGGCTCCACAGAAATGCCTTGAGTCTTCTTTCAGGCTGACTTGCCAGGGGATCTCTCCTCTGGAAGCATCTGTTCCTCCCACGATCTTGCTGGCTTTAAAGAAGCCAGGTCGTCCTCCACACTCTGAACAAAAGTCAAAGCATGACTTGTGAGTACTCCTAGCAGAAGATAAGCGAGGAGAGACTGTTGCTGTCTCTAACCAGTAAGTCTGAGCAGGGACAGGTCAGGGCTGAAGTGTGAGGCATCTCCCCAAGCCCTGCCTGCTGATCGTGGCAGTCCCTGATGGTGGCCGTGCACAGCCATATATACACCCGAACTGCTGTTCTGCATCTTGCTCTTGCAAGTCTTTAATCCTGTGCCTTTCTTGACAGCAAAGTTACCAGCAGCTCTGTGCCTCTTAGCCTTACCATTCCAGATAAAAAGTTAATCCTAAATTTAGAAAAATACCCTGCATCTGTATCTCCCTGCAGAGCTGCTGGGAGGGCTCCTTGGAGCTGACAGGAGCTATAGACACCTGCCCTCCTTCCCTTCAGGGAGAGGATGCAGAGCTGCTGTGAAGTTGCAGCCATCAACTTTAAACTGCTGGAGATCCTTAGGTGGCAAACAAAAGTCAGTGGTCAACAGGTTAAACAGTGCCAGACGCTGCTGTGTCTTAGTACCCTGTCCTGGGCATGCTGGAGCAGACCAATTGCACAGACAGCAGACAAAATTACACATTCAGTTGCATAAGCAAAGGAGCCCATGAAACTCATCTGCGCAGGTACTGAATGACTTTGCCAGGCTGCTCTGGGCTGAGCCAGGGCAGCCAGATGATAGTGTCACTTGTGCCTTGGCCCTTAGCACTTAGGCAAGGGTTGTGTGGGTCGCCCTACTGAAGGTCATTTCAGCTCAGCAGAGGAACGAACCTGACATTTGGACCTGTACCAGCCACTCTTCCTGCCAAGGTGTGCCCACGCTATGGGTGCTCGTACCTTGTGGTCTCGATGCAGTCACCGGCTTGCTGGCGGCTGGGGCTGGTGAAGTAGTGGGGATTGCTCTGGTGTTGAGCTCTTCAGAGCTGACCACGTTACTCTTAGTACCGATGTGCATTGGAGAGACAGTACGAGCTATGGAGGGGGGGAAAGCAGAAATCGCATCCAAGATCCAGTCTCTGAGTTTGGTAACACGTGTGTAAACCCCAGGCCGCCTGGCTTCAGCACATCCAATTCCCCAACTCACGATTCCTGCCAGGAAAAACTTGCCAGATGGTTCTTGGCAAACCAGGGGCCCACCAGAGTCACCCTGCAAGAGAAGCCAGATGGTGAGTGTCTCCCTGGGGACGCTCCAAGGTCGCCCTGGCCACCCTCAGCATACTTCTGCTGGACTGTGTCTGTCCTTGTGTATCCCAGCTCACCTCTGCTTATTTGCTCCAGCCTAGTGATGATCTCCGGTGCAGGCCTTTGGGGCTCCTCTGTATGGGCGTGCTGTCCTGCTATTAAGGAGTAGCCTTGTGCCCTTGATATGCCAGAAAAGCACAAGGACATCCTCCATAAAATCTAGGGTCAGCACTTCTACTGGTTTAATTGTGTGTTAAACTGCTGCTCTTAAAGGTTAAGCCCAGCACCCCCTGAACAGCCAGACGATGGGTGTTCATTGCATGACACACAAGCCAAAAAGATCATGCTAATCTTTGCATGATGATTTCTTGATTCGGCTTATGGTTCCCTGGTTAGTTATTTGGTACTGTGGGGGCCATATGAGTGTCACTGATGTAGGACATGTGGTGTCTGTGAAGCTGGCAGTGCCTTCTGGGAGTTGCATCACTCCAGGTGAGTAATGAATGGATGGGTCACATTCATCATCCAACCTGAATCTTCCATTCTTGGCCCCTTCTGTGGTGTTTGTACTGCATTTGATACACAAATATGAAGTGCTACTGCCAGAGAAGTGCAGTTTTGCTCATCTGGTGGCTGCAGGTATGAAGGGCCCTGCCAAACCACGGGGACAGCCATGGAAATCACAGTCCTCCTCTCACAACACAGTTCTCCTCTCCCCATGCATTGTGAAAGGCAGGATTTTCTCCACTTACAATTCCAGGCTGGATAAAGGTTAACTAGGGAAAACACCAAGTTGATCACCAAAAACTGTTGGGTATGTTTTAGGCTCCACTGCTGCCCTTTGCCATCTGGATTTTGATCTGAGGACCTACCAGGTACATTGGTAGTGCCAGCCCTGATTACAGCTCAGGAAGTAGAGAAAAGTAGTTCAATAGCCAAAAGACCCCCTTAAACAGCAATGCCCTGCTCTAAGCACTAGAGAACATACGGTCATTTTTGTCTTCTGCAGTCCCTGATCTGTGCTTGGGTGCAAGGCACAGCCTCAAACCTTGGAGGGGAGAACCATGACCATAGTGTCAGATCCTGCTTCTTGGTGCGTACTGGGAGGGAAAAGAGGGAGGTGTGCAGGGAGGTCTGCTGGCTTCCCTTGGCAAAGCTTACCTGGCAGGAGTCGATTTTTCCCTCCAGGTACCCAGCACACAACATCCTGTCTGTGAGGACATGGCTGTAGAGGCTGGAGCACAGCGTCTGGTCCAGCAGCTCCACTGTTGCTTTCTGCAGGAACTCAGGTTTCACCACTAAACGATACAAATGCAGCTGTGAGTTCACCGCAGGTAGCCTTGCACAGGACCAGCAGCCCACCCCAGCTGGACAGAGCATGGCCTGAGTTCCCTTCCCCCATGCCCCCTGCACCACTCACACCCCACCATGCCTCCTCTGCCGCCTGCCACACGTTGCTTACAGAAATCCTCCTTGAGGTAGCCCCAGCCAGAGATAAGGCACTTCTTGCTGGTGGGGAAGTGATGCCCAGTGTCTGGCAGGCACACGGGCTGGATGTACTTAGTGAAGGTCACAGGTCTCTTCAGCTCCAGCACAGCCACGTCATAGTCAGCTGTGTCGGCATTGTAGGAGGGGTGTGGGATGATCCGTGCGATGCCCATTTTCACTGTGCCACTGTCTGAGCCTCTGAGGGAGGTCGTCCCTGTGTAAGCTGCCCACATGGCTGGGTCCTGAAACCTGGAAGAGAAACAGCCGGCACTGTGGGAGCCTGCAGCCACAGCATCACCCTGCAAACCAGAGCCCGGTGCGGGTGTTGCTGCCTCCGGCCATCCTCCCATTTGCTCTGGGACAGGAGCTGCCCATGGCTTAATCTGGTAGGGGATGGAAACGAGGCGTGATGGGGCAGAGTGGTACAGTGGGAAGTACAGTGGGAAGTTGCACCAGAAGTTACAGCAGCTTTTGGAAATGGAGGGCGGGGGCGCAGGAGGGTGGCAAGCTAGCATGGCTGGAGCTTACTCAGTGAAGCAGTGAGCAGCAGACACCAGCCACTTCTCTGTGAGGATTGCAGCACCGCAGAAGTGCTCGTTGTTCTCTCGGAGGCTGACTTGCCATGGGAACTCCCCTCTGGATGCTTCTGACCCTCCGACTATCCTGCTGGCACTCTGCATGGCAGGGCGGCTCCCGCAGTCTGAAAGGGAGGAGAGACCCAGTGCATCAGGATCCTGCCAGCTGTGCCCCAGCAAAGTGCTCTCAGGGGCAAGTGGGAAAAGCTGCTTTAGCTTCATGCATCCTCCCAGCACATGTCAAGCAGCAGGATATTACAACTGTGTTGGTGTTACAACTATGCAAACCTCATGAAATTCAACCAGGCCAAGTGCAGGATCCTACACGTGGGTTGGGGCAATGCCAAGCACAAATCCAGGCTGGGTAGAGAATGGCTGGAGAGCAGCCCTGAGGAGAAGGACTTGGGGGTGTTGGTGGATGAGAAGCTCAACATGAGCTG
>NW_009647433.1:184351-197164 GCF_000708025.1 Charadrius vociferus | reverse complement strand
GGGTGGTGAGCCCCTGGGGCAGGTTGCCCTGAGAAGCTGTGGCTGCCCCATCCCTGGAGGTGTTCAAGGCCAGGTTGGACGGGGCTTGGAGCAACCTGGGCTGGTGGGAGGTGTCCCTGCCCAGGGCAGGGGGGGTGGGACTGGATGAGCTTTAAGGTCCCTTCCAACCCAAACCAGTCTATGATTCCACGATACTGCCGGGGATGTCACAGGGCAGACATTAACCTGCAAGCTTGGAAAATAGCACTGCAAAACACTGGCCCATCACAGCATCCTCCCTGAAACTCTTCTAAAGCAAGAAATTCTGGACAGAAATATCTTGGCTAGTTTGACAAGCTCAGCCACTGCCCCGTGATCAGCTCCCAGCAGCTTGTGGGCATGTGGCACTTGCCCAACATGCCAGCCCACCAGGAAGGTGGGCCTTGTCACGACACTTTGCAGCTGGTGGTGGGACCAAGGTGTTCCTAGGGTACAATTTCCCTTATCCTGATGCAGACATCTATTCTTGGCTTGACAAGTTGTGCTGTGTCCTTGTCTCTCTTCAGTGCCACCAAGCCCAGTGGTGTTACAAATGTCAAGGTCTGCAGCAGTGGGTTGTAGCCTGTCCCCCATGTCCAGGAGACCTGTTGTGAGAGACTTACCACAGCCCCTTTCATCAGAGGCATCGTCGCAGTCTTTTTGGCCATCGCATTCAGGGTTTTCTTTCCACACACACTGGGTGTTGCGGCAAGTGAACATGTCTCCAGGGCAGCTCCCTGCAGACAGCAAGGGTTAAGTCACTTTTGTCTTCTGCAGCCCTCCCAGCAGCCATCCCCCGGCTTCCCCAGGGGTCAACCACCATGGTGTCCATGTCACTCAGCTCCCTGGCAGTGCCAGAGTCCCTGCGGGATGGAGCCAGAGCAGAGCTGCAGCTTTTGTTGAGCTTGCAGGGGAAAAGGGGTGCAGGGTCCTAGACCACCAGATTATGAAATAGATGGGGCACAAGTGCCCTTTCTGCAGCCAGGCCACCAGTAAGGAGGATGCTACAGGTCAGGCTGCAGAGTGCAGCTGGATCAGGGAGAGGAGCAGATGGAGCTGGGGCAGATGGTTCTTCCTGCTGCCTGGCACTTACCTGATTTCAGTCCAGGTCTGTGGGGAGAGACCTCACTGGGACCTGTGACAAAATGGAAGGAATGGGAATCAGTGAAGGTGTCCCAGTCGGGGGCACAGGGGCTGCATGCTCTACAGCCCTGCAGGCTGTTGGGGCGATCCCTGGTGCAGGGAGACATTCCCAAGAGCTGTGGCAGTGAGCTGCCACCCAGGAGCAAGCTCCAAGGCTGAAGCTATTGCAAGGCTGTTGCCTAAAGCCAAGGGGTGTCTGTGCACCCTCTATTTGGGCTGCACAAGGCTCCCCAAGATCCAGGGACACTGCCCGTCATTGCAGGGAGTGCAGAGGGACCTGCAAAAGAACCCATACCTCAATGTTTTCCAGGTACATGTGGGGTTTTTTTATATCTATTGGACCTGGAGTCCTACAGTCACATGCAACTCAACAGTCACGGAAGGAAAGGAGAATTTCTAGTCAGGTGGTTTCAGAGAATAATTCAAATATGAGAAATATCTACCTAAGCAGGAATTATTGCTACAACCCTGAGGACTGCCTAAGGGCTGCTCTGCACTTGTAGGTTCAGACAACCCAGCAATTAACCTCCTGAAGCTTGATCTATTGTCCCTCAGGCTGGTTCCAGGTTCTGCAAGAAAAGCCAAAGAAGCTGCAATTTATGCTTTAGGCTCTGTTGTTGCTGCAGGCCACCAAAGCTGCTCTTGCAGGGCAGAGCAGTGGGACAGCATTAGCATTGGAAGGGGACCTGGGGACTCCCCACAACGTCTCTTGAGCAACCATCAAGATCTAGCCATGTTTCTGCTGCTGTCCTCTGAAGCTGGTAGCACCTGGGAGCCAGGCAGAGCATCTTTTGTTGGTTTGCTTGAGTGCCTGGTAGCATCTCCATTTCTAACATTGGTGCTGGGCACAAAGTCTTGACTGGACATCCAGAGCTAAAGCCCTGTGGCCATTTGGCTATCTGAGACACAGCTAGCAGTTTTGCTAGCATGACTTTTGCTGCTAGCAGCTCCAGCACAGGGCACCATGCTTTGGCTGCCCAGCAGTTGCAGGAGGAGCATACCTGTAAGAGAAGCTGAGGATATTGTCCCATAGGCAGCCAGGGAGAGACCCTGCTCGTGCAGGGCAGCTGCCAGTCCGTGCCTGAGAGCTTCCTCCTCCATGGTCAAGCTCAGGGGCTGGGAATCCTGGAGGGCAAAGCGGAGGCGGAAACGGACAATCACGCTCGAGTTTCCATTCCTCCTGGAAGACAGAAAATTAATGGGTACGTTGGCTCTATGGTCAGTACAAGGGACAGGCTCTTCTGCTAGTTGCTTCCAGGGGACTTGAGGGAAACAAAACTAATTCTTAATAATGTAAGGTGCAAGTTTTTCTGGAGTTGTGCTCTGAGTTGAAATAGTCATTTGCATTTTTTTCTTTGGCCCAAAGTTCAGCTTCGGTTGAACAAAGCCGTTTTCCTCTGCCTTTCTGACTGCATTTCCAAATGAAAGAATCCAGAACATTGGTGCAATCCCAGAAGAAAGTCCAGCCTTGACCAAAAAGCAGTTTCTCTTTGTACTAGTTTTGAACAAGAACACAGCTGTGAGATCACCTTTGTGGTGGAGGCTGTCAGAATGCCCTCAAACATGAGCTGCACAGTCTGCAGAGAGAGCTGCCTACACTCACCTGTAGCCCAGGATGGTGCAACCAGTGCAGCTCCAGTCCAGCTGGGATTCCTGGAAACTGGACAGAAACTGCAAAGCAAAGAACAATGGTCACATATTCACCAGCCAAAAGGCCCCTGGGAGATGCAACTAGATGATGCCTAGGATTTTGCCAGGAGCTGGAGCTAGCTGAAGCATCTTCTCTTGTCTCTGCAGGCAGCAGGAGCACCTGTGTCCAGCTCATGAGTAACCCTTTCCCCACCCTGGCTCAGGGTGTGAGGCAGCACATCCCTCTTTGTGCCTTCCTAGCACCTCTCTTTTGCAAGGAACAGACCTCAGCACACATTTTCCACTCCACAACTGTCTCTTAGGGTCCTGAGAGGGCCTCTCAAAGTGCAGCTCAGCCCCGTGGTGTACCCTGACGATGTTTAATGTCCCTGTTTTCCTCCTGCCTTTGGCATCCAGATTCTGCTGAATGAGGACAGTTGAGCTGGGCCCTGGGCAACCACCACAATCTTTCCCAAGTCTTTTCCTGGCAACCCCAGAACAACTCACCAGCCTCTCAAGAGCGGGCGTCAGCACCCTGTAGTAGTCTGAGTTCACCATCTGTAAGCTGCTATTGAATGTTATTCCTCGCAGCTCCACTGTGTGCTCAAAGCTGGTCTCTCCCACAGGATGACATGCTGCCAGAGAGGGAAGGTGTCTGTCAGAGTCACAAAGGACACATGGAGATTCAGGGCCATGGCTGGATCCAGCCTTCCTCGCTGTCCACTTTAGAATATCAGACCCCTCTGGTCTGAGCAGCTTGACTGTCCCTGACCACCCTGGCTGCCTTGGGGGTGCTCCATGGCCACACTGGACTACCCTGCGCACATGCAGTAGGAGAATTTTGCACTGAACTAATTTGAACTTGAAAATGGTGGACTTTTGTCAAGCCTGAGACAAAAGTTCACGAACAGATGGGTACAACCTGGCAGTGCAATCCCAGATTGGCCCCAGCCCTGCAGGAACAGGCTGGAGAAAGGTGTGCTGGGTATGGAAGCCAGCTTAGAAAGTGGCACTGTACAGTACAGCTGTGCTGGTGTGACTTGTCAGTCACGTCAGGCTGGGGTCAACATCAGGGTGCTTGCCTGAAGCGGCATCTGGCCATGGGGCACCAGAGGCAGCAGGAGGGAGGTGGGAGAGGCAAGGAGACAGTGAACATGCTGTGGAGTGAGACAGTAAAACGGGCAATGGTCAGTGGCTGTAGGAGGTTGTGGTAGATGGCTGGGGCAGTGAGATACAGTGACAGGAAATTTGGGAGTCACAGGGAGAGATTAGAAGAGAGGAATGGAGCATATGTGCCATGCAACACTGAAGATAAAGTGCCTTAAAGTCATATATTCACAACATGAGTTGACTACAGCTCTTGCAGTTCGGGTGTGTATGTGGGGAGAGTTGACCACATTCTGTCCTCAGGAGAAGGCTTTTGAGGATTTTTGCTATGAGGACTATGAGCTGTGCAGACCATTTCTTTTTTGGAGCAGATAAACTGAAAGAACGTACCCAGCTGCACACTCACCCAGCAGGATCCCCAGGTACAGAGCTGTCACACTGCCCACCACAGCAGCAGCAGTGGTTACCTTCCAGCAGCTGGCCCTCAGTCCCCTTTTCTGGGTGCTTAGCACTGGCTTTATCTGGTCCATGCTGTCTGAGAAGCTCTACAGATGACCTCTGTGATTAAAAAGAAGAGGAGGAAAAGGACAAGACTGGGATGAAATGTGACATAGCTGGCAAGCTATGGTTATTCCAGGAGGTCCAACCAGCGTATTATCATAAGAAGTAAAAAGATGGATACACACTTCGGCCCCTGAATGTGCTTCAGGCTACCATCAGGAGATTTTACTAATACATCTAGGTTGTAGGACCTGAGCACATCAACCATAGTGGCCCCTCCCTGCCTGGTTCCCCCTCCCTTTCTTCCTCGGAGGCCACTACTGAGCATGGCTATGTCTGTTGTAAATACCAACCAGCCTGATGCCTTTATCTCTGTGCTCTGCACAGGTCCTTTTGATGACACAAGCTCTGGGTGAGCGCTGAACCAGTGTCTCAGCATCACAGACCCTGCCTCAGGGTCCAACCAGGACGGCACACAGTACTTGCTCTTCAGCAGATGGTCCTCCAGGCTTGCTTTAGCAACAGGGTTTGAAGGTCCTATGATGCCAGGGTGAACACCAGCAAGGGGTGAATCTAGACTGGGCTTGGCATCTTGGCTTGTACTTTCTGCTTCAGACATCACCCCTAGTAAAGATTCTAAAACCAGCCAGTGTCACTAGCAGATACTTTGATGCTGTTCAGGAATCACGGACCTGCAGTAGCAGGTGGAACAGTTAAGTTGGAAAGTACAACATTTATCTTATAGGCCGGCAAATAACAAGACTAGACTGCAGTCACATCCCTAAATATGAAACTCTGCAGTCTGAATAGAGAGCTATGGAGAGGGACCTGCCTGGGACTCTGGACAGTAAGTGTACCAAAGCCAACTGGTATTGAAAACTTCAAGAATCCTTGGCTGCTTCTACTGGACCATTCTGACCTGGCTACTGAAATCCTGACTCTAGGCTACTTACATCCCCATGGTATACGTTATGTGGATTAAAACTGGCTAAGTAATAAACCTCACCCTGTAGTTGTTTACACGGCAGGTTCTAGGGTGAGGTTTCATATGTAGCCCAATTCCATTCCATATTTTTGCAAGAATTGTGAAGGAAATATAAAATCACTGTCAGTAAATTCAGTGGATAACAAAACTCACTACAGTGTTTAGCAGAGAGCTCCCAGTGCCTAGTAATGCAGAACAATTAATATGTGCTTTAATTACAGCTATGCTACTATCCTGATGAGCAGTTTCTCCTTCCCTATGGTCAGCACTAGCACTGGTACTGGTGCTTCCAGTATTTTGCTTCAAGTGGTACAAACATCCTGTGCAGGAACCAAAGCCCCTTCATGTGATCTGTCCTGCCTTCTGTGATCCAGTGGCCTCTGCTAGACTTGTTCCAGTACGTCAATGCTTTTCACGCACTTAAGATGCTCAGAAGGGATACGGTACTCCAAATGTGATCTCAAAAACGCCAAAAATAGGGCACTTATCTTGTTTTTCTGTCTGCGCTCTTGCTAGTACAAGCCAGCCTGTGGCTGGCCTTTTGCATGTCATCAACAATTGGATATCAGTAGGAATGAAACAGCCAGGGATATCCTGCTTTATCCACAATCATTCGATCAGCCGTACTTCAGCCATGTTAGTTTTTGCAAGAAACCTAATGACACAAGAAGGGGAACTGATTTCCTCTGGTCCTAAAATGTATTAAATTACTGGATTAATATTTCTGTCTCACGGGTAGGAAGAAGACACACAACCGGTCCCTTCACACTGGCACACAAAAGTCTAAGACAATTTAGTTGGTCAGATGGAAATACATGGAAGTCCAGCCTTCTTGGCCAAAGGTCCAAAGTTCCTCAGCTTCAGAATGAGTTTTCTGAGGACTCAACCTCTGGCTGATGGGAAACCAGATTTACAGGTCACACCAGAAGAGTCTTGGCAAAGCAAATTCATCTCTCAAATTTTATCTGCCTAGATATTGACAACTTCAAGAACATTAAAACCCACGCAGCTTTTCCCTCCTCAGTCCCAAATTCTGTCCTGCCGAGAGACATCTCCTCTGGTCACTTCTGCACTGGCCACTTCCTACCAGAAGGTGCTGTGAGCTGTTGGGCTGCAACAGCAGCTATTTACTGATGCTATAAATCAGGCTGTGACTCCGGCAAACAGGGAACCTGCGGAGGATCAGCCTTTTCTGATGCAAATGCATCTAGCAATGAAAGAGAAAGAGGGCAGAAAGGGACCCAGGACACAGGGAGCGGCAGCACACTTTCAGAAGAGCTTTTCAGTGTTTTCCAAGAGTCGTCAGCAGCTCTTTAAACTGTAGCTTCTAGATAAGAGATTTTAAAAGGTCACTTCTTTGTGAGGCAACAGACAGAGAGGAAGGGAGAGTCTGTCCAAGATGCCTCTTTTTTTTCTAACAGACCTCCAAATATTCTTTTTCAGCTGTAACTGAGCCTGGCAGATAGGCACTTTGGGCCCCTGTGTTTTGCTAACAATATCTCCATTTGACAATTCAGCTCTGGCTAAGAGAAAACAGGTAGGAAACATTTTTTCCAGTGGTCCTTGTGACCTGAATACATACAGATGAGCAATTCCCTCCTCTGCTCTTCCAGTGGGTTTTCAAGTCTTGCAGTATGCTGGACATGGAAACTCAAAAATCTCGTCCCGATATGCTGGCCAGTGCAACAGTGGTCTTACTACCAATGGACTCTAAAGGTAAGACAACTGCATCTGAGAAAAAAATTAACATCACAGACAAAACTGGCTCTGTCTGGGTGTTAGTTTGACAACACAAGTTAGATTGAACTAATCTTGGCTGCATATAAAGTCATACTACAAAAAAGGGTACTCGGGACCTCAGAAAGAAGTTCATATTATTCATTGCACTGGCATTTTAACTGGAAAAAATATTTATAGACAAAGAAGCCTTCTACTTCCCCAAACAAACAAAACTTGTCTTCTTTGCTCTCCATTTTAGCATAAGAAAAGTTTACTTTCTTTTGGTGTGAGTGGTATGAGTTAAAAACGAATTAAAAAGACATGTAAATGGAAAGCAAGAGCAAAATAGAGGTTGGATTTTTTTTTAGTGAAAGAAGATAAGGACCATCTGTAAATACATAACGGAGATGAGTAGCAATGAACTGTGTACGTTGAAAAACATCATTGTATAAAATCAGATGAGCAAAAAGTGAATTTTGTTGGTGGGCAAAGAAATTAGGAAAGCATTAACAGTCAGAGGAGTAGGAGTTTCCAGTAGGAAAGTTGAGAAGAAAAAGCACATTGATATTTTTTGTCAGATCATAAATTGTAAGTGGCTGTAAAATATGATGCCCCTGATAGGGGCAGGAGGAAACTCAGTGATCTAAGAGAGTCCTTCCAGTCCTATCTTAGTGGGGTTTCTTCTCACTGCTCCATCTTAGCAGAGAAGGCATATAAGAAGTGCTACAGAGAATGTCAACAAGAATCGTCCTGTGAAAATTACAATCTCTGTCTGTCCCTAAGGATCTGATGAGATTCCTGGGATATGGCCACCATCTCTGCTCTTCTGCTTTCTGGCCACTCAGGGTTTGTTTTCTCTACAGGAGTCTGGATTCTGCTCCAGGGCAGCCTTGAATCATTCCACAGGATTCTTTTGGAAGAGGTATTTTATTTCTCAACTGGTTCAGATAGTGAAATTTCAAAATATAAAGTACAAATACCCATTTATCTGTAATTTTTCTTCTAATTAGACAAACTGTCACTAACGCCCGGTCTTCTTGTCAAGGACAATAAAGTATCACGTGTGTGTGTGTCTGTGTGTGTGAGAGAGAGAGAGAGAGAGAGAGTGTGTGTGTGTCTGTGTGCGTGCATGCATGCGCACTCCCGCAGCAGGTCAGGGGCACATCACATGCAGGAGCAACGAGGGGACAAGACAGGGCAGCAGGAGGGAGATGCTGAGTGTCTGCCCACGCCTTGGGCACAGATTGCAGGCTCCCCACGGCAGGGGTCTCTGTCTCAGCCTGGTGGACCCCACAGCACACACACCTGTGAGACTGGCCCAGAGCACACAACTGTTCTGCACAAATTGTGGTGGTTCCTGGTTTTAGGTAGAAACTGGCTTCTTGCAAAATGTGACAGCTCCTGAGGCTGAAGTATGACGGTGACCCCCCAGCACTGTGTTGATGGCTACTTGGCCAAAGGTCTTGTTTTTTCTTTATTTACCTCCACATTCCCTGGCCTCTTGTCTTCCACTGCTTGGTATTTCTCTTCCTTTGCCTCTGCTGTGTCTTTCCTTTCATGTTTTCACCTCCTGAGGCCTTTCCTTCCACCTTCCCAGCCTTCTCCATGCTTCGTTCTCTCCCTTTGGAACAGGAATGCTCACACTGCTTTGCCCCAGGCTCCCTCCTGCTCTTCTCCAGCTTCTCCTGTTTCCTGTCTGCCAGCCCCTAGCAGCACCCTCCACCAGCAGGACATGAGCCAAGCCTCATCTGTTGACCAGAGGAAAGAAGCACAGGAAAGACACAGTGGCACCTGTGTCTTCTAAAGTCCACTTCTATTACAGATAATGAATGCGAGAAAACCCTCATGTCCCCAAATGGCAGAGTCTAGGCTGTTCTGGAGTCTTTGTGCTTTATCCCACATTAAGTTGGTACCACTACAGGTCTGGCTCCCAGCACAGCAATACTGTGTCTGCTGAGCCTTCAGACACAAGGGCTGTAAAACTGTCTCATGGTCTAAGGTCATGCCTGTAAGTCTTCACCCAGACAGAGCCTTTGCAAAATGATGGCGTTGGTATGAAAAATATGCGACTTGCTTAAAAGGCAGACAACAAGATCAGCAGCAAATCCACCTGCAACTTCAGGTCAAAGGTGAGTGAAGGACTAATGATTTTATCACCAAGATAAGACTTGTGGTACTTCAGAGGAGAAATACAGCAGAAGCAGAATCACCTTTCTCCAGAAGGAGAAAACCCAAAATGAAGGACTCCAACCTGTCTCACTTGGTGGACTCACAATTCAAAATCACAGGCGCCAGAACAACAAACCACATCTGTGCCACCAAACCACAAGCTTGATCAGAAGAGAGAAGATGGTCACTTGTGGTAAGTGAAAGAAGAAGCATGACCAGAGGAGCTGAAGAGATGTGGGTGTGCAAGCAGGTCTGCTGGCAGAGCCTGGTGGCGAGAAGTGAAACCCAAATATCACAGTTAAAATGGGGTCAAGCCTCATTATTTTTTCTTAATAGTTGTGAAATTAATTGTATGCAAGTGGGGCTCAGCAACTTGTGGCAGCAGCTACTGGTGGAAGGTAGGGGGAGTGGGTTTATAACCAGAGGTATCTGTTAGGTGGTGGTGCAGTGCAAGGACTTACCAGTCTGGGTAAGACCAAGAACCATGTGCCACTTCCCCCTTATGGCTCAAGGGCACCCCAGGGCTGCACTGCGGGTGGGGTTCCAGAGGAGGAAGGGAGTGTTGGAATAAAACTGTTGCTTCCTTGTGAGCCCATATGTCTTCCTTTAAATCTTCTGACAAGATGATGATATGCCATGAAAGAAAGCCCATGCAGAAACAACAGCCAGCTGGTAGAACATATAAAGGACAGAGCAGCTCAGCATCATGCCAGCTGGAGCAGACGGTACCTTCACAAGCAAAGACAAACCATCCACACGGTCAACAGACACAGTCAAGTCAGGCTTGGCTAACATGGCCTTTTTGTTTCATGTGGCATGAGCATCTCCTGCCACCAGACTGGTTCCATGAACACTTTCTTTAATCCTTTTGCTTTAATTCATCTCCAACTTCAGTAACTGCACACATAGAGCTGTGCATGTCCCCCACCTCTCTGTAGGTTAATGTTTAGTGGCGTTATGCTGCATTTGAAAGGCTATACCCTTCTTCCAAGCAGAAAGAAACACCGTCACCTAAAATGCTGCAGACCCTGAGCTGAGGACACCTCTTTTCTATTGAGGTAAGTAAGTGAAGAGGCCCCAGCAGTGTCAGCTCCAGACCCTGAGCAGCCTGCAAGTGAACACATCTGCTCCGGTGTTACCAGCCCCTGCCACTCAGTTTTGTAAGGATCCTGAATGCCTGCTCACTTGCAGCACTCCTCTTGGAGGTGCCTCTGGTTCAGCTGTAGTCCTGCTTTCAGCAAGCCCAATGACACTGTGCGGGCCTTGTTTATTGTCTCTCTTGGACTTCAAATGTCTCTCAGTTTACAAGTAAGAAGATCCTCTCCCTGCCTGCCAGCTCTGCAGCCTCAGCTGAGACATGACAGACAGGCTGAGCTCCCCGGTGCTCGTATTATCACTGGTAACAAAGGCCCTAACATCATTTCCACCTTGGAGACACTCAGCCCGGAGCTCTCCCTTTGGTAACAGAGTACCGGGCAGATTTGTACCTGCAATTACTTTTTAAACTTTTAGCCGTGGATTACACAGTAAAATAAAGGCTGCCTTCCTCCCCCTTGACTGTGCTGGCTCGACAACTCGGTACAGATAGTAAATACTGAATACACATGGGGAGTATCCAATAGGCAAGGAAGTGCCATTTTTGCCCAGTTACTTTTCACAATAGAAGCACTATATAATTTGATACTTTTCAGCTCATGAATGGCCAAGAAAAACTCACATGCTTAACTCATGGCATTTCCTTTAGTGACAACCATCCTCCTCCCGTGGACACTGTGTCTGGCCCAGAGCAAAGGCTGTGAGAGAAATCTTGATCCTGATGAAGATGGTGGACATACAAGGACCAGAAGTTCTTGGAGGAACAAAGGCTAAAGTAGATGTCTTTATTTTGCAGATAATCACATTTTACTTTTTCTTACCAGCTTACATACATTAGAAGCAACGCATAAATTACATTTTTTTGTATCTAACTTCAGCTGTTATTACAGTTTGAGAGGTAGGCATTAATGTTCGTGGGCACAAAAACCCCATGGTACCCTGAAACGAGTCATCTGCAATGCATGCTCCCCCAAAGGAAGACTTCAATATGGGACAGTGTCATCTGCTAAACCCAAGTGCTGACGCCGCATGACCATGTACAGCTTCTGCCAGCCCCTCCTGCTTGAGGAGACCATCCCTGAGCACAGGCTGCAGGTACGCTGGCACAGCACTGGCCTGTGCTGCCTTGCATGGCACTTGTGCCCACCAGGACCTCCCCTGAGCAGGAGGACACAGGGCAGTATGCCTGAACTCTCTGCAGGGCAATCTCACAGCTGGCAGACAAGTGGGTGCAAAGCAGCATGAGAGCACTCTTGAGCCCTTCCTTCAACTGTGGGAACAAAGCATCATCTGGCTGCAGAAACTTTTACTTTAGCTCAAACGATGGTGCTATTCCAAGCATATAGATGTTGCGACAAGGTTTGTCCCATGCCAAGGTCAAAACTGCTCACAGCCATGGCTGTGTCACTAGCGTATTTCGTACAGTGATAATGTTGCTTGTTTTAGCATTTAGGTCTGCATTATTGCTAAAGCTACACTATTTATTTCCCATTAAATACTCTGAACTTTCTAGACTATT
The DNA here is from genome assembly GCF_000708025.1 of Charadrius vociferus. Classification (NCBI taxonomy): domain Eukaryota; kingdom Metazoa; phylum Chordata; class Aves; order Charadriiformes; family Charadriidae; genus Charadrius; species Charadrius vociferus. The sequence continues at coordinate 185,279 of NW_009647433.1, read as the reverse complement.
TCATAATTCGTTATAGCTTTTAAGTAATGTAGACAGTTCTCTACGTTTGGCTTCCAGAGTGTTAAAGAAACTAAGACGTTCCTCCTTAAACCAGTACTTTCAAAGAAGAGGGTCCAGAGATCACTTGCCGCCAACACTCATCCATTTAACCACACATCTGGTATAGCTGAAGACACGCTGGTTAACAGGCAAAAGATGAAATGTCCTAGTTCTGTAGAGCACAACTGGCAGAAGTGTCAAACTTCCACAGACATTCAATGGGAAGCCCATTTCTGTGGCCAATTCCTTTGGCCTGATGAGCAGACCAAATCCCCTCCAGCATCATTGATTCGTTTGTGCAAAGCGCTCCCAACATCCCCCGAATCATTTTCAAGTCACATGGAATCAAAAAACACTAAAAAGCACTCCAGGATCACACAACGAAAATGATTTAGCCATAATGGACTGAAGCTATTTGCATCTGCAACTTCAAATGAAAGGTTAGCTGTTTCCCCTAACAGGCAATAAATTCAGAAACAAGCAGTTTCCTTAGAGCCCGCAAAGCAAGAGGAATTTCCCCAAACGTGGGGAAAATTCAGCTGGAAGGAGCTGTTTCAGCTTCCCACTTGTCTGGAAATGTCCGAGTGCAGGCAGCAAATCCTGCCTAAAGCTGCCGGAAAAGTGAGGGGGAGAGATTGCCCGAGCCCCCCTGGCAGCCGGCCCGGAGCTGCGCGGGGGTTCCGCGCTGGGCGGAGTGTGCGGGTGTGGGACCACGCGGGCGAGAAGCAGCCACGGGTGGGTGCAGCTGCCGGAGAAGGTTCAGGTTTCTCTCTTCCCGCCTGAGCCGAGAGAGCCCGACACCTCGAAGTCAATAAAAAGGACTGCTAAGAAGGAGCAGGAACTCACCTGCTCGGCTCTTGCCCGCGCCACCGCGGCGTTCGTCCCCGCA
>NW_009647433.1:183312-184203 GCF_000708025.1 Charadrius vociferus | reverse complement strand
GTGTTTTCTCCCGTGGGTTTGTGGGTTTTAAAATTTTTTTTTTTTTTTTTTTTTTTTTTTTTTTTTTTTTGCCCCTAGCCGTCTGCGTTGGAAACCCGAGCAGGGGTGCCCCAGCTCCTCACTTGACGTAAGACTGTCGCCCTATTCCCTGCAATAGGTGCTGTGGATCTTTTTGCCAGCTTTAATGAGCTACTGCCTTTGGCTGACACAGCAGTAGTGAGGTAACAAGAGTGCAGTAGGAAGGATGAAAGAAACCTGATTTTCAACAAGACTGAAAAATTCTGTCCCTGGGATAGACTAGCCCCACACCAGAGTCCATGCAGCTCCTTCATGCCCTGTGCCTGTGCTATGTTTCCCAACGTGGGATGGACAACAGATTGAAGAATAGGCATTGGGCCACAGCTGGCTGCTGATGGTGTTTCCTTGCGTCCTCCAGGGAAAAGAGGAATACCCCTGCCCCACACAGAGGAAAACTTGGAATGTTTGAATGGCTGGACTATGTATCTATGGCAGAGGACTTACACAGAATCACAGAATGGTTAGGGTTGGAAGGGATCTCTGGAGATCATCTAGTCCAACCCCCCCGCCAGAGCAGGGTCACCTACAACAGGTTGCACAGGGCAGCGTCCAGGTGGGTTTTGAATGTCTCCAGAGTGGGAGACTCCACAACCTCTCTGGGCAGCCTGTTCCAGTGCTCCACCACCCTCAAAGTAAAGAAGTTTCTCCTCATGTTAAGATGGAACTTCCTATGCTCAAGCTTGTGCCCATTACCCCTCGTCCTATCACTGGGCGCCACTGAAAAAAGACTGCTCCCATCCCCCTGGCATCCTCCCTTTAAGTATTTGTAAGTATTAATAAGATCCCCCCTCAATCTTCTTTTCTCTAGACTAA
>NW_009647433.1:153779-182212 GCF_000708025.1 Charadrius vociferus | reverse complement strand
TGCAAAGTCTGGGTCTCCCGAGGACTGGCCCGAACAGTGAAGACAGAAGCAAAGAAGGCATTTAGCAACTCCGCCTTCTCTGCATCATCTGTCACCACAGCACCTGTCTCATTCAACAACGGGTCCACATTTTCCTTAGTTTTCCTTTTGTCTCCTATATACTTAAAGAAACCCTTCCTGTTGGCTTTGACATCCCTTGCCAGGTTCAATTCCAAGGCTGCCTTGGCTTTCCTTGATTCCTCCCTGCATACCGTGACAGCATTCTTGTATTCCTCCCAAGCAGTCAGCCCCTTCTTCCACCTATTGTAAACTCCCTTCTTCTATGTGAGCCTTTTCAGAAGGTCCCTGCTCAGCCATGCAGGTCTCCTTCTTCCCTTGCCTAATTTCTTTCTCTTTGGGATGCACCGAACCTGAGCTTGGAGGAAGTGATGCTTAAATAGCAGCCAGCTCTCTTGAGCCCCTTTGCCCTCTAGAGCCCTCTCCCATGGGATTTGTCCAAGCAATTGGACAAATCATGTACATACTTGTACATTACTTGACTGCAATAAGGGTAAAGACCATAAGGGATCCCCATTTGGGGTATGTGACAAGAGCTATGGAACTTGTAACAAGTGGGCCAAGGGTATTAAAGTCAAGTGTGTCTTCTAGTTGTGGTATAGCTGGGGATCAAGGTTGGCCCTGTGTGCGCAGCCAGTGCAGCTAAGTCATTGAGTCCCTAGGTGGTCCAGGAACTCCACACTTAATCATCTCCACAAGAGAGATAACAAACTGATTTGAGACATTAAACTGACTTGAAACCAGGCAATTGACTGGAGGTCTTCACAAGAAAGTATTTGAGCAACTGGTGTAGGAGCTCTCCAGGTGGGAATCCCAGTGTGCCCTGAAGACAGCACCTGTGCATGGACTAATGCCTGTGCTTAAAGGAGCCATCAGCCTGGGTGGAGAACCCAGCCCTTCCTTCCAGGGCCTGCCCGAGGCAGAACTGAGCACATTTTGCAGAGATAAGATGCTTGTAAATAGTCAACACTAACTGGTCCTGCAGATGCAGAAGTGGTCACATAGGACAGATCTTTAGTAAATATGTACAATAGTTGGGAGATGCTTTGAATGTAATTAAGGTAATCAATAGCGTGGTACTGGTGGTAGAACCATCGTCCAGCAGAACAGCAGTTTAGGGTCTCACCAAACCCAGATGAAGACATGCACCCGTTTGAATGATTTAATTCCCCATTAGAGAATTACTCTGTGCCAAGACCAATAATTTAGGGTTTGGGGTTTGTTGTTGGGTGGTTGTTTTTTGGTGTTTTTTTTTTTCCTGTGGGTTTTTTTGTGGCTTTTTTTTGTTGTTTTTTTAAAGAAACACTGTGTCCGTGCCTATGCAACAGAAGTCATACAACTTATTATGCTAATTTCATGTATGTTTAAATCTAGAATACCGTATTTTAACTAATATAGGATGAGGTTCAGAATACCTTAGGATGAGCTTTGTGGCCAGACTGTATCTTAATATTTACTACCCTTTATTCAACACAAAACCAGTCTTTCTGGTTTTGAACCCTCTTTGTCTGAACGAAAGTAGCTTGATTCCCCAGCAGCAGAAAGGCTGTCTTGCTGTAACTTTTTTTTTTTTTTAAAGCCAAGTAACACAAGAAATTTCTAAATTTTTGTCTTCCCAGCTGTATTGCATATCTAAAAGTGAAATGAAGGGCATACTGAAAACCACGGGCACAAAACCGGAGTGGAAACGTACCTGTTTTCCATTTGTACCATTCTCGGATACATCCATGGTTTGCCTTGTAATTCAGTAGAAATTTACTATTTTTTTTAAAAAAGAGTAACCACCTTCCTTCCCAATCAATTGCACTATGACATGCAACAGATTAGTCAGAACTAGTTGGATCGATACAACAATCACATCAGGGTTATAAAAATAGGGAAAAGAGATGATGTGCGCGGGCTGCTGAGGCACATGAAACTATTTCTGGTATCAAGTCCTGCTAAAGAAAACTTGAAAAAGCCATGGGCAAGTTTTACAAATGTTGCACGGAATCCAGCTCAAGACAGAAGCTGTGCACACAAAAATCACAAAAGACATTCTACCACATCCTGCTTCAAACAAAATGAAGTAAACAATTGGATTTCAAATGTGCAGGTGATACAAAATAGCAAAATTCAGTTGAAAAATTAAGTATCTTTATTTTACAGTTTTAGAAAATTTTTACAGTTTTAAACTAAAACAGGCTAAAGAAAAGTAAATTCCACTGTTTTAAAAGCAAGACAGAAGAAAAAAAAAAAACCCCACACTGCAATTTCATTTGACCGGTCATTTTCAAATTTCTTTTCTTTCACCATACCTATATACACCTGAAATAGGCTTAATTACTCCATGTAAAATTAACTCTGCAGAAACCCTTGGGATATTTCTCATCTCTTGTCCTGTTCCCCCCACTGTTAATTTTGAAATTGGTTTTTTTTCCCATGTTACAACACAGAAGGAAGCAGCAAATCTACATTTGGTCACTGGAAATGCTATGTATTACAGTGTATTTACATATATAAAAATAGATATTATGATATGCTGTGCAATTGGATACAAGGCTGTAATTCAGTCAGAGGGATGGCTGATATCAAAACCATGAAGAACTATGTAGACATAGGGTGGAAAGAATCCACCCAGCCTGAATTGAAAATCTGATGCACATATTACATTAAGACCTACAGTTTTTGAAAAACAGACATGTTTACTAAAAATGTCTTTTACTACTTGGAAATGACATTGCTTTTTCTCTTGGTCTTCACAATGGCTCTATCCTATTGTCAGTGCAGGAATGTTCCTGGTGAGGAAGAGGAGATTCCAGGAATCTATCCTTGTACCAATTTTGCAAGTCATCACCCAGCAAATACTCTTTCTGCAGTCCGTGTGAAAGGCAAGTTACCCTCCTCACACAAGAGGATCTGCAATCCAGCAGTCTATTGAACTGGAACTATGAAACCAGTAAGCATAGTGTATGTGATTAATGGACTAACCTACAAGGTAAATGAGATGCAAGATAAAAATCAGGGAGGGAAGGATGTTCATTTTATCAGCATCCCTGACACCTACGGACTGACTAAATCCCCCATTCTTTACATCCCATCGGCTTTCCACAATTTCACTTTGTTTGGCAATAGTTGCCCCTGTGCAGTAAAAATACTTGAACTGAGTTTTCACACCAGTCTTTCTACACTAGCCAGTTCTCTTAGCTTTTTTTTTTTTTTCGGTGGTGGTGTGTTTTGTTTCGAGTGGGGTTTTTTTTTTGTTTTTTTTTTTTTTTTTTTTAAATTAAGGGGCCAAACCACATAGAATCTTAAAATACCAAAAATATATTATGGCTTTTGGATCACAAGAAAATCCTTCATTCAGCACCATATGAAATGAGCCTTAAAAAATTTACTCCCTGTGCGTACATATGCAGTTAAATGTATGCATTCGCAAGCACTAAAATTAACCTTTAGAGTTTGCATTCTTCGTAACACTAGCCTATATACTATTATTTGATCATTATTACAAAGTCCTTCCACAAAGATATCAGACATTTAAAACTGTTCTACTTATAATGTTACCTCCCAAGACTAAAGTTCCTCACTGAAAGCAGCTTCTATCAAGCATCCAAGAAACTAGCATTAAGCAAATTGGTATCTTACTCTCATCTCATAAATCCTTTTCATACTGCTCTACATTTTCGCGTCCAACCTCCCATCTGATCCACGTACAAAGCAGCACCGATTCAGTGTTAGTAAAGTAACACAAGCATTGCTCAAATGGGACTTGCGCATCACTAGGATGTTGCTAGAGCCCAGATTCCCCCAACACTGGGCTGGATGGAGAAACATGGAACATGGTTAAAAATAATGAGCAGATCATGCATGGTCAGACCTGTAAATCCATGTTTTTCTTTAAGCAGTTAGATTTTGCTTTCATATGTCGCCAGGCTGAAAGTACTCAAGCTCATACTTACTGTCAGTGACTTTTAGGATCAAATGATTAATTTTTAGTATTATAATGTGACACACCCCTACCCCATGATGAATGCAACACACACCCCACCCATCAGGCTGGGCTACAGTAACCGATTCCCAGTTGCACGCTTTTCAGACAACACTAGGAGTGCGCTACAAAACAGATTTCTTTTTGCTCTCCCACAGTCTGTGTTGGCTCTATGAAAGTTTGAGAATCAATAGCTTGTTAGAGACCAGGTGACAAAGCACAAGTTGAGGAAAAACAACCAATAGATGCTCCCACCAGCACTTGCAGACCATTGCCATTAACTGGCAATTAGAGAGAAATAAGGCTCCCCTCCCACCCTCCGTCTTGCTGCCAGGTTAGAGTCTGAGGTAACATCAGGTGTGGTGACGCACATTTTTTTGAAGTCTCCCCTGTCAGCTATGAAAAAAAAACACAATACTTTCTGATCGAAACCAGATTGAACTGCACCACTGCGGGTTTTCGTGTCACTAAACCTGAACCACTGTTTTGAAGTTTTCATTCAACATGAACTGGAAAAACTTCAGTCAGAGCTGAACAATAAAAAACCCACCCTACTAGTTTCTTGCTGTGGAAAATGTATGTCAAGGATTGTGCTTAAGACCATCCCAGCCATTTAAAGCTTGGATCCACAATGGAGAAGTGACAGGTTTATGGCATTTTCCTGACTACAGCTACAACTTCAAGATGAAAAGAGCTATTTCTATCCTTTACAAACTTCTGGCTTAAGGAAAAGGTTATTGTATTGGAAGCACTATCAGCTATGACTCTTGTGTACAGTCCACTGCCGCAGGGCTGGTCTCCTGAAAGCACCACTGCGCCAACTGCATCGACCAAACAGGGCATTGCTGCTCATGGAGAGCATTGCACTCGGTACTGGGAATCATTCAGCAGTACTTGACCATTTGGTGGTGTTTATCTGCTACTGCAGGGCGCCCTACCAGCTCAAGTCACTAGTATTGTGTTGTTTTGGGTTTTTTTTGGAGCTATGATGATCTTGTTTACTTTGAGACCATGCCTCTGCCTATTTTCAGCTAACCAATTTTTACGTTAAACATCCAAAGAAAGTTCACAACACACCGTGCATGTATGTCAGCATTTCTCAACCAAAATTTCTAGCCCACAGATCATCTCAAAGATTTCTCAGAGATATACACCTGGATGAAGTTTGCCATCTGGAGCTAAACTTGCATGCTAAAATGCAGGAAAATACTGTGAGAAACTTGATAAATGGTAATGCCACCTTCAGCTAAGGAAGGTGGCTCCACATTAGCTCAGGAGCATGCATGCTTGTAACCTTTAGCTACCAGCAGATCAACAACAGGACCAAGAGTTGCAATACTCCCAACAGCTGCTGGGAAAATAGAACTGAAAATGAGTCACTGCATCACAAGAAGTTAAGTCCTCTACTGGTTCCTGAAATTATAGATGACTCTGTGCACAATACACTAGTTCCCAATTCAAGAAAATCCAATTTAAGCACATGATTTGTCATCTATCACTAATCTACAGATGGCAAAACCTCCTCTTTACTCCACATAATTTGAATATTTACCTGCAAAACTGGAAAAGGAAAAGGCAAAGGTGAAACATTCACAGAAGAGCACATAACTGATAAATGCAGAAGATAAATAGGATCAGTGAAGAGACAATGCTCTTGTGCCAGTGCCAAAGGAATCTTCTGGTAGAACACAAGGCTGTCCTGTTCAGAAAATGTTCCAGGGTGACAGAAACATTCAATGCAATTCAACAAATTAAACATATATTTGAAAAAAAAAAAATCTTATCTCAGTAGAAAGAGCACTGCTCTATTTAACATATGCTTTGATGTGTTTTGTTTTGTTTTTTTCCAGAGGATTTATCCTCTTTAAATTAACAAGAGTCTTTGTAATACAAGATCTGAATTGACAGTCACAACGCTTGCAAAACTCCATTACAGCACTAGTAAGATATAAAGTGACTGCTGTGTGATAAAGTTCATGCTGTGATGGCATTGGATTGCAGAAAGCCCAGTCCTCAGACTACTCCTGGACTAGTGGGCCAGGGCTTGTTCGTTGGCCCCCAGCACAAGTGGCATGACATGGCTCTTGTCTGCGTGGTTAAATTCTTTACTCTCAGAGCAAGATGAGCTCAGCAATCACGCATGTTGCAAAGAGCCCTACCCCACAGAGGTTTCATATGCTTCCCATGGCTAACCACTTCAGTTGTTAGCCATCCAGAGAGACTTTTCTACCACCAGCCCCAACATTCCCTTACTGTAATTTAAATCTATTAACTCTAATGCCATCCCTACTGGAAAAAGAACAAAATAATTTGTTTTTTTAATCTGCAGTAGCATTTCAGGTTTTTAGATATTTATCATACATGCCCTTAGGTCTTCTCTTTGGAATAGTAGTTTTGGACATCTCTGGAGTAAACTCTTTCACTGCCATTCTTTTTCAGTATCTCCTCATGCTTTCTGAATCACCCTCACTTTTTTCTTATCTTTTTCATCTCCAATCTACCTAGCACTGTTGGCATAGAGCCTAAACTAAAAAGCCAAAGAGCGTGTCAGCGCAACTCTGTGCTTCACGTCCTGATGGCCAGCTGGGAAACCACACTCTAGATAAAATACCTAAAGATCAATCTTTCTTTGTTGCTGATGTTTCCTGGACCTCTGATCATAGTTCCCTTTCTCTTCTGGACTCTCTAATAATAATGTCCTAATTTTCCTGAAGATGCAGCCCTTACACAGATTTTATTTTAAAACATCAGAGGTTATATTTGTCATGGAAAAAGGCACCATCTCTGCAGGCTTTGGACAAATATTTGGATCTGCTGGCATGTCTATATTTCAAATACTTACTTGTGTCAATGTGATGTATGTCAAGTGTCAATATGCAGTAGTTGCACATTACTGCTTAGCCAGCTTATTTACCCATGAATGTATTACAAATAACATGCCAAACAATGAAAGCGTATACAAAATACTGTTTTGTTAATTGCTAATCAAAAGTGCTATTAAAAATAACTATTACAGGGCTTTACATCCTAAACAGCCAGTACAGTGCACGAAACCAGAAACATATGCACTACCCAACGATGGGGCTAAAGAGAAGAAAGACAAGAACAAAACTGCAGTATCTTGCACTGAAAAAGCTGTGTGTCAGCATTTACCTCAAGGCAACACTGTTACCAAACACCCAATATAGGCTTTTATTTTTTTGGTAAATTGTCTTGCCAGGAAAAGTTCTACAAACTGTAGAGTGAGATATCCAGGAAACATTGAGTATATGTGCACTCAAGTATTTGTTTTGAAAGTGCTTCCCACGCAGGAACCTATAGGAGAACACAGTTTGTGGTTAAGTAGAAAACTACCTTTAAATTCTACGTGTTCTGTAGCCCATCAGATACTAGAGAACAAATTAAGAACTGCATGTAAACACACAGCATCTCCCAAACAGCCTATTAAGTAATGAATGCGGCCACATACTTAAAGTTTAAAATCGTATTATTTCAGTACTGTTTACTAGCTGGTTTCTTTCTGGCTCCAGTCAGTGCTATTTGCCAGCATACTCAGAAGTACCCTTATAGTCATGATCTGTGCGCAGCCTGAGCAATGCATCATGGATGAAAAAAACAACTCTGAAACACAGAAGCGTGCGTGTCTGAAAAATGCCGTCAGGACTTGCAAGGCATTCTTAACAAAAGACAGACTGACAGCTACCTCAAGAGAAGAGCAGCTTCTGAAGGAAAAGCTTGACTGATTATCTGAGATCAAGACATCATGTAAAAAGTTCAAGAAATTTGGTATGGTTAATATAGAAGAAGGAGGAAAAAATGAAACCAACAGTTTTCTAAATGAAGCTTTCTATTAGACATGTTTATAAACCTACTGGAAAACACATTGTGCTAATTTTCTGTCTTCTAGCATTTGTCCAAATTTGGAGAAAACATTAAATATTTTCACAAGTATAATAATATGTGGATGTGCTCTTTTTTACTGCCACTGGTAAAAACAGAATATATTTTTTCCTGTTTCTTTTTTTAATACATTTCATTTATGACAAGAAAAAAAATCCCCCAAATTAAAAGAGGGTTTAAGGATACTTCTCCCTTACTTGTCACCCTTAGTGAAGTCTACCAGGTTGCATTCTAACTTCAGCTTCATTTGTACAACCCTTCAAGAAGACACAAACACTTGAACTAATACACTGCTACGGAGTAATTTCAGACCCAGGAAAGAATCTGATTGTCACTACTATGATCCGAAGAAGTGCGGGTTGGTTTGTTGTTGTTTTTTAGTGGAGTTGGTCATTGTGGGTTTTTTGGTTTGAGGTTTTTTTGTGGTGTTTTTTTTTTTTTTTGGGTGGGGTGACTAAAACAAGTGCTTCCCCTGAACACACCCAAGTTTTCAGAAACAGAATCCTTATTACTGAATTTTTAGATAGTTAGCTAGAGGCTTAGTATGTGAAAGATGTAAACAAGAAGTGCATCAACAATACTTTTAACACTAACATTACGTTCGTTACTTTGAGCATCTTAAGTTTGGTGTGGGATGTATATCTGCAAAATCTAGTAAAATTAGTCAGCTACACTGAACATATCTTCACATTTTCCTATACAACATTAAGTTTTACATTAAGCTGGTCAGGGAGGTTTTTGAAAGCCATAAAAGCACAGCCTTGTTTTTTGATGGAAGTGATTGAACTGCCCAGGATCACGGTCGAACAGTCGCAGCCAAACTGGTGCACCAGGGTCACCTGATTTGTACAGTACTGGAATAGTCAAAGTATGTAACTCATTGCCAGTTTACATACTTTAACTGGAGATATTGCCTCGAGTAGCTATCAGTTTTTTTCAGCATTGACCTTTGTAGTGTTAAAAAAAAAAAAAAAAAAAAAAAAGTCACACTTTAAAAATAGATGTAAAACCCCTGGAAACATAAGGTGAAACACACGCTCCAAGCAGACCTATCTAGCAAGTAATGTGAACAAAGCAACTGTTAAATGCCTACAAGTTAAGTGTTATGAATTCTTCCATTTTAATCAAGTTATAAACAATTTGAGAAATAAACTGTTTTCTAACCCACAACATATGAGAACAAATGTTAAAATACACTTTCAAGTAGATGATAAAACTTAATGCTTCATCAGAAAGCTACTGGCTTTTAAGTATATAAAAAGCTATTCCAAATAACATAATGACTGAAAGACAATCAAGGCAAAAAACCATAGATATTCGAGTTAGTCTCCAAACTTGTTTTCTTGCTATTTGTCAAGTTCATTATTAAAACACAAGATTTTTTTTTTTCTTAATTTAATATACATACTTATACAATGGCTTAGATTAAGGCATAATCCAGCTGGCTGAAGTTTTCTGTAACATGTCTCTGCTGCTTTTTATTAGGAATAATTGGTTCAGATTACTGCTGGCAAAAGTAAAACAGTCCATTAAAGAGGAGATTGAAAACCAGATGTCTTTAGTACTACTATATTCCATTAGGGTGATTTGTAAATTAAATGCAGTGCAGGCCTTTGGACTCAGGAAGCCTTTCAAGGAACTCACCATTAAATCAACTTATCAGACAGGGCTTGAGGCTTTTAGCAGAAGGTGGTAAAACTCTGAAGTCATAATGTGGTTTTATAGAAAGCCTTTCACATTCTAGAGAAAGAATACTATCCACCCAGCATGAAACAGATAAAAACAGAAGTTATCACCCAAAAAGCACAGGGCAAACTTCTGAAACACCCAGCCAAAAGACAAAGGCTGCAATTTACAGACAGACAATAAAAGAGAGCCCTTCAGAATCCAACTCAACATGCCAACTGGAGACTCTTAAATTAAAAGCATTGCCTCTGATCATGTCACTGTGATGATACTTTTGTAAAGGACATTTTGGGCTCTCAAATACTTTGAAGACTATTTCTTCCACTCAATTTGGAATCATATTCTAGGATCCTAGAGTAATTCCATTTTCTATTTCAGTTTCAATGTGAAGTGTTTGAGGCTTTCTGGGATTGCAATTTAAGTGCAGAACAGACACCTTTGATAAAGCCCAATGTTCTTAGATGGAATAAATAATATGCAAACCACATCATCCCTCTATGTGTTGATGCATAAAAGACTCAATCATGTTATACAGGAAACACACGATTTCAGGAATATAAAGTAAGACCAGCTGCACCCCAAAGAGTTTTGAATTCACAATTTTAGTCCTTTACAATGACATGTATCAAGAGGTGCAAAATAATAGGCCAGGTCACAGCCTCATTCCAGAACCTGACAGGCCATGCTTTGGCTCCTCTTGGGACCAAGACAAAACATGGCTGAGGCAGTTGATTAGTTACTGAGCAGCAAGTATCACAACTGACTATAGCACCATATGTGCTCCCTTGGGAATGAAAACACCAGATTTTCTTCAGAATTAGCAATTGCAATTATATTCCTTAAACAAATAGCAAGTAGAAGCTTGAAACCCAAATATATGAACTTTTACTGCTTTGCTTTAACATTTTCCCAATGAAAATACTGCCTATTAAGCTTAGTATAGTGCTACTACCTAGTTTCTTACCTATTTGGCTTGTATTTTATTTCTAAAACATTAAACATTCTTAATACGCTTTTGCTTCCAGACAGTGTTCTGTGACAAATGCTGTTTATTTTCAAAGACAGCCCCTAGAGTTCATATGAGTGCTTAGAAAGCTTCCTGTAGCTCCATTCATCCTGCCTTTTAAACTAGCCTAGTAGCCAACCCAGGTACCTGGAAGTAAAAACAAAGACAAAAAAGTTAAGAGATGCATTTAATGCACCACGGTAGGATAAATCCTTTCAGAGGCTGGTAATTTAACCATTCTCTGCATTTCCTGAATGTCAGTTTATACTAAAGCATTCCCTTGTATCAATGGCTTTGACAAGCAGGGAAAAGTAAAGTAGAAGGTGACAATAGGGAAAGTGCTAAAAGGAGTATCATGTTTCTCTCAAATAAGCATTGTAGCAGACTTGTTCAATGCTTTTACTCCATCTTAACCTACACTATGCTAAAGCAGCAAAATAGCCACACAAGCACAGAGTATTGTGTAAATAAAGACTCTTAATACTATCCCGGTATAATGAAAATGGAACGGTAAAAGGCATTCACTAATAAAATGATCATTGAAATCCATACATCAGAACCCTCGTAGAGCACCATATTTCAGAAAGATGTTTGAAGTGTATAGCTGTACCAAAGCTGGAGGCAGAACATTTGTAGATGGATTTGATGATCAGACTCCCAGTGAGGTTCCTCAATGAATGCAAACACTACTAAACCAGTCCTAAATACATACTGGTTTTATATGGATATGTTTGTGAGGGAAAATAAGGAGTTCTTATCACATTGTTTATTCCAGCTGTTTTTGCTCTGCATTTAGGCATTTGCTTTCAAGGTCGTCCTTGTTCTGACCAGCTGGTTCCTCACTCTGTGCAACAGAAATTTCAGACTTGTCCATCTTTGTGGCAATATCAGCCAGCTCCTCTGCAGCCAAGGTGGGGCCATGCAGATCCTTCACATGGAGGGTAGGATTGGTCATTTGCTCTGTGTCTTGTTGAGGGGCTGGTACATTGCTATCTTTGGGAAGCTCAGGGCAGCTGACAGGAGCTATCACCAGGGGAGGCTGAGGTAGGTCTTTCTGTAAATGGAAGATCACAGTCAGAATGATGGAAAGCAAGAATTACTGTGTCCAGTTATCAGGAGTGATGGTCATACAAGATGAAAATAAAGGTCCATCATCTCTGTTACCATTCTCCAGTAGTGGACACATGCATACAGTTATCTGTCTTTGTGTTTTATAGTACACAAGGGGATTTTTTTTTCTTCCAGAAATGTGTTTAACTGCTTTCTGCCTGATCCTTCTGTGCTGTTTTCGGATGTGCTCTGCTAATTACGCAGGAACAGGCAAACAGCACTTTGGCACTTCTTCATTCTCTGGTTTTGCCCACCTTTACTATCAGTGTACAACAACTGGCAACTTTCCCATCACATTTCAGATGATCTCAAGTATTTTTCCAACAATTAAATTCAATTCTCTAGAGGAAAGTTGTGAAGGTTATCACAAATAGTTGAATAACAAAATAAAACTTGTTGGAGGGAACCTCCAGTTTGATAGATTTGCTCTTCAAGTAATTATTCAAAATCTATAATCATGCAACATGAAATTATTCCTTTGGGAATCAAATTAATTTAACTTGTACCACAGTGAAACAAAGTGATAATTTACTATATTGAAATAGATTTCTACCTTCCAAAGCCGTAGGCTATGAAAAAACAGGAAGAAAAGTATTTTAAGGACATATTTTCTATAATATTACTATATTATAGAAAAGATTATGTTTTATAACAACAACAATAATAATTTCAACAGAGATCAAGCCAGTAAAATTATGGCAGAATCAAGAAGGATAGACGAAGTCTACTTTACTTTTCACTAGCCAGTTTAGGTGGCCATAAACAAAAAAAAAAAAAAAAAAAAGAAAACCTTACTGAGGCAAAAAAGTATGTAAGAAAGCAAACAATCAAGCAAAACAAAAATCTTTGGTTTTGTTTGATAATACTGCAACATTTTACTCAACTTTAATTCTAGTAAGGTTTTTATAATATTAGTATTTCTTGAAGACACTCATATCAAACTGGTATTCACCGCAAAGCCGCTGCCCGTCCAGAACATTGCAAGCTCCTTTCTCCAAAGAGCCACAGCAAAGCTTGTGAGCAGAGTACAGGGCACCAAGTAGAGGAGAGCGGGCTGGCCCATCTGCATCAACGCCAAGGCAACAAAGGTCACAAGAAGGCCTATGCCATATGCTGAAAGGAGACAAACCCAGCAAAAATGGTTATTCAGATGTTGCTCTGTTCAAGAACAACTAAATAATTAGCTAAATGACCACACTAACAGAAACTTTTTTCAAGTAATATGTAAAACAACATCTCCAGAATTTTTTCAGGCCTCTTAAGACACAAGCATTAATTACACAATCTAAAGTTGGAATAGCACTTTACTTAGAGATACTACAGTTTTTTCTATTGATAATAACATGTTGTGAAAGTAATATGATCAGGATAGTCCATTCTGTGCAATTAAATCATTTGAGAAAGGTAAAATAAACAAATGAAGTAATTTGCCTCATATTGTATTTATGAAGTCAGACACAGACAATTATTTTGACCATTATAACATGTGCTTGTTGTTTGACCCGGCTTTGGCTGTTTCTTACTATCCTGCAACACCACTAAAATACCCAAACTAGCCAGCTGTATTTTATTATTTGTTATTACTTTCTATTTAATTTCTGCATATATTCTGCAAAAAATTATTAAGTAGAACAGAAGCAGCTAGAATCTCATATTGTAACTATTTTCAATTACATTTTCAGAACAAGAAGCTAAATCCAACTGATTTTTCCTCAGGAACCTGATGAAGAAAGATACTGAGGTGCTGGAGCATGTCCAGAGAAGGGCAACGGAGCTGTGAGGGGTCTGGAGCACAAGTCCTGTGCGGAGTGGCTGAGGGCCCTGGGGGTGTTCAGCCTGGAGAAGAGGAGGCTGAGGGGAGACCTTCTCGCTCTCTACAGCTCCCTGAGAGGAGGAGGTAGCGAGGGGGGGTCGGTCTCTTCTCCCAAGGAACAGGCGATGGGACAAGAGGAAATGGCCTCAGGTTGCACCAGGGGAAGTTTAGGATGGAGAACAGGGAAAATTCCTTCACAGAAAGGGTTGTCAAGCACTGGAAGAGGCTGCCCAGGGCAGTGGTGGAGTCGCCATCCCTGGAGGTATTTAACAGAGAGGCAGACATGGTGCTGAGGGACATGGGTTAGTGGTGGACTTGGCAGTGCTGGGTTTACGGTTGGACTCTATGACCTTATGGATCTTTTCCAACCTAAATGATTCTATGGTTAGAACACTGTATAACTTTAAAAAGTTCTTAAAAAATGTGTTGGTTTTTTTTCCAGGGCACATTATCATATTAGTAAGAGTTCCTTATGTCTCGTTGAAATATTTCTTCTTGTGATTCAAGTCCATTGCCTCCGATTTTATCCCTGTGCACTTGTAAGAAAAGTCTGTCTGTCTTTTCTGCATCCTCACATTAGGACAGCAACAAAATCTCCTCTTTGCCTTCTCTTCTTTTAAAATTATGTGCTCCAGCCCTTAGCCATCTTGATGGCCTCCACTGAATTTACTCCAGTATTTCCATGTCTGTCTTGCACCATGGATCCTCATTAAGGCTCAGACTTAACTACGAAATTGAAGGGAATAATCACTTCTCTCATACTGCTGACTCAATCTTGCTAACACAGCCCTATATGTGGTTATTTTCGTTGCTGCAGTAGTACACTGCTGGCTCTTTATCGATACATTTTCCTATCAATTTCTGTAAAAAGTGTTTTGAAAGTACCAGGTAAGACAGCAATTTCATTTAAGTATATATGAGAGGAAATTATTTAATATGTGGTACTCTGAAATAAAAGCATCTCTCTAACCCTGCTGTAAGTCTCCATGAATCATGCTATTTTTTCAGAGGAATTTCTAAAGCAGTTTTTCATGAAAATTTTTCATGACATTAACTGCAAGCATCTTAAGTCTTCACTAGCATACTTTGTAACAAAGACAGCAGAAATCTGTAAGATCTGTTCATCGGTCGTCTTTAAGTCCGTAAGCATGTAACTCTGTATTCTACCAACTAAAGAAGATTAATTTAGAGTTGTTACAACCATCAAAATACAATTCATTGTGTCACAGGTCACACATTTTTATAATACACAAAAAGTTAAGAACAAAGTCAAAGGAGGATATCCCTAAACCTGAATTCTCATATGCAATAAACTCAAAGATTCATGAATCAAGAAACCAGAATGAGTAGCTAGGCATGCATAAAGATAGTGTAGATGTGAGAGTAGGTAGTGTAGATGTGAGTAGTGAGACAAACTATGGTAACAAGAAGCTCTCCTTATATACGGCAGATAAAACAACTCAGGAAAATGACATCAGAAAACTTGGTGATGGAAGGTCTGGCCTCAAAAGCACTTTGCTAAAATATTTCTATTTAATAATAAAGACAGCAGAAGAATAAAAAAAACAAACTATGGCTGCATCAGAAGTATGGCCAGCAGGGGAAGGGAAGGGATTCTTCCCCTCTACTCTGCCTTGGTGAGACCCCACCTGGAGGACTGCACCCAGCTCTGGAGTCCCCAACATAGGAAAGACATGGAGCTGTTGGAGCAGGTCCAGAGGAGGGCCACGAAGATGCTGGGAGGGCTGGAGCCCCTCTGCTGTGAGGACAGGCTGAGAGAGATGGGGGTGTTCAGCCTGGAGAAGAGAAGTCTCTGGGGAGACCTTATAGTGGCCTTCCAGTACCTAAAGGGGGCCTATAGGAGAGCTGGAGAAGTATTTTTTACAAGGGTATGTAGTGATAGGATGAGGGGGAATACCTTAAAACTGGAAGAGGGTAGATTTACATTAGATATTAGGAAGAAATTTTTCACTTTGAGGGTGGTAAGGCACTGGAACAGGTTGCCCAGAGAAGCTGTGGAAGCTCCATCCCTGGAGGTGTTCAAGGCCAGGTTGGACGGGGTTTTGAGCAGTGTGGTCTAGTGAGAGGTGTTCCTGCGTATGGCAGGGGGGTCAGAACTATGTGATCTTCAAGGTCCCTTCCAACCTAAACCATTCTATGACAATATGAGATCAGTGGTATGCTTTTAAAGGGATAACTCCTGTAGATATTGCATTCAGGTGTCACTGTTATACGTACCTATTGTGCAGGCTACAAAATAGACTCTGGACGACTGCACCTGAATATCAAATCTATGGCAATAGGCTACCAATAAGCCTAGAAAAGGAAAGAATAGTTACAACATGCTTTCAACCCATTCACGCATTAAGATACACTAAACCATCATACGATTTAGGAACTTTTAAGACTTTTTTTTTTTTTTAAAAAAAAACAACACAGTTATTTGGGCATCCTGCTGTCTAAGTACTATGACAGCATCACTCAGAAGGCTGCAGAGCTTACAGGACAGTTATATGATAACACAAACCCAGCACAACAGAAGCACTCTAATAATAAAATTAACGTCTACAAATACACAGATCCTAGATACAAAACATCATCCCTTCCCTAATAAACAGTTGTAAAAATATAGTGTACACAACAAGAATAAGAGTTAAGTTCATCCATTCCAGCTCCTAGTAAAGACAGTAGAAATATATGGTTAATGACTATGCCTATTAGAGGCTGGGGGAGGAAGGGACACAGAGGAGGATGACACAGTTCATATTTCCCAAAATACAAGAAAATAAACAAATAATATCTCAGAAGAAATCTGAAAGCCAGAAGATGCATACTTGTTTTCACCTGCAGTGGTGCCAGGCATACTGCCACATATTATCTAACATAAAATTTGAGGTGTGGTAGAAACACTGGATGTTGTGTGACTAATATAAAGTTTTGAGTGGTCAGGTATGCGTGTACTCAAATCACGTGCAAAGGACAAATAATTTCTTCTATTACCACCACACTATTAAATATGTTTTATAGTACAAAATTAGTTGCTAAATCAACTCTTGAGATTTCTCTACATTTCTTGACATCACTGCATGTGAAACTGAACCATGTGCATGTTATTTCTTATCGAAAAAGCAAACAGTGCAGAAAAAAATAACATAAAAGATATCCTTACAAATTTATCAGCTTTATAGAAGTCAAATCAAACTTCCCACTTGAAACAGAAGTGCAAGAGGAATAAATTAATATGACAGTGCAACAAGTAAAATTCTTAACATGCTAAACAAGAAATACCTGGAACTAAAATGTCCCCAAATCCTAGGAGAGAAAAAGGCCTGTCACACAGAGCCAACGGTGAGGAGTTCAGTCGTGGAACCTTCAGAACCATTGGGAGCTTGAAATGAGACACATATGCCCTATGAAAAGGTGTTTTTTCTACAGACACCATCTACCAGAATTTGTTCCTGTTGTACTGAAACTGCAGACTTCAAATAAAGCAAATGTTTTTTTTTTTTACATTATAGATCCATATGTTTAAAATCTTTTATTAATATTACTAACAACTAACAAAACGTATTTAAGATAGGAGTGATGAAATATTTTCTAAAAACAAACCGCCAATACAACGCTGCATGACAGACATCTCAAAACACTATAATAATTTTGAAGTCCTCACATGCAATAGGGTATCAACTCTGCTTTAACTGCAGGAACATAAGAAATTTAGATACGCTGCCACATGCATAAGAAATAACCATTTATATTTCATTCTACTGGTTGTGATAAAAGTCTCAAGAGTAAAGACTTGAATAATTTTAAAAAGCGATTTTTCAAATCACTTTAAAGACTTGTTTTCCCCCCAAGTGTTCCTATTTATTACATAATTTGCAATGTTGGAAACACAGTATGGCAAGGTTAATTGCAAACATGTATTCTCTTCAGTATAGCACATTAAAGAAAAATTATTTTCTTTTTTTCCTTTTCTTATGTTAGTGTAAGAATAATTTTATCTACTTAAACTATCATTGTTTTATACCATTCATTCTGTGCATAGAACTGAAACTAAAGGGGTACAAAAGACAAGAACATAAGAAGTTAAAGAAATTAGTATGGCTCAATCCACTCAGTTCATCCTGCAAACAACTATTTTCTTTACTATTTGCCCCTCTGACAGTATTATATTAATTGCTGTAGAGAGACCCAGCATAATTAAAATCCTTTAATTAACAAAACCAGTTTTCCTACAGATTCATTTCTTATTTGTTTTGCACTCTGTATCTCACTATCTCCTACATCTCATGTACTTTCCTCCCTGAGTCAGCCATATCATGTTGTACTGGCTGCTGTCAAATGGTACAGAACCACCGAATATTGACTTCTGCTTGCGTTCTGTCTCCAATTCATGTCTCTCTCCTTTGGCTATAGCCCTAGCTTTTCATAAAGCAATTATCAAAAGCAGAGAGGAGGGGGAAGAGACAGACTGATCATACAAGTTTTATCTATTTAGGTAAAAATGGATATGCTTCATTAGCAAAAAGTTATATTTACAAATGTGGGTTTTGTGAAGCTGAGCTGACCAGCTTCTTCATACTGAAACCCTTTTAAAGCAAGATAAAGGAAGACCAAAGCTGTTGTGATGAGCCACTAAAACTCTGCTTTGCCCCCTCTGTTTGGTGTAGATTTCCAGAGAGCTCAGGAACACTTACTTCCACATAAATTATTTTCAGACTGGTATATCCATTTCAGCTTTGTGCTTTGAATTTTAGAGAAGTTGAAAGTGTAATAGCTGGAAGTCAGCACCGTATTTTCAGACTACATACACTACCTTTTCATGAGTGGCAGAATCAGACGGGCCTGCAGCCACCTCCACCATTATACTCTCCCCAGTCTAAAGAAAAAAAGGGAAAATTGTAAATCAGCACTTCACTCAGCAAGTCTGGGATCATTTAGGAACACACAGAGAAACAGGTCATTACACTTAGTTCTGTGAGCAGAAGGCTGCTGGAGAAGTACTGTACTCACCTTTGTTAGAAAAGGTGTGATAAATACAAAGAATACATCATACACAAAAAGAACCAGGAGGAGCAAGGTACAACCCTGAAGGAAGAGACAAGATACTTGGTATTTACAAGTACACATTAGTAAACAGCAAAGAATTAATAATTAGCAACTTAAGATTATTCAAGGTAAAAGCTAACAAGGACTAGATGATCTTTAAGGTTGATGATCTTAAAGGTCCCTTCCAACCTAAACCATTCTATGGCTAAAACAAGTCACTCACGTACTTTTCTTAATTCCTAAATATTTCAGATGGAAGAATTGTGTGTCATATACACCATATAAAAGAAAGTAATCCTTAAGACACAAAATTGCATGTTAGTCCCTAAAATTCTTTATCACATAAAATCCAGAAATGGTGCCATTTCTATTTGTTAGGAAATATTAAAAAGTTCTGCATTTTCTCTAGAGGATGCTAGGCATAGCTTGAAACAGCATCCACATTTTTTTGGCCAATCTGTACAGGGAAACAAATTTATAGGTGAAGATAACTTGAAATAGAATTTGAAGAGCTGCCTAGGGGGCAACTAAGTGACTAATACTGATTTTTATCTTAGAATACTGAATAGGTTCTGGAAGAGTTGAAAAAACACCAGAATGATGCATCAATTGTGTGTGAAATTTGGAAATAAAAACAACACACCAAAAAACAAAACAAAACAAAAAACCCAAACAAAACATAAGTCAAACCAACCAAAAAAACCCTACAAGTAAGTGTGGTGTGTGATTTCCACACATTGTAGAGTGTCAACACTCTAGAGAACTTTACATTACCAAACACCATGCTTAATCACATGCCACTTACTGGTCTACATTATACTCATTACATCACATGCTTCCATGCTACACATGAAAGGAAATGCATTTCCAAGCGAGTATACCGCATTACATGTCGCTCCTACGTTCAACTATATACAGGCAAACATCCTCTTTTTACATCTGTTTAACTTTCATACCTTAAATGTAGGCAGGCGAATTGTTTTCAACATGTAAAGACAGAAAGCGATTCCTAAAGCATCTTGCAGAACCCAGGCCCACCTAAAGAAAGAGGAGAGTTACATTTTTGCAGGAAACAGTCGGAAAGCCAAACAGAGCCTTGTCTGCACTAAGGACCTCCTGAGGACAAAAAAAACTTTATTAAAAGTACTTGCTTGAAATCAACATTGTTGTCAGCACAGATTCACAAATGGGAAGTTGTACTTGATCAACCTGCTAACCTTCTACAATGGAATGAGTGGTTTGGTAGCTGAGGGAAGAGCAGCAGGGATATTGTCTATCTAGACTTCAGTAAGGCTTTCCACTGAGAATCTCCCCAAAGACCCTCATAGAGAAACTGGTAAAGTACATATATGCTGGATGAGCAGACAGTGTGGTGGATTGAAAACTGGCTGAGCACCGGGGTCCTTTGGCCTGTGTATATGTGTACATCCTCACATGCTGAGGGAAGCGTACAGTGGGGGCTGTTTCTTAATTGGTTTTTTTGCAAGTTAGGTATAGAAGTACCAAAGCTTTTTGGCTTTACTCTCAATTGCAAGGATCATAGAGGAGTAGGATTTGAGGTATGAAACACTAAGGTTTCCCTAAAATTGCTAAGGTCTAGATACAGATGAGAGATTATGCTGTTGTGATCAATAGCTGAGCACTTGCTGATGGAGCATTGTGCAGGAGACACTCGGGTCCCCTCCCTAGTCCTAAATATCCCAGGTTGGAATAGCTGTATAGTAGTTCTGTACTCCTCAGTCTGACACTTATTTCTCTAAAAGCTATTTCAGAGTTGATGCTTCCTGGCTTTATGAGTTCTGTCAGTGAATGATCCACAGCCTTAACACAGAAGATGGACCCCACAAAGGCAGCAACAGGGATTCAAGGCACAAACAAGACATCTTTGGTACCATCAGCAGAAGCACAAGCCAGCATTTCAGTTCCAACACAGAATCCCTGACAGAGGGATGAAGAAGATGAACACATCATGTATATATGGGGAAACTGGAGCATCTGGGAGTGAGCTAAGGAGTAAGAAAAAAAAACCCAAACAAAACCAAACAAAAAACACCCCCAAAAACATGAACAAAAAACTAACAGAAGTAGTAAGAACATGCTAGAATTAGATACTGCAGCAATACTGGACATAAAGAATTATCTACTCAGACAATTGAGAGAAAGTGAAGATCTTACAATATTCACAGCTCTCATTCTCTTGGAGAAAATGTGCATGCAGACCATCACCTGAAGAAATAAGTTAGACAACGTGTGTCCAACTTTCCATACCACTTCTGAAAAGCTGTCTTTAGCTTAAGAGATCAGAATACATACTGGGACTCAGAGAAATTTGAGCTTAACAAAAGATAAGTTTTCTGTAACTTAAACCAACAAGACAAAGATGAAGCACATAAGAAACAACTACGAATTTCTGCTCATGTCTCCAGTTTCTTTCCTGTCACTCCTAAATTCTGGATAAGTTTAGGCTTCTACAGATGTCAGTTACTTGTACTATAAAGCATATTACAGTTTCTAGCACAGAAACTAAAATAAGCACTTACTGATCTTCGTTTCTGAAGATTCCCCAGACTACGCTGACAGAGATACAAAAAATTGCCAATAGCAACATCCGGACCTGTGGACGCTTGTGAAAATAAGGCAAGTTGTTGTCTGGGATTCTGAAAAGGCAACACACCAAAGCTGTTATCTGTGTAGTTACCCTGCTCTTTTATAAATATTTTGAAGTACGAAACCATCTTGTAAATCCCACACCTACCCAACATTATAAAAAATTAATTTTGCCTATTAAAAATGTGTAAGTTGCCACATACCTACACTTTCCCAAGGGGAATCTTCTTACAAAGGGAGACAGACAACTATAAAGACCAATTGAGGCAGCCAGGCAGAATATTCCTATGATAACATAAACTGAGAAAGAAAAAGCAGTAAGTCCAAGCAGTCAAAAAGCCTGAATGAGAAATAAGGCTTACATTTCACCAGTGAAAGTTAAATTCAGAGCCTTCAAATGACTGTTGATTACATTTACGCTCTTTAAGTATCTAATTCCAGCTCATTTTACTCAGGTGTACTTTACACAACAAATCAAATCTCTGTGCTAATGTTCTTAAAGTTAAGTCATTAAATCATAAGCCTAAAAGGCAACTTATGGTGAACTGTTTATCTTCTCATTGTGAGTATAGGTGAGCATTTAAAGCAACCCTTAAAATCACTTAGTAGCAAAATGAATTAATATAGATGGGATGCATCTTTCATAAATTCTTCAGAAGTTCCCATGCATTGGGCTCTCTTTCTTTTGTCAATCAATTTAGTAAGTGATTGGTAGAAACTTATCTTTATCAAGATGAAAAAAATGATCCTGGATCCCATAACTTAACTTCAAATTGAGCAATAATAGAAAGACAAGTATAGATTTGAGAACAACTTCAACAAAAATAAAAAGCGTGAAACATTAAGTCTGTATTTACTTAAGAGGCTTTAACGTTTGAAAGAAGCTCTATGATTGCCTAGTCCAACCTCACTGAAAGTGGGTATAGAAATCTACTCAGTGGGTTTTCTTACAGGTTTTTAAATCATATTGGGATTAAGAAGCATGGTAGAAGACATAATTATTTTCACAGTAAAAATGTTCAAGTGATGGCAGCCTTGTGATATTGAAAATGTATCAATACAAATACGACTTTAAGAGTACCTAAGTGGTCATAGAAGAAATAAAGGAGGACCAGCATCGAGCAGCACATCACTACAAATACACAGATCATTACTGGAGTCACATCAACCGTTTCATCATCATGTTTCTCTGCCCCATCATCACGTTTGTGCTTCATGTACCGCCTGAAAGAGTAACATGGCTATACTTAGTCCATTCCTTCTGCACCAAAATATGAAAGGGCACTGAATCTTCAGCAAGAACTATGTGGGGTTGGAAAACATGACACGACATCAATGCCTGCATCGATTTCCACTAAAGTCAGTGGAACTCCACAATTTTACATGGATATATGAACATTAGATATAACACAATGCATAAAACAGTAATCACTGCATTAGTTTATCAAAAGTACTATTTTTCATTCACCAAGAACTCAGAATCCTGAAAATTACTGCAGAATGATTTGCTGACTTCAGAAGAAATCCTACAGTCAGGCTGTGTATATAAAGTAAATGTTAGAAATAGGTGTGGCACAGATGACCTCCTCCCCTCAACTCTACTTACTGGCACAAGTAACCATAAAATGTCAATAAAAGATTCATAATAAACATCGTATATGTTAGCCATCTAGTCAGTTTGTTTTGCACTAGTAAAACAATTTTTTTTTTTCTTTACACAAAAGATTTTTAATGGCAAATTTTCGCAAAAGCCTGAATAGGAAGCCTATTACTATCCAGCTTTCCTTCTGAGCTTTTCAAATGTTTGGCTTCTTGACAAGGCAAAATAATAAAACACTCTACAGGCAAGTTATACTCTAATAGTTTCAGACAGTGACAAAGCCAATACAAGGCTCAGGGCCTTTCAAATGTTACATCAACATTTTCCCATTGTGGTTATATAGACAGTCTCCAAACCCCATTAGCAGAGCTTCCAGGTGACCTTTAGGTAACACCAGGTATTTTTTTTTCCTGTGAAAAGTACAAGCAAACTGACATACTAGATTCCACTTACTCACTTTTTCACATCTCTGCTTCCTGCCCAGTAGCCTCCAATTGCAACAGTCCCCACAGCCATGACAAATATAATCACCATGTTATAGTCTAGCACAGGCTCATTTGGTGCATACATCGCCCCTTTCACTGAGCTGCCGAAACTCTGTGGAGGTAAGTACAAGTTATGAAGAACTTCCAAAAAGCTACCTTAGCAAAGGTTCAGTTATTTAGTTTTCACTAAGCAACCTCAGAATCAAGTTTTATTATAAATACTTAAGAGCAATCTATTGGCTCTACTATTACTGATATTTATTATAGCACCAGACTCCATTTCATTCTGAAGCCCAGAAATAACCTCCAAAGATATTTGCTTTTTTTTTTTTTTTTTTTTTTCAAAAACGTAATAATGCAATCTTCATGAGTACAACTCTCTACAGATTCAAAGCTCTTAAGATGGACTTCAAATAGTGTTGCCCGGTGACTCATTTGAATGTGATAATATAAATCAGAGCATTTAGTATCAAGTTTACCTTGCCAATATCTAACATATCAGTATAGCTGAGCAGAGCCACAGGAATATCAATCTCTTCATATTGACTCCGGTTACCCCCAGGAGGAACCTGAAAGACAATTAACACCAGGTAAGAATATATTAATTTCTGCAATTTCAATACTACTTGAAGTAGTATTTTGGAAAATATTCTAGAAAGGAACATAATGACAGCAAAATCTCCAAGTCAAAATGTATGCATGATTCCAATAAAATGCAAGTCGTTAAAGACTGTAACAGCAAAATGCAGCAACCAAACTTCAAGCAGTATCTTTTACACATCAGGGTTGTGGTTTTATGACTGACGTGCACCTCTAGGATTGACTACAGTATTCAAAACTACGGGTTTTACATAACATACACTGGTGATGCTACAGCTGAATCTAAAGCACTAGATTCACTGTGCTCTACATGTCATTGAAGGTAGTAGTATGAGTCAAGAAAACAACCTCCTTCTTTGATTCCAGTGTTTCATATGACATAAGGATAATTCCGAGTCCTTAACTAGAATGTTACATGGGCTCTATGCAGCACTCTTCCTACTTCAATGAGTAACCCCTCTAGTTTCATTAATCCTTCCTTCAGATGCATTATTTCCACACATAGCTACGCAATGCATGCACACACATTAACACACACACATATATACTATTTATTTTAAAGAGGAGCATCAAATACCAGCAACGAGCACCGAAGACAAGACGATATCTAACATCAGCGGAGTATCAGCAATATAGAGACAGGAAGACAGGAGGAGACTTACCAGTCTCTCTCTACTAACAATCAGCAGCCCTCGAGCTCCATTTATCTGAGCAAGCCTCACTTTCTCGTAGAAGGTGCAATTCCCACGCATCACCATGGGGATTTGATTATTAAATCCCCCATCAGGTACATCCGAAGGAGAACACAAAACAGATGCTGTCTGATCCTGCAGTTGCAAGAGTGACTGAAAAGAAAGAAACTTGTTAAATACATATATATATATAAAAAATAAAATTATAAAAACTCAAGAGCAGAAACCACAGTGTTTCTAAAGGGTAATTTAGAACTTTCAAGTAATGGAGTGATAGAGTATTCTCAGAGAAACTTGAAAGCTGAAACAGTGCTGCCCTCTCTATTACGTACGGTGCTGCCTTGCTTCAACTTATTGTACAGAATTTTACTGGTAATAAAATTTGGGTTATGATCTGCACTTGCATTTGTTTTCTTCACCACTGCTGCTGTTCTGGTACGCGCATGCATGTCGGAGTAGAGCAAAGTGTTAGAATTGCTAGGGTGGCTGAGATGATGTAGGATATGAACAGCTAAAAAAACAAACACAGGCAGGGATAAAGTACAAAAGCATATGCAACAAAAATAAACTTCCATTTTGAAACCGACTGTATCCAGTTAGCTGAGATTTTGCATCCAAAGCACCTGGATACTGGATTCTAAGCTGCTTCTCCCACTGCTTGCAATTCAGAGATGTTACAGGTCGGCCCCAATTCCTTAGTTTTGGCCCTCCTCAGACCCGAAGACATCTACTCTGGTATGTTTACACAGGAACAACCCAAAGACACTTCAAGGTTTTAGAAATAACACTGGCACAAATTGTTACTTGCAAAACCTACATAACAACGAGCATCTTTGCCCAGTTCTATTTGCAAGTCACCTGAAAATTGCAATCAACTGCCAAATGACTGATTCTTGTTGTGAGCTATGCTAACAGAAGCAATTCACAGCTCCAGTCTTAGGTTTGAGAAGTGTCAGTTTTAACCTGAAAAGCTGACACATATAACACTTCGTGTTAGAAATCCACAGCTATGTGATACAATACCAAATATTTGTGTAACTGACTACTGTTTTAGGAGCGAAAGGTAAGGGTCAAGCTGTTAGTAGCTCCAAGCTTATTCAGAAAACTGCTGTCTCCAACCTGGCTCCTCCTTTAGGGACAATAAAATGTCTCTACATGCACTTCCTGGTTGTCCAGGTTTCAGGAAAGCTTATCAGCTCTATCAGAGAACGACATAAACGCAGAATGAGCTCAGGCTGGTGCACTGCATCACCTCGGTTAATAAAGTGGTACTGCTGCAGTATTGGAGGGAGGGAGAAGGACAGCTAATATGAAAGAAGGGAAAGGCAGAGGGAGTGCTGAAGAAGGAAACAGGGATAGGCAAAGGATATAGCATAGGCAACCCTAGTGCTCTGTGCAAGGCAGACCAGAACCTGTTGAGTGCTGCAGTTTCAGTTCAGTGCAACCTATTCTGGACTGTATTAGCTCATGCAGAGCTACTGAAATGTCTCCAGTGAACTTTTATGAGGGTGACTGAAACAAGGTATTTACACTCTCAAACCAGCTTCATGCACTTCTGCATTCCCACTTCTGCTGTTGAAGCAAAGAGATACAGCGCGCAAACACACTGACTTCATGTTACAGAGTCAGGTCAAGTGCAAGAGTTTATTAGCTGGGTCTATACAAAGCAAAGGCAGCTGCAGCATCTGAGCTATCTACATATCTAGGGAATAATCTGTCTTTGCAAGAAACCCACCACAGGTAATTAAGACTTGATTATATATTGATAAGGAACATTAATAATTCTGTGTAGCACTCAACCGGTAGATTAAAGAATACAATGAATAACATGAACAACTACTACACATCTTCCCCAATTAGTAGCTCATTCAAAGTATATTTGCTGATTTCATCATTCAGTGACAGTAACCTTTTCTCCTGGAATAGAGTGAAGAATTGACTTAATTGTCACCTCATATGGCTTTGGATAATGCAGCAAAAGCTCGTGTCAAACCAGGACAGCTCAACACTGACTACTTCATTCTTACACTTGACAGAACCACGAACCACTGAGAAAGCACTACAGTTCACAGTTCAAGGCCATGTGGTATCTTGTTGCATCATACTGCCATACAACAACTCCCTGCCAGCCACAGGTAAGTGCCATTCTCATTTAATTGATCATGTTATGCAAAAGGAAGATTTTTTGTTTTGAACCACAAATAGTCATTATCTCTGCATGCTGCTTGAAAAAGAATATTGCCATCATTGCCTATCACTACCTAGGGTGGTCTTAACAGATAAAAATATTTTCTAAGTGGAGTAGTTGCTCCAAATTCTGCTAATCCAGGTTAGAAACTAGAAGTTTCCCTGTAACAAAGGCATTTTTTAATACATTGTTCTGTCATTGCTTGACTAGGTACTTACAGCTTTACCCAGATCATGTGGCAAATGGGCCCACTGAGAGTTGAAGAGGATACAGTAGTCTTTTCCTTTGCTGCTCCCCTTCTCTGAAAGGACATGTACCATCCCATATTCACAGTACACCTGGAAATGTAACAAAAATTTCACTACAAGAATTTTAGGTCACGTAAGATACAAGAAGTGATGGGTGTAATTTGCTGTTGACTAGCCTCCTTTGTATTGTCAAAAAAACCAAAAGATTCTACAAAGTTTCAGTATCTGTGCAGGGAGTACAGTGGAATTTATTATTTCAATCGCACTTCAAACAAAGACTTCAGATACATCAGGTAGATTTCCTCCTACACAGCAATTGGTCAAAGAATCAATCAAAACCTCACTGAATGTTACTGGATGTGTGTGTGGTGGTTTTTTTTTTTTTTTAGTAAAAAACACAACAAAAACCCAAACAAACAAAAAAATGAAACAAAACCCCACCAACCAACCAACCCCCAAAACCACAGGTAGAATGGTGTACATATGTATGTAACCACAGCAATAGAAAGAAGCTGGACTACTCCAGAACAGATAAGAGAGCTAGAATAAGAGGCCTGGCCCCTCCCAACTCCCGAAACTACAGCCTCCACTAATGATCAGTTCCAGATTCACGTTGCTCCAAAACTCAGCCTTGGACACCTTTGCTGTAGATCAGACAAAATCCCACAGCATCATAGAATCATAGAATGGTTTAGGTTGGAAAGGACCTTAAAGATCATCGAGTTCCAACACCTCTGACTAGACCAGGTTGCCCAAGGCCACGTCCAGCCTGGCCTTGAACTCCTCCAGGGATGGGGCCTCAACAACCTCTCTGGACAACCTGTTCTAGTGCCTTACCACCCTTAAAGTGAAAAACTTCTTCCTAATGTTTAATCTAAACCTGCCCTCTTCCAGTTTATAGCCATTCCCCCTTGTCCTGTCACTACATGCCCTAGTAAAAAGTCCTTCCCCAGCTCTCCTGTAGCCCCTTTAGGTACTGGAAGGCTGCAATAAGATCACCTTGGAGCCTCCT
The DNA here is from genome assembly GCF_000708025.1 of Charadrius vociferus. Classification (NCBI taxonomy): domain Eukaryota; kingdom Metazoa; phylum Chordata; class Aves; order Charadriiformes; family Charadriidae; genus Charadrius; species Charadrius vociferus. Next base: position 154,186 of record NW_009647433.1, on the reverse strand, counting down.
CTTCTCCAGGCTGAACAGCCCCAGCTCTCTCAGCCTCTCCTCATAGGAGAGGTGCTCCAGCCCTTGGATCATCCTCGTGGCTCTCCTCTGGACACGCTCCAGCAGGTCCATGTCTTTCTTATGTTGAGGACTCCAGAGCTGGACGCAGTACTCCAGGTGGAGTCTCATGAGAGTGGAGTTGAGGGGCAGAATCTCCTCCCTTGACTTGCTGGCCACAGTTCTTTTGATGCAGCCCAGGATACGGTTGGCCTTCTGGGCTGCAATTGCATATTGCTGACTCATGTTGAGCTTCTGGTCAATCAGCATGCCCAGGTACTTCTCCTCAGGGCTGCTCTCCAGCCATACCCCATCAAGCCTGTATTTGTGCTTGGGATTGCCCCGACCCAGATGTAGGACCTTGCACTTGG
>NW_009647433.1:151594-152913 GCF_000708025.1 Charadrius vociferus | reverse complement strand
ACCTCAGCTCTGTCTCTGTCCTGGGTAACCAGTTCTTGCGTTTCCTTCCGGAGAGAGCCCACAGTTTCCCTAGTCTTTCTTTTCTTGCTGACATACTTAAAGAAGGATTTTTTGTTTGTGTTAATGTCCCTGGCCAAATTGAGTTCTGTCTGTGCTTTAGCTTGTCTGACTTGATCCCTGGCTGCTCGAACGATTCCTCTGTATTCCTCCCAGGCTACCCGCCCTTGTTTCCACTCCCTATAGGCCTCCTTTTTTCTTTTTATCATCTCCAGGAGCTCCTTGTTCATCCATGCAGGCCTCTTGGCTTTTCTGCCTGCCTTCCTCTTTGTAGGGATGCATCGCTCCTGAGCTTGGAGGAGGTGGTTCTTGAATATTGACCAACTTTCTTGGGCCCCTCTTCCCTCCAACACTTCATCCCATGGCACTATACCAAGCAGCTTCTTCATGACGCCAAAGTCAGCTCTCCCAAAGTCCAGGGTGGTCAGCCTGCTGTGCACTTTCCTCGCTGCCTCGAGTATCTCGAACTCAACCATTTAATGGTCACTACAGCCCAGGCTGCCCTTGAGTTTGACACTGTCTACCAGCCCCTCCTTGTTGGTAAGAACAAGGTCCAGCATAGCTCCTTTCCTCGTTGGTTCCTCAACCACTTGGAGAAGGAAGTTGTCCTCAATGCAATCCAAGAACCTCCTGGATTGCCTATGCCTGGCCATGTTACCCTTCCAACAGATGTCAGGGTGGTTGAAGTCACCCATGAGAACCAGGGTCTGTGAACGTGATGCTGCCCCTATCTGAATATAGAGGGCTTCATCCATTCGGTCCTCTTGGTTGGGTGGCCTGTAGCAGACTCCCACTATAATGTCCCCTGCTCCCGATTTCCCTTTAATCCGGACCCATAGGCTCTCAGTTGGCTCTTTATCCATCCCTAGGCTGAGCTCCATGCATTCCAGCTGCTCGTTAACATATAAGGCAACACCGCCTCCTCATTTCCCTTGCCTGTCTCTCCTGACGAGCCTGTAGCCTTCCATGGCAGCACTCCAGTCATAGGAGTCATCCCACCAAGTTTCCACAATACCAATGAGATCATAGCCTTGGAGGTATGTGCACATCTCTAGGTCCTCCTGTTTGTTCCCCATGCTCCGTGCATTGGCACAGAGGCACTTCAGCCGTACCTTCGTTGAGGCTGACTTGGCTGGAGCAGCTGTAATTATTTTGTGCTGCTCTCCAGGCAGCAGTCCTTTGCCCGATATTAATGGCACCTCCCCACTGGCTCCTGTTTGTCCAGGAGCTCCTGAGCATGCTGCAGTATAGCCAGCACATGG
>NW_009647433.1:150252-150976 GCF_000708025.1 Charadrius vociferus | reverse complement strand
TATCGGGCCCTCAGTCCCCCTCAGAGCTGAGTTGCCCATGATTATAGCCCTCCTTTTCTTCCTTGTAGAGGTGGTCTTAATGTGGTGAGTAGGCCTCTCTGGTCCTGGAAGCTCCTGTGTTGTATTATGACTCTCAGCCTTGTTGTCATTAGGCTGCTGTATCATGCCCAGGGCCTCATACCTGTTGTGTAGTAGTACAAGGGGAGGGGAGGCAGACAAGGAAGGGGCTTGCTTTCGGCGCCTACCACAGACTTGCTTCCATTCACCGTTTTCCGGTAGGTGACTCCCTTCCATCCCTTCAGCCCTACAGGGCAAGAAGATGATATCCCTGTGTTTTTTTTCTATTACCAGTGTCTGGCCCGGTCTCTCTTTCAAGGAGCTCAAGGCCCGGGTCGACCAGTCTATTTCTTTCTCACTCTCCCTGATACTCCTTAGTGCTCAACTTCATCCCTGAGCTGCCACCAGGCTCAGCAGATCGTCCACTTGCTCACACCTCACACAGCTGTTGTTACCACTACCACTTGCTAGTACTGCAAGGCTGTGGCACTCCTTGCAGCCTGAGGCTTGGATGCCAATGTGTTTCCGAGGGAGCACTGTCTGTGTTTCTGTGTCTACTCTGGCAGGTGCTGAGGACATGGCTTTCCAGCAAGTGGAGACCATGCCTGAACTTCTCTTACCAGGTGAACCCACCTCTAGAACTGGCAGCACCGGCAGGCCCCTGCCT
>NW_009647433.1:144842-150230 GCF_000708025.1 Charadrius vociferus | reverse complement strand
GGGAGCCGCCGTTGCCGTTGGTCCCGCCCCTTCACGTCAGCTGCTCTCGCTCGGGCTGCCGGCGCCCTGCGGGTCCCCGAGTCGCCCTGGCGCCTCCCTGGCTCAAAAAAAGCTCAGAAAAAGCCACTTTTTTCGCTGAGATCGGCTGGCTCTGCTGCGGACGTCCCCGCACCGGAGCTGTTCGTCTCGGCGAGTGACGGCTCATCATCGGCTCTCTTTTTATGTCCTAGGTAGCACATGTAAATTCTCAAGATGACATACTGCATATACTTTTCACTGCTTCAGTGACCAGCAGTCACTGCTGTCAAAACTCCAATAATATTTGGTACAAGTAGTGAAGATTACATATCTAAGAGTTATAATTACAGGCCTGTAATGGGTCTGGCTGTGATGGAGTTACTTTTCTTCATAGCAGCTGGTATGGTGCTGTGTTTTAGATCTGTGATCAAAACAATGCTGATAAACTAATGTTTTAGCTATTGCTGAACAGCATTTGCAGTGTCAAGGCCTTCTCTGTTTCTCACTCGGCCCCCTGCAGTGAGTGCACAAGACATTGAGAAGGGACACAACCAGACAGATGACTAAACAAGGAGATATTCCATGCCATATAACATCATGCTCAGCAATAAAAAGTGAAACGAGGTTTGGTTTTTTTATTTAAGGAGGTTAACCACCTTTTGCTCAGGAACTGGCTGGGCATTGGTCTACCTGTGGGAGGTGGTGAGTGATCGCTCACTGCATCACTGATTTTCTTTCTTCTTCTACTTCTCCTTTGCTTATTAAACAATTTTTATCCCAACCCAGAAGTTTTCTGGCTTTTACTCTTCCTTTCTCCTTCCCTGTCTCACTGGAGGTGGGAGGGGAAGTGGGCGAGCAGCTGTTTAGTGCTTAGCTGCCTACTAGGGTTAACCCCACAAGGTCATAGAGGCAGAACATGACAGCTTCACTCCAGTTGTTTATCAGTAAAATCCCTTCCTTAACATGAATCATGAGCTTTGGCCACCTTTAACTTGACATTCAGCCCCTGGGACAGAGCTGAGCTGCACTGGAAGGACCATCTGAACTCTACACCTGAGTACAGCCAGGGCTGCCGTCCTGAGCTGAAAAACTGGGAACACCACACTCACGCTGCATGTGCGCCTCATGCACCATTACTCACAGATGGCATTCCAAACATAACAACCTGGCCTACCATTCTTCACTCAAAGCTCTCTTAAAACCATTACTAATTCCTCAAAGCTACTAAAGGTTAAAAAAAAAACCCAAACAATAAAAAGACTCCACACAAAGCCTGAATCTTCACTTAACCAAGGCATGCTTGTGGTGCAAGTTATTTCCAGCTGATACACAGCTTGGCTTCAGGTTGGAGCTACATCAGCCTTTACTGCAGCTGCCTCCGCACTGGGGGCAGCCCATGGTAGCATGAATAATCCTAGTTAGCTTAATCATGGAAATGTCACAATTCTCCTGAAAAACTCCAGGAAACTAAAGTAACAGAACCCAGATCCTGCAGAAGTTTAGAGAAAGAGATAAGGACTACAGAGAAAAATATAGTCTGTTCATTCAGCTAAGCGCTCTAACCACACTTAAATGAAAGAAGTGCTCCTTTAAACACAAATATTTTCAGCTTCCCATCCCTGCAAAATAATACATAGCAAACGGAGTAATTTCCTCTTTATTTAAGTTATGTCAGATTGTATCAGGCCATTTTCCAGCAAAACTGAAAGACCTAGGGGCTAGTATAGGGTGACTGGTCATCACAAGCAGATACTGGCAAACACTTCCATATCACTGTTATTCACCAGTCTTTTCATTCTTTACTAAGAGTTCTGTTATTTTAAATGTTTCCTCCCCTCCTTCCCTTCCCTGCGTATAGTGACACAATTTTTGTGGGTACCAGAATGTGCCTTCACATTCTTTCTTGTCTCTTCCTCCTGTCCGGCACTCTTAAACAAAACTGGTCATTGACTGAATACACGTTTAATTGCTCTATTGCTCAAATTTAGTTTTCCCCAAGCAAATCACTTTGTGCCTACCGGAATTGATGAAACCTTGTTCTGAAGAGAAACACAATGCAATATCCCTAACCAATGCTGGTACTGAATAGACAGAAAGTTGTGGCAGACTTATCTGTCAGTATCTAGTTTAACATTCATAAGCTAAACAGACGAATGATTTGATAATTATACAGTTACGCTTACAAATACATCTTACACATTTGTTTCTCCAGGTAGCAGCTGAGAAACAAGATGCTAGAGATGACTGGGGGCAGCTAGTTGCATCTTAACATGTTTGTTCAAAAATCCATTAAAAGATTCCGTCATTCTCATTTCTCCCTCTTTATTTCAAATCCCACTACACAGAAGTTACCCTGCACCCCTAGGAGACACTGGGGTAAAAACATGCTTTATGGAACACTTTAAAGAATCATCCTTTAAACATAAACAATCTCCACACTGCCTGGAGGATAAATAATGCCATTCTGCTGCAAGATATCAACAAAGCAGTAAAGAAACATCATCCTAAAAACATACAGGAGGTGGAGATTTTTATATTTAGCTCTTTTGTATACAATTGGTCTTCAATAACTCCTGCAGCAGCTTTTTCCTTTTTTATAACAGTAGCGTTCATTAAGTGCTCTACAATCTACTACATCTCTCCTGAGGTGTGCTGGGCATGGCAAGTTACACTGTTTATTTCAGTGCAGATTAAAGTCACTTGACCAAAGTGCAAGTTTACAAGATACAGCTATTTGTGGAGGAAGGGAGACACTACTGGGCATATGCAGTGAGGAAAAAATGTGTTTAGCAAAAAACTCCAGGTATTTGCCACGGTGGACTTTTTAACTCATATCTCAGATATCCAACCATAGCACCTAAAAGCCTTTCAACAAAAGGAAGTATTGAAAAATAATCCATTATTATTATCTTGAATTTTACTTTCAAGAGTAACAAGCCACAGAGATCCAAATACTGACACAGACAAAAGACCAGAACAAAAGTGTTTCCTGCTTATTGTTACAGGATCTGACTGGGCTTAAAAATAAAAACAAAACCCCAACATGGAGTAGCTCAGTTTTGACAGCGTCTCCAAAATCTTCAGGCAGCTTTGCAGGAGCTAGCTACCTGTAATTGAACAGTGTCCTGGTTTGAGGTAAAACAGGACCAATTTTGTTTAGTAACTTTACTTCTTAGCTGGGCCTCTTCTAACTACTGAAATTAGCAGCGTATTGTGCAGACAATGTTCACTCTCAGAGGGATAAGACCAATGTTTACAGTTGATGCCCAGGCTTGGTATGCAGAGAGGCTCTTGCTTATACTTATTGCTATAACACCCAAGGCCAACCAACTTTGTTATTTGCCTTGTTGGAGGGTTGGAAGCAGAAAAGAGCAGTGGGTCCCACCTGTGGGGAGGAGCCGACAGGACAGGTGACCCAAAACTGACCAAGGGGGTATTCCATCCCATCTGCCTCATGCTCAGTGTAAAAGCTGAGGGATCAAAGGGTCCGCTCTCTCTCTTCCTTCAGTGGCTGACATCTGAGAAGGACTCTGTCTGTTTGTCTGCCTTTGATCCCGACCCTGAACACAGATCCGGAATCCAGTTCCCATCCATCACTGAGTGCAGCTTGGGACTTTCCCAGTGGTAGCCGGTGTCATGATTGCCATCCTGGGAGCTTGATACAGTTTTGTATATATTTCATTATTTTCTTTTATTTTCTCATTAATATTTCATTAAAGTAGTTTAGTTCCTTCTAAACTTTTTCCCTCCTCTGCCTCTCTCTTTGAAGAGGGGTAGAGGGGACCATCTGTCCGTTCCATCTGGGGTCCCCCATGTCCCCAGCAGCCGATTTGGCCTAAACCATGACAGCCAGCTTTATGCATTTGAGAAACAACCTGTACAGTTAAGTTTTACGTTTAGAAGATATAAGCTACACATCTTTAAATCAAGGGAATAAGAATAGGATGTGTTGCTACATTCCCATTTAGATAACTGTTACTGGAACTCAGTAATAATCCCCAAATGGCACACTGAAGACAGTAATGCACAATTATGCTTTCTGAGCAACTTAATGGATGTTCTTTAAAGAAATATTAAGGGAGTAAAAGGTTCATAATGTGAAATGCTCAAAACATTTTAGAAGCTATGTGGTTTTATGTGCCAAAAGCCAAGTAAAATTTAAGGATGGGAGGAATTAAAAGGAATATGAGGAGAGCTAAAAGCAGAAGAGGGTGTACAGAGTTTTAGAAAGTCCATGGAGAACGGAGTCCATTGAGAATGCAGATTAACAGACATTTTTACAAATCAATTATAACTGAGCATCAAAGCACAGTTCTGAAGGCTGTTAACAGCCACTGCAAGGTTGTTCTTATGCCATAGGCAGAGTTTCTTGTTTCAGTACCATAGGTCTTTGATGCTTCCAGTTTTGTTTTTATTTATGTCACTAGGTATCAGACAACAAAAGTAAGTTCAAAGCAGTGCAGCACTGGAATGGTGGCAACATTTATAATGGCTTTTAGTTCCTAGGGATCACTCCATATCCTAGATTAACCCATGAGAAAATGTAATCTCCTGTACAGATCCTATACGCTGCTCCTACAACCCCTAAGAGCTCTTTTCTAAGTTGTCCTGGTTCCGGCAGGGATGGGGTTAATTTCCCCAGAATCCGGCAGGGGGCAGGTATTCCATACCACCTGACCCATGCCCGGGCTATAAGAAGAGCTAGGCGGGCAAGAGCAGTCGCCACTTGGGGGTGGGCTGTGGTGGTGTGGGTCTGGTAGGTGCACATTGCGGCGGTACTGTAATCACGTTTTCATCTTTTCTGTGTGCTGTTCTGTTAAATTGCATTATTTTAACCCACGAGTTTTGCCCTGATGATTCCTTTTTCCACGGCTGTGGGAGTTGTGTGAGCGACTGTGTGGTTCTTTGTTGCTGGCTGAGGCCAAACCACGACAGTCCTTTTTGGCGCCCAACGTGAGGCACGAAGGGTTGCAATAATGACAGATTTATCCAGAGCCTGTTAAAATGAATTCTTGTATACATTTCCCATATTGGTTAGATAGTTGCCGGTTACAATGTTGCTTCGTTTGTTTGCATGGCTGTGTTTTGTAAATTCTTATATGCTCTATGTACTGCCTGTGATGCTGTTTGTTATCTCAGGGAGAGGAATCAGGGCTATAATTTTGCTGTCATGTGCAATATCAGCTTATGATATGATAACATCACTATTGAAGTGGCTTTGTTGGGGTATCTATGCAGTATTGCTGTCTTGTCCATACCTTGGTTACCATCTCTCATAAGTTATTAATAATATCACCCAATCTATGGGAGAAACAGAGGGAGATACTTTCCCCAGCTCTTTTGCCTCCCTTTTCTCCTTTGGGCCAGGTA
>NW_009647433.1:134226-140210 GCF_000708025.1 Charadrius vociferus | reverse complement strand
GGTTAGCCCTGCCTCAGGCAAAGGCAAACCCATCCGTGGGATTGCTTTTGCACAAGGACCTGGATGCACTTGGTGGGTGATGAAAGAAGATGGGGGTGTCCGCTGTGTACCTCATGGGGATTTGATTTTGGGTGAAAATAGCCAATGAATAGAATTTTATGATGTTAAATGTTAAATAACTTTGCTACTGTATGTTATCATGATTGCTATCAATGGTACTCCAGAAGAATCACCCAGATCAATGACAGATGGATTTTGATGAGACTGAGTAAAGTGCAGTAACGATGTAGTAAGAATTGACTTCATCAGGTGGCGTCCAGCAACTTCCTCGAGATCAACATCTTCAACCTGCGGACCATGGGCATGGACTGCATCAGGTACACCAGCCACAAGCTTCAAATAGAGTACGTACCAGTCCAGTACTACACACCATCTCATGTGCCCTGAGAGACTGTTCTTACAGATGGAGGCCACAATCATGGACTAAGTGAGTTCAATGGCCATTTTGGCGAATGGACATTTTGGAGGGATGGCCCACAGACTATGGGAACTGTAAGATCTGGGCATGACACAGATGGTATGGAATAAGGAGTGGATAATGTCCTGGTTTCGGCAGGGATGGGGTTAATTTCCCCAGAAGCCGGCAGGGGGCAGGTATTCCATACCACCTGACCCATGCCCGGGCTATAAGAAGAGCTAGGCAGGCAAGAGCAGTCGCCACTTGGGGGTGGGCTGTGTCGGTGCGGGTCCAGTAGGTGCACATCGCGGCAGTACTGTAATCGCGTTTTCATCTTTTCTGTGTGCTGTTCTGTTAAACTGCATTATTTTAACCCACGAGTTTTGCCCTGATGATTCCTTTTTCCACGGCTGTGGGAGTTGTGTGAGCGACTGTGTGGTTCTTTGTTGCTGGCTAAGGCCAAACCATGACATAAGTGTTTGGATATAAAGCCCAGCCTCTTTCAATCACTGACAGAAACACAACAGCTGTTGTGACAATTAAGTGTTTTATGATACTTGCTTTTATGATACAGTACATATGATTTAGAAAGCACTACAAGAAGCTTCAATAGGTATGAGCTTCCTAGCTTCAAATAGCAAAAGTAACTTCTCCCAGTTAAGTAGGGTATTATCTGTTTTCCCTGTATGAATAAGGAGCGAGTGTTTGTATTTAAACATCGATTGGTGACATTTAAACATTGATTGATTGATTAAACATCAATTGGTGACAGCCAACATGGCTTCAATAAGGGCAAATCATGCCTGACAAATTTGGTAGCCTTCTATGATGGCGTTACACCATTGGTGGAAAAGGGAAGAGCAACAGACATCATCTACCTGGACTGGTGCAAGGAATTTGACACTGTCCTGCATGACATCCTCGTCTCTAAATTGGAGAGACATGGATTTGATGGATGGACCACTCGGTGGATAAAGAATTGGCTGGTTTGGCTGCACTCAAAGCTCCATGTCCAAGTGGCAACCTGTGAAGGGTGGCATTTCTCAGGGATTGGGACTGGGGCCAGCACAGTCTAACATATCTGTCGGCAACATGGGCAGCAGGAAGCCAATGACACCAAACTGTGTGGTGCTGTTGTCAAGCTAGAGGGAAAGGATGCCATCCAGAGGGACCTGGATAGGCTTGAGAGGAGGGCCCATGCAAACCTCATGAAGTTCCACAAGGCCAAGTGCAGGGTCCTGCATGTAGGTTGGGGCAATCCCAAGCACAAATACTGGCTGGGTGCAAAATGGATTCAAAGCAGCCCTGAGGAGAAGGGCTTGGGGGTGTTGGTGGATGAGAAGCTGAACGTGAGCTGGCAACATGCGCTGGCAGCCAGAAGGCCAACCAAATCCTGGGCTGCATCAAAAGAAGCGTGGCCAGCAGGGATTCTGCCCCTCGGCTCTGCGGAGACTCCCCTGCAGTGCTGCCTCCAGCTCTGGAGGCCCCATCATCAGAAGGACACGGAGCTGTTGGAGTGGGGCCAGAGGAGGCCATGAAGATGATCAGAGAGCTGGAGCTCCTCTGCTGTGAGGAGAGGCTGAGAGAATTGCGGTTGTTCAGCCTGCAGAAGGGAAGGCTCCGGGGAGACCTTAGAGCCCCTTCCAGTCCCTCAAGGCGCTACAGGAAAGCTGGGGAGGGACTCTTGATCAGGGGGTGGAGCCATAGGACAAGGGGTTATAGTTTTAAACTGAAAGAGGGGAGATTTAGATTAGATCTTAGGAAGAAATTCTTGACTGTGAGGGTGATGAGGTACTGGCCCAGGTTGCCCAGAGAAGCTGTGGCTGCCCCATCCCTGGAGGTGTTCAAGGCCAGGCTGGACGGGGCTTGGAGCAGCCTGGTCTGGTGGGAGGTGTCCCTGCCCAGGACAGGGGTTAGGGACTGGATGATCTTTAAGGTCCCTTCCAACTCTAACCATTCTAGGATTCTACGATTGTTACTAAACAAATCATGTCACAAGTAAGACCTCTGCAAAGCTGGATATCTGCTAGAATCATAGCTGTATGAAGACTTGTATAATTAACACAAAGGGAAGTGTTTTACGTAAAGCTGCAAAACAAGGGAAACGTTTTCACACAACAGAAGCACACAACTTAACAGGCAACTGAATCAATCTAATTGTTTGTGGCATTAGAAGAGAATACATGTTTGCTCTGAACCTCATCAGACCCTTCCATGGTTTATGTAAACCATTAAAAGAGCAGATCACGTCCCATTTTTTTTTCTGTGTTTTGTTTTTTTTTTTTTTGTCACATTATTGAATTACTGCAGCTCAGAGACAAGCATTGGGGCTTGCAAATTAAATGACAGAAGAAGGTGGACAGGAGGAATATTTCAAGAACCTGCAGTGTAAGTGACTGAGCCAACCTAGTGGCTTATTCTTGTTTGTTCCTTCCCTGCCTCTGTCCCCAAACTCACCTGAACAACCAATACACTTTTTCTACTTTCATCAGCTGTGTCAGCTGATTTGGTGACCTGAATCTCAGAGATTTACCAGACACTAGGAGCCGTGTTCCTTGAAGAATCACAGATTCACAGGGTTGGAAGGGACCTCTGGAGATCATCCAGACCAACCACCCCACCAGAGCAGGGGCACCTACAGCAGTTGCACAGGACAGCATCCAGGTGGGTTTGGAATGTCTCCAGAGTAGGAGCCTCCCCCCCCTCTCTGGGCAGCCTGTGCCAGTGCTCTGCCACCCTCAAAGTAAAGACGTTCCTCCCCATGTTAAGATCGAACTTCTTATGTTCAAGTTTGTGCCTGTTCCCTCTTGTCCTGTCACTGTGCACCAACAAAAAGAGACTGTTCCCATCCCCCTGACACCCTCCCTTTAAGTATTGATAAGCATTAATAAGATCCCCCCTCAGTCGTCTTTTCTCCAGACTAAAAAGACCCAAGTGCCTCAGCCTTTCCTCATAAGAGAGATGTTCCAATCCCCTAATCATCTTTGTAGCCCTTTGCTGGACCCTCTCCAGCAGTTCCCTGTCTCTCTTGAACTGGGGAGCCCAGAACTGGACACAATACTCCAGATGCGTTTTCACCAGGGCAGAGTAGAGGTGAAGGATGACCTCCCTTGACCTGCTGGCCGCACTCTTCTTGATACACCCCAGGACGCCATTCGCCTGAACCAGCTATGCCTACTCTTACAGTACGTACCACTCAAGACACATAGCGGAGCTCCCAAGAGTTAGGGTGCATTCTTTCCCATGAACTGCACTGAACAATTTGGAGACCATCAATAGCGTAGAGTAAATTTGCACACAAAGAAAACACTCCTTCAACAAGCACTGCACACTGGACAGAGTTGTATATTCATAATTCTATGAGACTAAATTGTCAACCACCACCTTAACCCAGAATTTCATACAGCCTTTTCAACTCTTTGGACCTATATCATAGAGCATTCTAGTTTCAAATACAGAAATCATGACCTCAATTCAATATTCTGCTGAAAGCTAGTATAGTGAAGACCAGCTAGATCCAACACGCTCACTGCAGATCATGCTACTATATTCTTTGTTAGTCAAAGGCTCGTGTATATCTGCTATTGTTATGGAACAATCGAGAGGTAGCAATGACATGAAGCAATGGTTAGAATGAGATGGAAGTTAAATGAAAGAGTGAGGACTCAGATACCAAAGCAAGATCTACGTGCAGATTGTACTTGCATGTATAAGATCACACCCCTCTCTAGGTGTTCCCAGATGAGGACCCAGATTTGGGAGAACCATGATTCACTAGCCAAGCTGTTCCTTCTCCCTAAATAAATTAGAGTTTAGAAGCAAACATGGACACTACCTCCACCTGCCCAGGGAAAAAAAAAAAAGAAACCAAAACACCTATTATTCTACCTCAAGGAGGGACACAAAGATATATTCCAAATATGCCCAACAGCACTAATACAAGATTAAGCCATTGATAATGCATACAGGTGGTGCACAGCAAATGCCCGCAACCGCTTATTGTGAAAGCGGTCAGTTTTGGGCCCCAGAATAACCCCATCCATCAGTCATTGGTGTATCATGGTAGTACAAGCATTATCAGAGCACTCCTCTCTGCCACAAGCTGAGGATGATGTACTACCTAAGGCCATACCAACAAGTGCAAGTACAAGAGATGTAGAAGTATGGCAAAATATGAAGTATTCAAACAATTTTTAAGTGAGCCAGCTTGGCTAACAGAAACATATTAGCAGCATAAAGTAAATTCACTTTTTGCTGCTGCATCAGGACTCTTTCAGCACTCTGGCCAGTCCGTTCAAAGCTTGCTCCAGCATGTTAACACTATTCCACTGCACAAACACACTAAATGACTTGCTCACAGAAAGGAAGTATGCTGCAACATATGGAGCTGAAGCGAAGTCTCCACAAGCGGACCACCTCACCTGCTGTTCTTCCACATTGTGATGTGCTCACCTTTTCCAAACTGACGGATGAAACTAACTCCATGCCAGTCCTTGACCCATTCTTATATCTTATTAATTTGTGGGGCCTGTGCTGGCACTACCAGTCCACTTGAAGCATTAACAAAGATGCCAAAATGCACAGGCACGTGGGGAATAGGGAAGGGATGATGCAGGAAAGGATGATAGAGGAAAACAAAAATAGGGGATTATGTAGAGATAAAAAAGGACTTAATTGGCAACCAGACTATTCTATAACTAAAGATCACTAGCAAGGATCTGGTGAGGAGACTGGTATGAAAGAGGAAAAAATCAGACTGTCACATTAAGATGTTGCACCAATAATACTCAAGAAGACATAATACTCTCCAAATTACCTAATAAACAGTTAAGAACTTTAAATGATGTTGCAACATCTCCAGAACACAAACCACCTGAACTTAAAATACAAAAGCTACGTACCATGCAACGTAATAGTGAAAAATCCACTCTCTCCTGTATCAAGACTACATGCCTATTGCCACACCCTTAAAAATTTATGCCACAAAACTTGTTAATATAGTAAGTAATAAGAATGCAAGACTCTAGACAGGCTATGGGGTCAGGTTCAGCACAAATCCCCCTTTTTTTCCCTGCTGGTTGCTTTCTCAGAGGGATTTTGTCAGTCAGGATGAACTCAAAGCCAAAAGCCGCCCCTGCTGCAGAGATCCCAGCCCCAACTGCTGGCCCACACACCCTTCCCGAAGGGCTGCCTGGAGAGGGCTGCTGGCCCGACATGGACCCGATGTTTTAAGAACAATGGGAAATACACTGTTAATTACGGAAAGAAGACGTCGGGGCACAGCCTGGGGGACGAACAATGTAGTCTTTTTTTCCCCCGGAAAAAGCAGGCCGGAGCTCGGTCACTGACACCCCACAGGCGGCCCCCCCCCCGCTACAGCGGTCTGCGGCACCCTCCTGCTGCTGTCGAGCAGCCCAGGCTCTGCTCCGCGCCTTCACCGGCCACGAAAGGAGACTGCCAGACTGAGAAACACCGTCCGACCAAGCGAGGTCACCCGCACCGCCACAGGACCCACCAGCGCCCTGGG
>NW_009647433.1:60007-134168 GCF_000708025.1 Charadrius vociferus | reverse complement strand
CCGCCCCCCCTGCCGTATCGCCATACCGGTCCCGCTGCGCTGCCGCCCGCTTTGTTTCCGAACGGGCCGGATCAGGCCCTTCCGCACCGGGTATCCGGCAGACCGCCCCGGAAGTTCCGCCCTCTCTCCCATCCGTGAGCCGCTAATGGCCTTCGTCGAGGTACAAACGTCACTTCTGGCAGCGGCGAATGAAATGGCGAGAAGCGGCGGAGGTGGTGGTGGCGCGAGCAAGATGGCGGTGAGGAGCGGGGTTTCGGGGGGGCGCGTGCCTTCGCCTGAGGAGGCGACTAGGGCCTGGCCTGGCCTGTCCTCCCCTCCCCGATCGTGGCCGCCAAGGGGAGGGCGGAGAGCGTTATGGCAGCTGGTGCCGTGGCGGTGCTGCGTGGTCCCGCCCGTCAGCTCTCTCTCTTCCCGCGCGTGGAGCTCTGCCTCCGGGCGTTCTCCGTAGCCGCCTGACGAGCAGCGTTGTGAAAAAGAGCGTTACGAAGTGTGTGCGCGCTGGGGGGGTGTGGGGGGGAACGAGGCAGGGGAGTGTTTTGTTTAATTTGAGTGCCCTCGCTCCTCCGCTCTAGGATAAGGAGAAGAAGAAGAAGGAGAGCATTTTGGACCTCTCCAAGTACATCGACAAAACAATCCGAGTGAAGTTCCAAGGCGGGAGGGAAGGTGAGCGGCGCCGGGTCCCGGCCGGCGGTGAGGCCTGTGCCTCTGCAGCACGAAGCTCACTCGGCCTTTTGACGTGTTGCCCCGCTCTTCGCTTGCCGGCCTCTGTCCGCTGCGTGGTGCCGCCGCTTTCCTTCAAGGAAGGGCAGCGGGTGCTTCCATTGGTTACTCTCTGCTGTTACCGGTGTTTAGCTTTTCTCCCTTAACTTTGCCGTTAATCCCCTGGCTGCAATATTGTCTTTATGTTTCCTCTGTGCACCTTTCTTTCAGCTTCTTTTATTAGTTGTCTTCAACTGTCTTATTTCTTTTGGCTGTTTTTTCTCATTGCGAGGGTGTAAAAAACATGTACGGGTGTTATGATTAATACACCTGTCATCCCTTTCATTGATTAACATACTAAATACACTTGGAGTTCATAGATTGTTTCAGTACACTTCACCATGTCTTTCCATTACTTTCGAGGCTCCTCGTGCCATTACTTCCCCCCTGAGGTGCTCCTTGCGGTGCTTGCAGCTCTCCATCCCCATGTGGCTGGTAGTGCCAACTGCGGACCGCTTCTGTGAGAGTTAACAGCATGCTGCATGGGAGATGCTCGGCAGAAGCTTTTGCAAAGCACACTCGCTTTGCTTTTAAAAATATCTTTTAAATCTGTACTGGCACTTGGTGCTTATGAGGTTTTGGAAGTTACTTGGACTTCTTCTTGATAAGTGTGGGTTTTCACAGAATTCACAGAATTCACAGAATTGTTAGGGTTGGAAGGGACCTCTGGAGATCATCTAGTCCAACCCTCCTGCCAGAGCAGGGTCACATACAGCACGTTACACAGGACAGCGTCCAGGCGGGTTTTGAATGTCTCCAGAGTGGGAGACTCCACCACCTCTCTGGGCAGCCTGTTCCAGTGCTCCACTACCCTCAAAGTAAAGAAGTTCCTTCTCATGTTAAGATGGAACTTCCTATGTTCAAGTTTATGCCCATTACCCCTCGTCCTATCACTGGACGCCACTGAAAAAAGACTACTCCCATCCCCCTGGCATCCTCCCATTAAGTATTTGTATGTATTAATAAGATCCCCCCTCAATCTTCTTTTCTCTAGACTAAAGAGACCCAAGTCCCTCAGCCTTTCCTCATAAGAAAGGTGCTCCAGTCCTCTAATCATCTTTGTTGCCCTTTGCTGGACCCTCTCCAGCAGTTCCCTGTCTTTCTTGAACTGGGGAGCCCAGAACTGGACACAGTACTCCAGATGCGGTCTCACCAGGGCAGAGTAGAGTTTTGGTGTGGTTGGGGTGGTGGTGGTTGTTTTTGGGCAGTTGGCAATTCCAATGGATCTAGTGATTTAGATTTTCTTCTCAAAAAAACCCCAACAAACCAAACATGCTAAATTCCCTTACGATCTTTGTATGACACCTGGGATTGTATAAGTCCCTTCTCTGATTTGGGATGTTAGCAATGATAGTGATGCTGATAATCAACAAGTATTTTTCAAACTGGGAGACCATTCTATGTAGTTCTGTGATTTATTTAGTCATCAACAAATCATGTTCTTTTTCAGGACAAAGTGCTTGTCTGTCTACAGTGCATTCCTATGAATGCAGTGCTTATGCTAAAGAGATTATATTCCAGGAGCGTACCTGGAAGATGGGTTTTCTGAAGAAAACACTTCAAAATATTACAGTCTTGTCTCATTTTTTGCTATACCCCTTTGCTAAGGGTATTTGTTTGGGTTTGTTTTTTTTTGTGGTGTGACTTGCATTGATTTGTTATGCTGAAGTATTCTTAAAATGACCCTGAAATTTGCTGGAGAAAAAAAAGTTAGTGTCTTGAAGAGCATTTTGAAGAATTGGTTGAAAAACCTGTAGGTTTCAGTTGGCACAGCACAAACTGGGTTCTTGTGCGTTTGCACTTTGATAAAGAGGGCAGCTGTTCTCCACACATCATTACCTCTGATATCATTTGCTTGATAGCCTTGCTTGAAGGAGGGATCAGAGCTGGGGAACTGAATTTGTCCTTCACGCAGTCTTGTGTTGCTGTATACCTGGTTTGGTGTCTAATCATTGTTTTGTGTGTGGTCTTCAATAGCGAGTGGTGTCTTGAAAGGATTTGACCCTCTTCTGAACCTTGTGCTTGATGGTACCATTGAGTATATGCGAGGTAAGTAATATGCTATTTGTGTGAAG
This sequence comes from Charadrius vociferus, assembly GCF_000708025.1. Taxonomy (NCBI): domain Eukaryota; kingdom Metazoa; phylum Chordata; class Aves; order Charadriiformes; family Charadriidae; genus Charadrius; species Charadrius vociferus. The sequence continues at coordinate 131,334 of NW_009647433.1, read as the reverse complement.
CTTGTTTTGTTCTTTTTTTTCCCCCAAGAATAATTTTCTTAACAGAAATCTTACAGCTCAGCGAGTGAATACCCAGAAAATGCAGGTTGACATCATCCAAACTGAGACATGTTCATGATAACTAAGTTGTAAGCAAAGGGATAAGATAACAGAAGTTAGGTTAAGCACACTCCCTGTGGTAGAACATTCTTGGTAGTCCTTGCTTGAGCTCCTCTATAACTCATTTGGCACTCTTGTGCTCTAAAGCTTGAATAAAGTAATGTGTCTCTCTTCAGATAAGGCCATTGCCTTTGCCTTTGTTTATACTGCTGGAGGGTTGCTGGTTTGCTCAAAGCAGGAAAACCATCTCAATAAGAACTATTATCTTACTGTCTTAAACTCTCCTGTAAATGCAATATTTGTATTTCTGTGGAACGAAAGCCTTCTATAGCTGCTTAGAGCTAATAGAGCTGTAGGGTTTTTTTCTTTCTATTTGTTTCTTTTTCCCGTGCCAGAATAAGGACTCCCATTTCCCTTTTTCACCTCTGAAAAAATAATTTATCATATGATAGGACAGCATCTTTGAAGAGTATTCTCTTGCCTGCTTAAAAGTAATTGTCTGAAGCTTTAATTTTGCTTTTAGATTGGAGTTTTAAAAGATGAATGTAGTTCATTTTTATTGAATATATTGGCATCTCAAGGAGGGTAGAATTAGCTATTGCTGTGCTAAATGTTTGTCAGTCCCCATCCACAGCCTTGTTTGGCGTGGTCTGGGAATGGACCAGTGCATTCTGTACTTAGTGCATTCTGAAGTCAGGGTCTCTTTCTGATTTGCATTGATCACAAAGTGTTTATCTATAATGGCATTTGAAATGGGATTAGGAGCATTTTTAATCACTTATATGCATGCTTTTGGTTAGATGAATGAAAGGGCCTTTGAATTCTTTGAAAGATGTTTTGCTTTGCATACAAAGTGAAGTTCTTTATTCCTTACTGTGGTATGTGCTGCTTTGAAAATTAGTAAATCAGTAATGTTCTGAAGACATCAGATATTACTGCTGCATTACTTTTATAGTCGATGTGTTCAATATATCAATGCAGAGATGCCTGGAAAAAAAAATAGTATGTGTGCCTTTCGAAGTTGATGGAATTTGGTTTCTTTTCCTTACGTTGCCATTGTAACTGTGGTGCTCTACTTTTCAGATCCAGATGATCAATACAAATTAACAGAAGATACGCGTCAGCTGGGACTTGTGGTCTGCAGAGGGACCTCTGTGGTTCTTATTTGTCCACAGGATGGAATGGAAGCTATTCCAAATCCTTTCATTCAGCAGCAAGATGTCTAATGCTTTCTTTGGATTGTTTCTGAAGACGTCAAGGGTGCAAATCATCGGAGAAAACTCAGTGTGTGAGAAGCTTCCTGTTTTGGGGGAGGAGTTTGTATGTGTATTTGTTAGTGTGAAAGAATGGTCAACTTTTATTTTTGTGGCTTTCCATAAATGATAAGAGGGTGGGGCATGGTGTGTAAGAAGTAAGTTCTGATTTTTATTTTTCTTTCCCCAAATAAATGTGTAATTACATTGTTTAGAGCTGACAGGAGAGAGTATACTGCCATGGAATTGTCTGAGACCCTCTTGATCTTGTGAGATTTGAAACAACCACATAAAACTAGTAAAGAATGCCCTGAATATTGGTTATATTATTTACACTTTTAAATACATTAAAAATGTATTTAATCTAAAGCCTAAGTACAGTAGAACGTTTCACTTCGTCTTAGATGTCAGTACTCAGCTGGGAAGCATTGTGTTGTACATCTTCCTGCTGTTGAGTTCAGTCTCTTTTGCCTGCTTGCTCCAGAGCATGCAGGAAAATGGCTTCCTTGGATAGTACCTTGTCATCACCTTTACAAGCGATGTAGCTAAGAAGATCTTTTCTAGCACTTGTTCCAGATCTTGTGGGCTGTGATCTGTGTATCAGAAGGCTCCTGCATTTCTACAGAAGGACTGGACTAACTTCTAGGATGATTCTTGGCTGAGTGACATGAACCTTATGGGTGTATCTGTTCGATACTTGGAATTTTAGGGGAAGAATATTTAAGATCCTAATGTTCAATTGTGGGCAGTACCTGGAAATACTGTATATTTTTTTATATTGTAGCTGTCCACTTGTGGTTCTGCTTATTATAACTTGATTTGTAAGTAAACATTTTCATTTCTTTTATACTGCAGAAATAGCAAGATTTGAGGAGTTTTGAGTGAATAAATACAAATTAATGTGTTCCTAAACGTCTGGTTTTTAGTCTGAAAAAGTGCTCTACAGCTGACATTGCAGTTATCTGCAGTTGTAAATCTAAATGAAATTTGTTCATGAGGTGCGTAAACACAGCAAAATCAGGAGGGACCGGATCAGAGGCCATGCTCCGCTCTAAGACAGGAAACTGATGAGAAATGAGAGCATCTGGTCCTTTTTCTGAGTACTTGTTCATTTCTGTTAGGCATTTTAGAGACTGTATGGTAGAGGATCTGTGCCCATGTATGTAACCTGCTTCTGCCACCTGCTTTTCCTGAGGGCCCTTTGTGAAAAGGCTGTGGCAGAATAAATTGTTTTGGTGGCAGCAGCAGTCTTCTTCCTAGAGGTTGTCAAGAAGATGTGCCAAGGACAGGTTGTATTGGCCGTTCATTTTGGCAACAGCACCGTGCTCCCATTCAGTTCCTGGGTTGGCTCTGAAATCATAGAATGGAAATGGATGGGAACTTGAAGCAAATAAATTCCAGTTCAGCATATCTGACTTTTCCAGGAGGCTATGAAACTAGGGACCAGTTGTCTTTTGTGGCATATTGCCTGTGTAAACTTGAGTGCTTCTGGATTTTAATCTCCTAGGGGTTCATTCTTTGAGTGCTTCACAGAGCTGTCTGTAGAGCCATGCTTCTTCCAACATAATATTTTGAAACACTACAAAACTTGTTCTTCATGCAATTGCACAATTCAAAAGCGACTGCTTATTTAGAGTGTTTGTAGCAGAATTTGCTCGACATCAGCCTGAGTAGAGTCTTGAACTGTCCCTTAGGCAGGAGAGAGATTGCTGGTTGTTGATACCAATAACATGCTGACCCATCTCTGCACTCTCGTTTTCTGAGTGTAGTGTCAGAAACAGACCTGTTGAAGCTCTCGAATGGATTCCAGACTCTAGATGGAGAGGGTACAGAGAGATCTGCCTGAGGTCATGTGTCAAGTGCATAAACTCTGGAGAGGGGCTTGTTTCCAGCATTTCCTGCTCAGTTAATAGGTTGCTCAGTCTTCATTGCAAGATACGTGGTTGTCCTTCTCTGCAGTGCAGACTTCTGGGTTATATTTGGGAGTCAAGTACCTGAAAATAAGAATATGAAAATGATAGCTGAATTTTAAATGCGTATATGCTTTTCTATTGGATTCATTCCTAAATGTGACACTCTCTAAAACCATTTGTAACAGCAGTTTTGCAGAAGCCTCTTCCACAGATGCAGGAGGGAACCTCCAGGGGAAAAATGGTGTTCTTGATCCAGATAGCACTACTCTGCTTGCTGAACTCCACTGAGAAATGGGACTGAGTCTAGCTGGGATGGGCTTGTTGGGATTAGGGGCACTAGTTCAAGGTCACTATCCAAATCTCTCTGCTTAACAGCTTGATCTAAACACTTTGGAAAAATTCAGTGTGGAATCAGTGAGCTATTGCTTGTGCTGTGGCTATTTATTTAGTGTATTGAGATCGAGGACGAATGACACATTTGTCACATATATGTCACATACTATGTGACAGTCATTTGGGTTTGAATGTGGAGGCTCATTCCTTCCCCCCATCTCTTACTAAAGTACAAAGTTAAATATATATACAAAATACAGGAAGCAATCTGGAATGTGATATTAAATTGAACTGATGAAGCATATGGCTTTGAGGAAGTTGGTGTTTTTTCCCAGGACGTCTCAAGCTTTCCTATGTTTTTGATTTGCAGAAGTGAAAAGTATTGTAAAGGGTACTTTTTTCCAAATGGGTTCAATGTTATTCTACAACTTCTTGATAATTAGTCAGTGCTTAGGAAGGTTTTGGTTGTTTCTCCTCTTTCCTCCTTGTAGTCCAGGCTCTTTGCTTGGCTAACAGCTCTACTAATTTGCTGTGGTCTTACCTGGCTAAGGTAGATGCCAATTAAATCTGCTTTTTTACAGCTCTCCTGATATTGCTGCTCTGAAAGCAGTAGGAAAGACTGAAAAGCAAAGCAGGAGGGTAGAAATCATACTCTATTTTTAGGACAGGATTGGCTTATCTTGTATTTATCCTAGCTAGGGGGATAATGTTTCCACAGACCTCACATGAGTAAAGGGTATATAAGAGCTGAGTTAATTTTAACCACCTGGCAGTCAACAAGCATGGAGCCTGCACGAGAAGCAGAGGAGCTGGGACCTCAGACAGAAATCATTGCAGACACAATTCTTGAAGTTGGAGAGAGACTCTTTCAGGTCAGCCGTAGCGTACTTTCAGTACACAGTCGTTATTTTGAAGCCATGTTTTTTGGGGGGGCAAGAGAGAGCTCTGAACACCACATAGTGATCAGAGGGATTGATGCAGTGCCTTTTCAGGCACTACTTGAGTTCACTCGCACAGCCCAAGTGCTTATAGGTCAAGAAAATGTGACCAGCTTGCTGGAAACAGCTGATTTTTTCCAGTTTGACAGGGTGAAACTGTTGTGTGAGAAATTTCTGGAGAGAGAACTGCATGTTTCCAACTGCCTGGGCCTGATGACCTACTCACAGCAATTTGCCTTTGTAGAGTTGTACACGTCTGCTATGAATGTGGCTCTCACTCACTGGGGAGATGTGATGTGCCAGGAAGAATTTAAGACACTACCCAAAGAAGTGCTGGTGCAGCTTCTAAAAAGCGATGACCTCTTCGTTTCGCGAGAAGATGTGGTTTTTGACAGTATTATGAGGTGGATAATGGAGAACCCAGCAACGAGAGAGGAAGACTTTCTAGATTTGGTGGGCAAAGTCAGGGTCACTTTTTTGAGTTTGTCCTTCCTCGATATCTTGGTGAAACGCAGCAAGCGTCCTGGAGAGACAGACACCTTTTCCAGACTAATAAAGAAGTTAGACAGCTGTTCTCCACTAAGCTGGCAAAATACGGAACTGGGTCGTTATGCTGGTCGGAGCTATGACACCTTGTATGTTCTGGGAGGAAAGCATGACAAGGAACAGCAAGAACTATTTCTCTTTCAACCTAAAACAAGGGCCTGGCAGGCTTGTTCTCCACTTCAGCGCAGGAACCTCACCCAATATGCAGTGGCAGCAGTAGGTAACTTACAGAGAAGTGGGGCTGAGCAAATGCAAACAGAAGTTGAAACCAAATGCAGGGAGTTCATCTGCTTCTCCTGTAAAACTGCATTGTTCAGCGTTGCTAAAACCTCATTCATATTTGTCTTCGTTCATATTCATTCGAAGAATTGTTTTGTTTTGCTTAGTCCTAGGAGAATGTTAGACAAGGCTGAATATTTCTTTTTAATATAGCAGAAAATACTGAACTCCTTATATTTGCTTTATTTGGAGTGAGTCTAATGACTTCACTTTAGGCAGCATATTTTTTTGGCCTTCTCTTTCATGGTGGTTGTGGCAGATGGTGACTTCTGATTTATAGTTGCCAGTAAGTTAAACTTACCCGTGGATGTTGCAAAATCTTCATGCTTGAAGACTTTCAAGACTACTCAATGCCATGGCTTCCCTTATTTAGTGTTGGTGGTAGTCCCATTTCAAGGGGGAATTTGGACATGAGATCCTCAGAGGTTCTTTCCAACCAGTATTGCCATGATTTTGTTCAAGAGTGGGAGTAGACTTGGAAGGACTTACTGCATCTTGTGGGCCCAGTATGTCTGTGCAGATGAGGAATAAAATACTGCAAACTGATAAAAGGAGCAGTAATTTCTCTGCTCATCTTGGACCTCATCGGTACAGCCCAGGGAGAAATGAGAACCCTAGTTCTCAGGAGCAATTTTCAGCCTTCATGTAACTGATACATTTCTCTGCTGTCTTTCCAGGGAGCTTCCTTTTTGTGACAGGTGGATATTTCCGGGATGAGTTTGTGTGGTATAGCGTGGATTGGGTGCTTATTTACAATTGCTTGGACAATAGGTGGCTGGAAGGGCCCGCCATGAAGAAGTCCCGCAATAGCCATTGTGCAGTAGGTGTAGGGCTCTACCTGTATGTACTTGGAGGGAGCACAGATGAAGGGATAATCCCAGCAGTGGAGCGCATGGCTTTGATGGAATCAGAGTGGGAAAGCATGAGTCCTATGGCTCAACCTGTGGAGAGAGGAGATGCAGTCAGTGTGGGAACCAGGATCTATGTGGTCTGTGGCCTGGATGAAAATGGACATGTGTATGATGGAGTGCAAAGGCTGAACACAGAGACGGACAGCTGGGATGTCATCTCATTCTCCCCGCTTCCAAGGTAAGAAATAATCTTTTGGGGCCTGGCAGGAGAAGAGCGGATCTAGTGTCGGTCCTTCTCCAAGAAGTTGGACTGGAGAAATCCAGAAGTCCTGTCACACCAGCACTTCTGTGATTCTCTGTTTAAGTAGGACTCTTGATATAAGGACCAGGGTCACACTGAATATTTCAGCAGCCAGATCTTTCTATTGATTCTCATCAAGGGTTTCTTCCCTCCCAGGTATGACCTCTGCATCACATCACTGAACGGTGCTCTGTACACCATAGGAGGGGGAGCTTTTCGATTTGATGTGGAGACCGATGAGTGGACCCAGGTGGATGAGGAATGCTTGACCCAAAAGTTCTTCATGGGATGCAGCACTGTGAATGGACGAATTTATCTCCTTGGACAGAGGAAGGGGAACAGTGCCCTCCCTGTTGTAATCCTCTTTGATCCCTACATTGATATGTGCCAGGTCATAGATAACAAACTCCCTTGCCCCCTTCCTATTCATGGGTGTGTTTCTGTGCGAAGATCTGATACATGGGCATGAGCAATGCCAGATCCAGAGTAAGCAGAAAGAAAAAGTTGTGTGCTTTGCAACTGATGGGAGTTAGATTGTGTCATTTGGTCTGTGATTTTTTTTAAATTTTGAAAATAGACCTGTTCCTTCATAACTTTGTCTTTTTTTCTACCTGGCAAATGAACTTGAAGCAAAAGCCAGTGAAACCTTGGTGTTTACACAAAGGTTGCAGGTCATTATTGGAAATAATGGCCAGGGTTAATGGTAAATAAAGAGCTGCTCTGACCTTTAACATCTGTGGCTCTGTGTTCTTTGAACAGCTGGGAGAGACTGGAAAGTTATGCATCAGTGTTAGAAAATATTGTAGGAGTAAAATAATAAATCAAGTGTGTGTCAAGGGAATCTTCAGCAGGATATGTGAGCTCTCAGAGCTGTAGGACAGAGCCAAAAAAACCCACTCCACAAACAGCCACTGTAGTCAACCCAGTGTTTGCATCATTTTAGCCTGAAATAAGCAAGTTTCCCAGGTTACGTAATTGTGGTTAAAATTACCTTTATTCCAGGCTGGAGAGCACCACAGAAGCAGGGAGGCTATTCTGGATTTATGCATTCAGGTATGAGATAACCGTTTGCCACCTGGGGCACTTAGAGTCTTGCTTCAGTTTCCTTAGTGCCCTTTGGGTTCTTTGTTGTACAGACCCAGAATAAAAATCACCATCCCAAAGCACTGAAATGAGGGGGCAAGGAGCAGGGACCTGCACATAGCCTTAGTTAAAGACCGTACAAGGAAGAAGGTTTGATGGGCAGGACTGTGGACTTAGTACAGCAGTAGGGGATAGATCTCCAAGGGTGCTCAGGCCTCCCAAGGATGGAGGAGCTGAGAGAACAGCTGCCACATGAGTCTGCTTGACTGCACAAGAAGGGGAGAGCGCAACAGCATTGACCTAGGAGGTTGCACTACAAGCATTACTGTCATCTGTGTTAGCAGAATTTGTTCTTTGATGTGACACAGTGATGTTGAAAGGAAAATGTTCTTGAACTGAATGATTATCATCTCTGGAGAATGGGAGAGGCCTTAAAACCGAGAGGTGTTGGCTAAAAGCCAACCCTACCACTGTGAGAACTATGTCAGGATGGCAGGAGATAGTCTATCCAGGCCTGTAGATGTGGTGCCCTCTCAATCCAGGCTGGCTTCCACTCCTTGGCTCTAGTCCATCTATCAGCCTCCAGCCAGGTGGTGGCATTGCCAGCTCCATGAGCTGAGAGCACAGTGGGTGCTTCCCATGTGATGGGGCTGGCAGGTTGGGTCTGTTCTTTGAGTCCGATGGCCAGTTGTACTCTTGTGTCCTGAAGGCTATATGAATCTTTTAAAAGCTGAGATTCTCATGGATCATTTGGGGCTTTAAAAGAAAGCATTGTCCTTGGTGGACAGGATGAAATAATTCCTGGGCAAACCCTTACACCAGGTATCCTAATGAAGGGTTTTGCACTCCCAGCAAAGTACAGCTAGTCAGGGCTTGCGGACATCCTTCTCAAGGCTGGTGTGCCACAGAGGTAAGTGGCTGGCTGCCTTTCAGCATTACTTCCTGCAGATCTGAATGTCAAAATTATTCAAGGGAATGCTGGCTCAGTTCCTTCTGCTTTTCCTGCACAGCTTTCCTGACTTTATTCATATCCTGTCTCGCATAGGTCAGATGTGGGAGATGGACCATGGTTCTTCACAACAGTGTGTTCTAGTTACACTACACTTCCTTCTCCACCTCTTTGCATTTCTCAGAAACAGTTTCCCCTAGTATTTGTGTAAAATGTGTCAGACGCCTTGGAAGCATACTCAAAGCCTGAGTAGAAAATGTATTTTGAAGACTGTTTGCAGGTTTCTGTATATTGTTTACAGACATATATATATATGTAGATTTATCTATCCTCTGCATTTTCTGAGCCTTTGAGTTAGCAGTGATGTCAGACCTCCAGCGAGTTTCTAAGAAGATTTTCCTACTGACATAAGATCTGATACTCTAAAAAACTTCTGCATCATGCAAAATCTAGGTAAAACACACTCTTTGGTTTAGGTGTAATTCATTTTAATATTGACTTTAAATTTTATGTCCTACTATAAATTCTGAAAATTACATCAGATACAATATATTACAACATGAAAAGTCATCCAACCCCTAAACTATCCCATTAAAATGTTAGTATTACACTCTCTATTTTCTAATTTTGAAAATGAAACCTTAACAAAATGAATACATCCCTATGGAAAGTTTCCATTTAGACTAAATTATAATTTCTAGTGGAGAAGTGTGCATTTGGAGGACTTCCAGTTGCTTTCAATTTAAGGAGCCTTTTCTGTAAGTAGACACACAGTTAGCAAATGTTTTAGACACATGAGCTATTTTATATAAATTGTACAGCAAACACAGCTTGTATCAATTCGTCGGGCCTTATTTGCAGAAATGGTTTATCCTTCCCCAAAGCCTGACTATTTTATACTATACAACTGAAAACTTCTTTGCCACTTAAGCTAGTGTCTTTCACATGCAACTCCTTTCATGAGGTGGCTGGCAATGACTGCCAGTGTCTTGTGAAATTGCAAGTCAGTTAAATCTTCAGCAGTTGTAATTTATTATCTCATGAACCTTTGGGAAGGTTTTGAATGACGGATGATGCAGAGAAGGCGGAGTTGCTAAATGCCTTCTTTGCTTCTGTCTTCACTGTTCGGGCCAGTCCTTGTGAGACCCAGACTTTGCAGGTAACAGAGAAAGTCTGGGGGAAACAAGACTATCCCTTGGTTGACAAGGAGCACGTTAAAGATCAGTTAGATAAATTGGATATACATAAATCCATGGGGCCTGATGGGATGCACCCTCGTGTGCTGAGGGAGCTGGGGGAAGTCATTGCTGGGCCTCTCTCCATTATCTTTGAAAGGTCCTGGAGGACAGGTGAGGTGCCTGAGGACTGGAGGATAGCCAATGTCACTCCAGTCTTCAAAAAGGGCAGGAAGGATGACCCGGGAAACTACAGGCCGGTCAGCCTCACCTCCATCCCTGGGAAGATGATGGAGCAGCTTGTTCTGGGAGTCATCTCAAAGCACCTGGATGAAAAGAAGATTATCAGAAGTAGTCAACATGGATTCACCAAGGGGAAGTCATGTCTGACTAATCTGATAGCCTTCTATGACAAAGTAACTAGATGGGTGGATGAGGGGAGGGCAGTGGATGTTGTCTACCTTGACTTTGGCAAGGCTTTCGACACTGTCTCCCACATCATCCTCACAGGCAAGCTTAGGAAGTGTGGCTTAAATGAATGGACAGTGAGGTGGATTGAGAACTGGCTTACAGATAGAGCTCAGAGGGTTGTGGTTAGTGGCGCAGAGTCTAGTTGGAGGTTAGTAACAAGTGGTGTCCCTCAGGGGTCAGTACTGGGCCCAGTTTTGTTCAACATATTCATCAATGATCTGGATGAAGGGATAGAGTGTACCATCAGCAAGTTTGCTGATGACACAAAACTGGGAGGAGTGGCTGACACGCCAGAAGGCTGTGCTGCCTTACAGCGTGACCTCGCCAGGCTGGAGAGTTGGGCAGAAAGAAACCTTATGAAGTTCAACAAGGGTAAGTGTAGGGTACTGCACCTGGGGAGGAATAACCCCATGCACCAGTACAGGTTGGGGGCTGACCTGCTGGAATGCAGCTCTGTGGAGAGGGACCTGGGAGTCCTGGAGGACAACAGGATGACCATGAGCCAGCAATGTGCCCTGGCGGCCAAGAAGGCAAATGGCATCCTGGGGTGCATCAAGAAGAGTGTGGCCAGCAGGTCGAGGGAGGTCATCCTCCCCCTCTACTCTGCCCTGGTGAGGCCGCATCTGGAGTACTGTGTCCAGTTCTGGGCTCCCCAGTTCAAGCAAGACAGGGAACTGCTGGAGAGGGTCCAGCAAAGGGCAACAAAGATGATTAGGGGACTGGAGCACCTTTCTTATGAGGAAAGGCTGAGGCACTTGGGTCTCTTTAGTCTAGAGAAAAGAAGATTGAGGGGGGATCTTATTAATACATACAAATACTTAATGGGAGGATGCCAGGGGGATGGGAGCAGTCTTTTTTCAGTGGCGCCCAGTGATAGGACGAGGGGTAATGGGCATAAACTTGAACATAGGAAGTTCCATCTTAACATGAGAAGGAACTTCTTTACTTTGAGGGTAGTGGAGCACTGGAACAGGCTGCCCAGAGAGGTGGGGGAGTCTCCCACTCTGGAGACATTCAAAACCCGCCTGGACGCTGTCCTGTGTAACGTGCTGTAGGTGACCCTGCTCTGGCAGGAGGGTTGGACTAGATGATCTCCAGAGGACCCTTCCAACCCTAACAATTCTGTGAATTCTGTGAATTCTGTGAATTATGACACCACAGTTAGGGGTCATAACTTCAGCAGCTTGTTCAAACCCTTTTCTGTTTACAGTGAGACTTTGGCTGGTAGACCTTATTTTTAATGGATAAATAATCATAGAGTAGTCATAAAAGAATGGTGCCTACAGGAAAAGTGAAGAAAACATCTCCAAAAGTGACTTAACTGTCTGTAAACGCTATGATGAAATTCACTTCCATCTAGACATTGGATAATGCCTCAGGCAGGCTACAGTGAAGCCATCTATGTCTGGCCTCTCCCCCCAGGTCCTATTCAGCCTTCCCACTTTTAAGAGTGTGCCTGGCTCTTGGTGTTTTGCAGCAAGACCTGTGTTACTCTTTGTTCTTTGCCAGATCTTCTGCTTCGCTCCTGTCACTTTCCTCGGTGTCACTTCTGGCATCTTTTCTTTTCTGTAGGAAACAAAGACGATTTAAATGAGCTGCAAAACCTGTGTCATAGTATATATTAAAGGGGACTAGTCCTGTTTTCATTCACAGCACTGGTGTGTTAACCTGTCAGCTAAAATAAAAATAACAGGCATGATCATGTCCTTAATGCCAGTGTCCTCTCCACTGTCCCTGCATTCGGACTTAAACTACCAGAGGTTGACTTTGTTGTGGTTTCACCTAACTTTTGAATGCTATTTTTTGTCACCCTAATAATGTTCTTGTAATGTGACCTTATGAAAATAAGTTAGTATTTATTCTACATATAGTTATTCTGCATATTTTTCTATACAGTTTATTACTACAATGCTCTGAAAGTCAACGTGTATTTGTCCAGTGAGCATATTGACTGATCTCCTCATTTTGCAGTCATCTACAAACTTTATCACAAACTCCATCATTTCCTTCAGAAAAACTGTCTACCAGGTTTACCTGTTTGCTCCTTCCTTACGCCGCTTTGGACATACCAACAGGTCCCTGTTCTACCAAACGCATACTGAAAAGCTGTTAAGCAGTGAGGAGAAAGGACTGTGGATGACTCCCACGTCACTAGGACACAGCTGCGAACTAGAAGGGAGTCGCTGCTCTGATCTCTGTGGGCAAAGGTATCCACACAACTCCCAACACGTGACTTCAGAAGCTCTTGGGCTGTTTGTTGGGCAGTCCCATTTCTCCTACCCCTTCCCTGCAGGCATGCAGAAGTCACCCTGGATCTCATGGTCTCTCACGAGTGGCACAGAGGGAGACAAAGATTTTTCATACCGCACCATGGAGGATGACACTGAAGATCATCTGGATGATTAGATAGGACCAGAAAACGTGTAACAACTGCAGGATCATCAGGAAAGTGTTTATCACACAGCTTATGAGGAACAACTGAAATTTCGTCACAAAGTAATAGTATGTGCTGTGGGAAAGAGAGAGGGAGAGACAAATCAGAAGACACAAGACTAAAGCAGGCCAAGTACCTTCACACTTACAGGGGTCAAGTGTCTTTCTGGGCAACTACTTGGCTCATGTGTCCCCAGGGCAGAGTCTGATGGATGTGCTCCAGCCCTTAATCAAACTAGCGGTAGTTTGGTACAGGTTCCCAAGGAGGTAAAGGCCTGAGATGTAGCCGGGCCAAGAACTCCTCTAGTTTCAACTTGTTCTCAAAAAACCCACAAAGACCACAGTAAACATCAATACAGATGAGTTTGGAACACTGATCGTGTGATTAATGCATAAATAACAGTGGCTTTTCCAAAACTCATTTATCAAAAAACAATGAAAGTTGTGCATACAAGGAGTCTCATGCATACATTGCCCAAGCCAACCACTTTATCCCATAAATATGACAGTCTAAGTGAGAATTCTCTGACCCTCCCTGCTAGGCAGCGTGACTAGGCAGCGTGGCTGCGTGGCGGTGCTCTCCCTTGAGCTGGGACACCTCTCAAGGCTGCTCAACCGCAGATCTTTGGTAAGTAACCAATATCATGCATAGCCCTATAGGTAACTTTGCTTTTGCCTTGGTAACACTGACTGCATGCTGAATTGATATTAATGACCAACTCTGGATCCAGGCTCCACTGAGCAGGAGTTCAGCAAGCAAGGGGGTCCATTTTTAACTTCATGACTCAACAGGAAGCTGCCCCTTACTCTTTGTGTCCTTGGTCTCTCTGTGAATCATTCTAACTCAAGTGTAACTCAATTTTCCTTTGTATGTTTTCCCATGCAGTAATTAAGAGAGTGAACTTTGCTAGCAAACTGTTCTAAGTTGCACTTTTGCAACATCATCTTAAAACCGCTTTGCTAACACTTTTGACAGTGGTTCTTTGTGTGATCTAAATCAGCCATTCGCAACACAGAGCTGAGCTGTGCTCAGACTGCACCATCAGGCTTCATGCTCTGCCTAGCTCTCGCAAACCATGTCCCAGGTCTCACAGGACCTCCAGGAACTCTGTATTAAAATCATGAACAATGCGATAGTCTTTGCAGACAGGTCTGTTATCGGAAACCTGCAATGCTTCCCAGAAGAACCAGGAACTGGAAGCATTTCTTCTAAAATAAATCTGGAGAGGAGCAATGGACGAAAATTAAACTGTAAGGGGACATTGCCACTGGCACTTAAATAAAAATTATAAATGATAATTATGTATTATATAAAAATAATAATTATATAATTATTATAAATTATTTTTTTAACTGAAGTTATGGAAGAGTTGGGGGTACAGATGAAAAGTTGGGCAGGGCATTATACTTGGCAGAAGTCAGAGAAACTGTTATCATCAGTGATGGGGACAGAAAGAAGGAAAGCACTGGTTTGGAAACGGAGCAGACAGAACAGAGCAGTTCAGCACAGGAGAGAAATGACAAATGCTAGGATGTGTCCTCTTCTGCAAGTTATCTAAGACATACTAGAAGCTGGGAAACATTGGATAGAGTGTGTATTTGCTCTGCTCTTGCTGTCCAGGACATTTGTTTCGTGCTGCTGATGCAGACAGGTGCTGATCTCGATGGACCCTTGGTCTGACACAGGACATCTGTTATCTTCTTTGTTCTTATGATACAGCTGGTTGAGATAGTGGGGCTTGACTTTTTGCAGTGGAGACAACCGAAGTCACAGTTCACAGAATGGTCGGGGTTGGAAGGGACCTCTGGAAATCATCTAGTCCAACCGCCCCACCAGAGCAGGGGCACCTACAGCAGCAGTTGCACAGGACAGCATCCAGGTGGGTTTGGAATGTCTCCAGAGTGGGAGACTCCACAACCTCTCTGGGCAGCCTGTGCCAGTGCTCTGCCACCCTCAAAGTAAAGACGTTCCTTCTCATGTTAAGATCGAACTTCTTATGTTCAAGTTTGTGCCCATTCCCTCTTGTCCTGTCACTGGGCACCAACAAAAAGAGACTTCCCATCCCCCTGGCACCCTCCCTTTAAGTATTTGTAAGCATTAATAAGATCCCCCCTCAGTCGTCTTTTCTCCAGACTAAAAAGACCCAAGTGCCTCAGCCTTTCCTCATAAGAGAGATGTTCCAATCCCCTAATCATCTTTGTAGCCCTTTGCTGGACCCTCTCCAGCAGTTCCCTGTCTCTCTTGAACTGGGGAGCCCAGAACTGGACACAATACTCCAGATGTGGCCTCATCAGGGCAGAGTAGAGGTGAAGGATGACCTCCCTTGACCTGCTGGCCCCATTCTTCTTGATGCACCCCAGGATGCCATTTGCCTTCTTGGCCGCCAGGGCACATTGCACTTCTTGGCCGCCAGGGCACATTGCTGGCTCATGGTCATCCTGGTGTCCCCCAGGACTCGCAGGTCCCTTTCCACAGAGCTGCATTCCAGCAGGTCAGCCTCCAACCTGTACTGATGTGTGGGGTTGTTCCTCCCCAGATGCAGGACCCTACACTTGCCCTTTTCATAAGGTTTCTCTCCACCCAACTCTCCAGCCTGTTCAGGTCATGCTGTATGGCAGTACAGCCTTCCAGCGTGTCAGCCACTCCTCCCAGTTTTGTGTCATCAGCAAACTTGCTGATGGTACACTCCATCCCTTCTTCCAGGTCATTGATGAATATATTGAACAGGACTGGACCCAGTGCTGACCCCTGAGGGGCACCACTTGTTACTGAACGGTTATACTAGTTTCTTTCTCAGGAAAGTTGCCTCAAGCTTTTATTGCTTTTCTCTCTAAGGGAGCCATTTCACCACCAGAATCTGGGACTTGTTATGCAAAGTGAGCCCCAGGCATCCAAACTAAATGGCAGGAGGACCAAACTTCAAAACTCAGTATCTTCAGTGCTGATATGGAGCCAGGGCAGGAGCAGAGGACAGCAATGCGGACTCAGCCCTATGTGTGTATAACATGTCCCATTTTAGAAATTCTTCTGGCCATAATAAATGAAATGTTTTGTTTTGAAAGAAAACAGAACCCTTAGACTATAATGCAAGTGTTGTGGAATGCACTTCTGGGAAGTTAACCAGGATCACCTTTCCCAGGCAACTTGGCAGTGGTAAAGAAAGGGGAAAAATTTCAGCATAGTTAAAGGCTGGGAGTATGGTCAGATATGCGTAGGCAAAAGCCTTTTTCCAAGACTGGTGCCCATGTGTGGCTTCTGGGGGTATCATTGTTGATACCCTCCCAGCACGTCAAGCATCCTACCGTCTGAATCCTTAGCTCATGATTTTCTTGCTTTATTTCAAATAGGTGGTGGGTCACCTTAAATTACTATGCCATTGTTTTTATATTAATTTTATCTTAATAAAGCTTTAAGCAGGCCTTTCTTAGTCTGCTAAGAAATTCTTGGGAAATTATAACCAGTACACTTTGTAGGAACCAGTGTTTGCAAAGGAAGGAGGCCACTTCCTACACGCTGAAAGAGTCAAACCAGGTCTTAAGGAGGAGTAGAGGAGAAGAAGGATTAACCTCAGACTGTGGTGGGATGTGGCTTTAAGCAGATGGAGAAAGACAGTCCTAAAACATTCCCAGTGCCACAATAGTTAAGAAGTCAGCTGCTGGGTCTGCATGTATGCATCTTGTCACAGCTTGAGACAGCCCCAGGTGAGTTCCTGCCTGGGAGATACAGTGAGAGCATGGGAATGGAGGGGCAGAGGCTGTGGCTTTAGATTAATTATTTTAGTTAATGAATTAAAGACCTGTTTTTTTTCTTTTTTTCCTTGGGTTCCTCAGTTCCAGTTGGATTAGTTTTTGAGCTTACCTGTAGCATTCTGTTCCTTGCCTTTCCTTCCCTCAGCATGGAGGGTCATCCCTCCAGAAGCTCAAATAGCATGTAACACCCATGTTCAGAGAACATTAAAACGTAACTCACATTAACGGGAAAAGGACAAGCCGGGAGATGATGAAAACCACAGCAAAAACAATAAAGACTGCTTCGCAGACCCACTTCCATTTCATGTAATGGAGCATCTTGGCAAGCTGTAGAGAGACAAATTGCTGTATGTCCCATGTGCCTGTGTTCTCCTTGGGGGCTGAGGGATTTCCCATGTCCTGCAAGGGTTACCAGGCTTGTAGGGATGTCTCACTCCCTGTGCATTCGCTTACTTTTCCCCAAGGGCAGTTAAATCTGACACTTCCTAAATGCACTGGCACTGTAGTATGTGTGACCCACTTGCGTGGGCCACCGGATCCACGTGCATCAGGCACACAGTTCCCAGTGCTACCCACAGACATGAGCACAGATCTGCATTTCTGGGTGAGGGTAACTCACCTCTAAAATATAATCAGAGGCATCATGGAGCAGCATGACTATCATCCCAAACCGTACAAGATTGGCACAGTAGGAGACAAAGATCAGAGTGATGGTGGCGATGTGGTGGATGATCTGTTCCTTGAAGTCCTGGCAGGAGAACAGAGATTGTGTGTCACTCTTACCTTGGCCTGGCAGCACCTGTTCCTGGATGCTGCTGCCTCACTAGGACATGTCAAACACCTCCATGAAGCACCAGTGCTCCCCACCATGCTACAGCTCTCTGAGGTCCCGCGCAGTCCCAAGAATGAACATCTTTATGCCCAGTTTATGGAAACCCAGATAAATACCAGTGAGGTACACATTGTTGCAAACATGCTAGAAGACATATTATATAAATTTTTCCATTAATCAATCTGCCCTTACAAAATTCCTTTCTTAATACCTCATGTTTTCCTCCCAGACCCCTCCACTGTGTACTGAAGAGGTTTTTGTAATGACAGTAGATTGCCCCTGGCCTGGGGCAGGTCCTATCCACTAGCCATAATGGAGGCAGCTCTTCAACCTCCCTGTTGCTGCCCATGGAGAGGGACCAACGGAGATGGGGTGGAGATACTGCAGGTGGGGAATATGCCTTCTCACATGCCTCATGTAAATAGAGGACCTTGCTGGTGGTTCATGCCTGCATGGACAAATCTGTACCTGCAGAAAGGCAATGTTTTGGGGTATGGGAAGATGACTCCTGAGTGCTCTATGGAGGGATCGGAAAGGGCAGCTCTGGCTCCGGGCAAGGGAGGAGGGATTGGAAAGGGCAGCTCTGGCTCCGGGCAAGGGATGATCACTGCCAGGAAATGGGTTCCTGCTTCTTCTGGGAAGCATTGCAGGTGTCCAATAACGGACATGTCTACAAAGACTATTGCAGTGTTGGCAATTTTAATAGAGTTTCTGCAGGTCCTCTGGAGTTAGGCAGAGCCAATCTCCAGGGAAAAACATGTAGTTTCTCAAAGAGAGAAATGATTGTCAAATTAAATAATCAAATGAAGCTGAGGTTGAACCTCAGCTTGTGCAGTTGAACTGCACAGCTCTGTGTGATTTCCACTGCAAATCGAGGCAAGGGCAACAGTGGATGCTGGGTCCATGGGTCCCATGAGGCCACCTCATCCCACACTGCAAAGCCACACATGCATCTACAGGATGCTCATCACAACAGCCCAGCTCCCTCCAATCAGGAAGACACAGCCCTGAGCAGGGCAGCACCCTGACACCACAGCTGGGAAGGGCCATGATGCCATGTCCACCCAGTGGCTGTCCCTTGGTCAGGTGTGGGGACACCATGTCAGCCCCCAGTGCTTCCCTGGCCTAGCAGGCAAGAAGGCCATGCTGCACATGAGCAGGAGACGGTGCAAGGTGGGATATGAAAGCTGCAGAGAGCTCATGCGCTCAGAGGTCTTCTCAGTAGCATGCATGTATTGTCCTTTGCACCCCCAGGGAGCTGACAGCAGGCAAGGGGGCCAACCAAGCCAGCGGGTTGCAGCTGTGCTTCTGTCGCTCACCTTCCTCTTCACATCGAAGGGCAGGGTGGCCACCAGTGAGCAGTAGAAAGAGAGCTCCAGCAGGTAGAACCAGCCCAATGTGGGCGGGAGAGGCTGCAAGACAAGTGACAGTCAGTGTGACACCCCTGCCTAGCCCTGGGGGATGGGAGAGGGAAGGGTCTTCCCGGGCAAAGCCCCTTCATTCAACCCACGTTTGGGACAGCAGGGCTTGGTCATGCCTAAATTTTCATGTTCCCCATTACCGAACCATTTGCTGATGCACTGTCAAGCCTGGTCCAAAGCCAGGACCAGCCCTGGCCAGTCTGCAGAGGGACTGAGAGGAGCCAGGGGTCTCCCCTCTGCAAGGGATCAGAGATCTCTCATCTCCATCCCAGCTTCAAGAGGTTAAGGGATGTCCTGACCACCTGGTCCCTTTTGTGGCCACACACACAGACCCTCTTGCAGCCAGGCTTGGATTACAGAGAAACTCATCAAGAAAAGGTGCCTGCTCAGGGCAGAGACTCTCCATCCGCTATCATACGGAGTACCTACAAGGAGCTTGTCAAGAAGACAGAACCATGCTGTTTGCCATAGCGCATGATGTAAGAGTGAGAGACAGCAGGCATAAGTTGAAACAAGAGACGTGGATGTAAGGAGAAACTTTTTCGTCATGGGGGCAGTCAGTGGAATAGATTGCCCAGAGAGGTTGCTGTCTCCATCCTTTGAAGGTTTTCAGAACTACACTGGAGAAAGCCCTGGGTAACCTGGTCTGATCTTGCAGCTGAGGGCTGCGAGCCGGACGTTGGACAAGAGACCTCCTGGCCTCCCTTCCAATATGAGTTATCCTGTGATTCCATGTGCTTGCTGCTCACCTGTTGTGGAAATCTCAGCCAGCACACGGTATGGTCCCAAAACCAGGGCTTCTGTGCAGAGAGAAGGCAGCAGTAAGAACCCATAGCCTTTCAATGACATGTAATGACCGTTTGAAGAAGTACTTCCAGAAGTCAGTGTGCCCATGCTAGATCCAACCTGCCTTTGAGCTTTGGAAAGAGTGGTTGACAAAATGCATTTGTCATTTGTGAATGCACAGGATGTCACATGGAGGGTCTCGATATGCAGTGGGCAGCAGGCACAGCCAGGACAGGGTCTGCTCTCAGCTGAGATGCAAGGGCTGTGTGTGGGTATCAGTGGGGAATCACTTAACACAATGAACCAAGGCAAGGAGAAAACCATGGTAACATGACTGACACCTAGCCAGGTCCATACAGGGAAAGGGGGACTTCTGCTGGATCAGGATTTGGGATGATTCTGCTCCACGACCCTGAATTTGTACTTCTTTGGCTTTGGACTCATAGTCATGGTCACACTTGATCTTTGGATAGGCTCTTTGAAATGGCCTAGGATCATTTGCCTTATTTGCCATGAACGAAGAACGCTTGAAAGGTGTCTCTCCACAGCGTCACCCTGCTCACATACTTACATCATACAGGAGAGCCAGCCCAGAGAAGAATGAGGTGAAATAGAATGTAAATCTCCAGCTAAAACAGAAAAAACAAGAAATTAAAACTTCCTCCAGAGCTGCAATAGCTCCTCTGGCTGTGCCCAGGATGCTGCAAAACCCAGAGGGGAAGCTACGTTTCTTTGGACAGGGATTTGCAGAACCTCAGCTCAGTTTGCACATGCAACGCACGTGCTGTTAAGGCAACAGGATATCCACAGCCCTCCCAGGTTGTGCTTCGGTCTGTGCTGTACCCAAATTCCTGGCATACTCCATCAGCATTAAACAGAATGCAGCATGACTACCAAGACGCCTCTACCTGTCTCCCTTTGTTATGTGGGTGTTTGTAGATCACCTATGCAACTGCTCATATACCGCAGCCTGTGGAAGGCACCTAATTTTTCCCAGTGATGGCACAGGAATACTGGGAGGTTTATTAATTTCCTCAGAAATGCTGCAGTGTGAAGCACTGAACAAGCGCTCAGGAGAAGAATATATTTTTTAAAAGCATAATAACAAGATTCAAGCACTGAATTTTTTCTAGAGGGGGTGGGAGATTAGATCTCAGTAGGGGTCTTTGTGTACATACAGCATTAAACCTCAAGCTGAAAACCAGAGATAACCTGATTCTTTTGATTGAGACACCTGGTGACGCCTCTCTCCATTCTGACTCCATATATTACTAAGATATGCAGGAAGATTTCATATGAGAAAGCAAATTGCTTGAGGAAAAGGAATGCTATGAAGATTTCAGTGCTTTCTGGTGTTTTTCAGTTTTTACATCCCTCTGTTTATGGCTTACACTGCCTACTAATTGCACTTCATGGATTTATTTTATGTGCAATGATCCATGCAGAGGATATTTTAAAATTTTAATTCTGTATCAAGATCATCTTGAAAAGAAGTTTGACGCATTTTGCAAATAGCATTGCTGCTCAAAATCCCTCCAGCATCTGAGATTTAAACCTGATCTGCATCAAGGCCAGTGGACTCTTTTGAGGCAACTTTAACTTTTTAAAGTTAAAAGTGGAAAGGAAGGAAGGATGAAGGTGGCAGTGCTGCATGGTGGCTCTGATGCCAGTGCGTGCAGTGGTGGGATCCAGCCTCATGGTACAAAGTCTCCTTTTGTAGCCACAGCTGGTGGTGGTGTCCTCTGGGATTGTGTTTGGGGCTAAGGACAGGGCAGGGGATAGGGATGGTGTGCAGACCTTCTTGGAGGTCTCCATCACCAAAAGCCTCTGCTGGCCCTCCTACCTGGCCTCGCAGAACTTCTTCATCAGCCTGGGCCGGTCCTGCGCCCGACGGTGCCGGAACCAGGTCTCCACCTTTTTGACTGGCAGGTCACTTTGCTTGGCCAGTGAAATAAGGTCCCCCTAGAAAATAGATCAGGGAAACAGGACTTAGTCTTCCTAAGGCTGTCTGTCCTCGTGTGGGTGAAGAGCTGTGTTCCTGCAGGCTGCCTCTGCAGGTCCACGTTTCCCTGAACATCTTTCTTTGGGGAAAAAAAAAAAAAAATTTCTATTTGCATTTGTGAACTCCCAACTCAGCCATTTAAAAACTGCAATTCAGTCATATCTAAATGCAGGTTGAGAAGGAAGCACAGGCTCTCCCTGGTTACATTTTTGCCATCTGTACCCAATGGCATTCAATGTCTTTGATATAAAAGTCTAAATACAATTTTTCCACCTCTGATGCAATTTTGACTGATAATTATCAGCTACAGATAGCAAACATGAAGATAAAAGAAGTTTTAGCTTGTAATGATAAAGAAACAAGCACATAGATCACTCAGTAATGTCAGCAAGAACATCCAGCTGTTTGAGTGACTGCACATTCCCAGGCTAGAAAGCATCATTTCCAACACACTCTATTTTATGTATTAATTCCAAATAAAACTACTTAACCTTGAGATTTATAAAGTGTGATTAAAATAAATGTGAAGATGAACTCATAAGCATTTTTAAATTAATCTGACAAAGCTTCATACAAATTTAAGTCAAAAATTATTTTTAAAACCATCAGTGTGACTTCTGACACAGGCCCAAAGAGTGAATGGAGTTAAATCCATCTGGCAGCTGGTCACAAGTGGTGTTCCCCAGGGATCGATGCTGGGGCCAGTTCTGTTTAATATCTTTATCAATGATCTGGATGAGGGGATCGAGGACACCCTGAGTAAGTTTGCAGATGACACCATATTGGGCAGGAGTGTGGATCTCCTTGAGGGTAGGAAGGCTCTGCAGAGGGATCCGGACAGGCTGGATTGATGGGCAAAGGCCAATGGTGCAAGGTTCACCATGGCCAAGTGCCGGGTCCTGCACTCGGGTCACACCAACCCCATGGATGCTACAGCCCGGGGGAGGAGTGGCTGGAAAGCTGCCCGGTGGAGAAGGGCCTGGGGGTGTTGGTCAACAGCCGGCAGGATATGAGCCAGCAGTGGGCCAAGGAGGCCAACAGCATCCCGGCCTGTATCAGCAATAGTGTGTCCATCAGGACTGGGGCAGCGATCGTCCCCCTGTACTCGGCACTGGTGAGGCCCCACCTCAAGTGCTGTGTTCAGTTTTGGGCCCCTCAGGACAAGACAGACATTGAGGTGCTGGAGTGTGTCCAGAGAAGGGCAGCAGAGCTGGTGAGGGGTCTGGAGCACAAGTCCTGTGCAGGGCAGCTGAGGGACCTGGGGGTGTTCAGCCTGGAGAAAAGGAGGCTGAGGGGAGACCTTCTTGCTCTCTACAGCTCCCTGAAAGCAGAGGGTAGCGAGGGAGGGTCGGTCTCGTCTCCCAAGGAACAGGCGATGGGACAAGAGGAAATGGCCTCAGGCTGTGCCAGGTGAGGTTTAGATTGGATATGAGGGAAAATTTCTTCATGGAAAGGGTTGTCAAGCACTGGAAGAGGCTGCCCAGGGCAGTGGTGGAATCGCCATCCCTGGAGGTATTTAACAGAGGGGCAGACATGGTGCTGAGGGACATGGGTTAGTGGTGGACTTGGTAGTGCTGGGTTTACAGTTGGACTCTATGACCTTATGGATCTCTTCCAACCTAAATGATTCTATGATTCTGAAGGACTTGTAGTTCTGTTAAAAATAAGGAGCCTTATCCACAGACTCTACCCAAAGGGGGTGATGGCTGTGTCCTTAACAGAGCCAGCATCTCTCACACTACCTGCTGTATTTCATACGCAGCAGCTCAGGGGGTGCTGGGATTGCAGCTGTTGAACACGTTGGAAGATGCTGAAATATTTGCTTACGTATCTTCTTGTATCTCATTGTTTGCCTGGGCTCTTGGGACACAGGGCACACTCACCTCCTTTGGGGTCCTGCCCAGCAGAACATAGAAGCCTTCCAGCGTGGCATTCGGCTGAACTTTGGGCCTCAGCTTGTCACTCACACCCAACCTCCTGCCCAAGGGCAGAGCTACAGTTCTGGAAGAGGAAAGAGTTCAGCCAGGAGAGGATGTGTGTGCCTGCACTGCGAGCCAGGGTCAGCCAACAGAAGATTCTGCCAGTGCCGTATCCTGTGCATGCATGCACTGCACTGCACCAGGGGTCCCGCATGGCTCCAGGTGCTTACACACCCAGCCCAAGGGGACCAGCTCTACCCCAGCTATGTGTGCGTAGCCCAAGGGACCCAGTACTGCTCCAGGGGCACACACGAAGCCCGCTGCCTTTTGTCAGGTCAATGCTCTTTCTTGAGAGAGACGCACTGGCACCAAAGCAAAGGTGAGGAATGCTGGATGTGCAGTGAAGACAACAATAACAACTACAAAGTAAGCAATAATTAACTCCTCTGCTGAGGCCCTGAGATGCTTTGTATTTCTGTGTTGGAGCACGCGCTGGTCCCCTTTACAACGTCCCAAGCAGTCCAGACCATGCCATCAAATCAGCCTGCAAGTGTCTGAGTGTCCCATGTGCTCTGTGCCTGGGTACCCAACACTGCCTGCAGCGAGAGCCAAGCACAGAGCACATGAGGATATGCTGGTTCCTGTACGAAACCTCAGCAAGGCTCTAGTGGGAGGCACTGGTTTCTAAAACCTTGCTGTTTCTAGGAAGCCAGGCAAGTGCATCATCTTTGAGGGAAGACCTGATGACCCTGGAATTAGTTCTGGCTTTTCATACAGCCCGTCTGCCACAGCTTCTCACACGCCTGTGCACAGCAGGGAGGAGCCAGCTCTCCAGAGAGATGGGCCAGTGCTCCCCCGGCTCCTCTAGGCCACAGGAGAAAGCTCATGTCCCAGCTGAGGGCAGCTTTGCTGAGCAACCCCTGCCTGAAGCCCCGCTCTGCCTGGCGGGGAAGCACCTCAGCAGGTCTGTCCATACTAGCACACCGCGCCACTTCAGTCAGCTCCCCAACCTTCTATGTGTGAGCTTGGTCTGCACCTCCCCATGTCAGTCTCTGTGTTCCCGGAAAAGGGGCCCAAAGCCCATTCTGAACCCATCTCCTGTGCCACATGGACCTGCCTCGCTTCCACACACAAGTCCTGGGGAGATGCCAGTTGGTCCTCAGGGTCCCCAGGGAGTACCATTTCCTTCAACTAGGGCACTGGAGTACATCATCTCTGACTGCACTGGGGATCTCTGGTGTTGGGAAGAGAGAGCAGGGCAGAGCTGGGCAAGGAGGAGTGCTGTGAGCAAAGTGGTCCCACAACGAGCTCCAAGAGCCATGGTCATCTCCTCCTTCTGTCTCCGTGCTGAGAGCTGGGGCTCAAATAGCACCTTCGGGAGCATCCTGTAGGATCAGGCTGAACCCTGGCTCAGCTGGGGGCTCCCATCACTGATGTACCCAGAAAATCCCTTATCTGTGTTGCAAGCTCCCACTTGGACTCTCTCCAGAGGGACCCTACACCCACAGTTGAGGTGTGACTGAGTGACAGACATCTTGCTTATTATGCTAATACAGGTTAGGTTACAGGTACAGGAGAGAGGGAGGGCAGGACAAAGAGCTGCCACACAAATACCATATGCCACAAAAAGCAGAGAGATTCCAGTGCTCGCGGGGACAATTCCCTGTCCATTTTGTAGTGGTCAGTAAGCAGGTAAGGATTTGTCTGGAGCAACCCTGCAAGACACTGGTGGCAACTAGCACAGGAGAAACCAGATTTGCTGCACTCACCTTTCAAAGATGCATCGGACAATGATCAAGAGCAGGGCACCAGGGATGCAGAGCAAGAGGTCCTGAGGCTGTGGGTAGTGCATGTCTGCAGAATCCTTCATGTCTTCCCAGGTAGCTCCAGGTGGCAGCCAGTATTTATGGTACCACAACCACTCTGAGAGTCCCATCCTGGTCAAAATGGTGGGCACAGAAAGCACAGGCTCTGGGAGTCAGCAAGCAGGTAGCAGCAAGGCATAAAACTCACTCCTAAATCAGGATTCCCAGCTCAACAGCTTGTCATTCGTGTTCCCCACCTCTCAATCCCATGAGTATGACTTCAGAGTAGTTGAAATAGCATCACTTGTTCTGACCTGCCTGTGAGCTTGGAGGTGGGGTAAGATGTCCTAGTACAAGAAGGTAATTTAGTGGGTGTCAAGGAAGTGGCTAACTTCAATTACACTCTGCTGCACAGATAAGTGAAGTCCCTACCTGGTGACAAAAACAGCAGGGGCTTCTCTCTTGCTCCCTCTTTCTACCTGCTTTTTTCTTCCCAGGCTGCAAAGCCCTCACCTATTAATCAGCTCTGACCCCTGGCAGAGGGTGTGGATGGAGGTCTTGGGTGGGTGAGACTGGCCACAGCCACTAAGATCTTCTGGCACCCTTAGGGCCCCAACAGTCTCGGTTTTGGTTCCTCCATCTTACCCAGCAATGTCCCGTGTCCTATTTGCATTTTGAACCATTTCATACTGAGCATTAAGTTGATATATTGCTCCCCGAAACTATTCTGAAGAGCTAACACTCAGCTCAGCACGTCAGGACACTTTCTCGTGTGCACCACATCACTCTCCTCCATATTCAATTTCACTTGTGTGAAATTATCACCCAGTCTCTCATTACCGTAAACCCTTCTGCAACTGCTTGCAGTCAGTCTGCATCATCATCGTGATGAGTAACTTTCATTATCAGCCAATTCTGCCATCTGCCCTTCCTTCCCCCTTTGCACCTGCAACAATGCATAGCTGCGAAACATCCCTGTTGGTCTCTCATGGTAACCTTAGGTGGATTTTTCTAAGTCTGTGGTGAGGGACCTTTCTGAATGCCTTTGCAAAGCTGAGTAGGTGGCAGAGTCTCTCCTCTGCACGTGCTCACTGACTCTTCGGGATAACTCCAGCAGAACGAGACATAATTTCCTCATACACAACCTATGGGGACTCTTTCCTATAATATTATGTTTGTGTGTGTTTCCACAAATTCCGTAATTTTTTACACTTTGTACTGGTCTGACCAGTCTGGATGTCAGACAACAGATGGCTGTAGATCCTCACATTCCCACTTGGAACCTTCTTAAATTTTTCTGATAACAAGATGATATGAAACAAAAAATGCCATTCCACAGTTGGTAGTTTAACTCCTTTTAGTACCAGTTTCCTCTTGACGCTTGAGTGAATGCCACTTGAAACTAAATAGCAAACTTGAAGGTTTGCTATTATTCAGTTAGTCTGTTTGCTATATAACATCTTCTCACCCAGCAGCTTGAGATGGATCCTTTTGGGATGTGGCCTCAGCAAGATGTCGGGTATTGGACCCTCTTTGAGCTTCTAAGCAGGGTAGTCATACGCAGGCAGCTCGTTCATTTTTTTGGCTCTAGCCCGATCTTGTCTCAGTGTTCTTGCTATATGCCTCGACCATCTCTGACTCTTGCAGTCTTTCCAATGTTTCAGAGATTGGTATTGCCTTTCAAGTTGTTTCTCAAGATATTTCTTGGCCTGTTTATTGCATGTTCACATTTATCTGCCAAAGTTACAGGCCCTTTCCACTTTCCTTGTTCAGACATGACTTCAGCTTTTTGAACAATGCCTTGCTGTTTCTTAGGGACGCCTTTACCTGCAGGCACTGTGTGTGTTCTACACATGCAAATGAGAAAAGCAATGGCTTTCAAAGTATAGCCATCCAAGTAAAAGTTCCCTTGGGCGTATGTGTCTAAATGAAGAAATGTGGTGGATGCACATCTCTGATGTTTCCTGAGTGCGAGCAGGCGGAAGGGAACAACTGTGCCAAACTGCTCTTAAAACAAGATCCAAACCAGCACTAGATGTCCATGTCTACTGGAGTCAACAGATTCACATCAGCCATAATTTGGGGCTAGGACAGCCAGATGCCAGCCTGGGGGCCATGCTTTGCCAGTCCTCGACTCACCTACCACACAGCAGCCTGGGAGCACCAGTAAACGTTCTTTTTCTCGTGGCTCACCTGGAGCTGGACACCTCATCTCCCACAGCTGTGTGATAACATCAAGGGACACACACACACTGTGTGATGCACACCTCCCCTGTGCACATGGGCTGAGAAAGATACAGGGGAAATAGGTTCCAATTCTGCTGTGGTACCCAGTGCTCCATCTGCTTTGCTGGGTTTTTCAGCAGACAAGTGACAGCCTTGCAGCAGGTCTTCTACAATGGCTTCTCTAAGCTGGGGGCTGTGCTGCCCCTAGCATGGAGGAGGTGGAGGGAGTTGATACTCTAAATTCATAAATACTATCACAGCACTCACAAGCTTCCAACGCTGGAGTAGACGTAAAGTGAGAAGGTGGAGCAACGTGGGGAGGAAGCTGATTACATACAGAGCTTCTTTAAGCTTTAGCAAGTTGATGGCAAGAAAACAAATTCAGCAGTTTATCTGCCCCAGTGACTCATCACTGCCATGCGCAGTTCCTCAGCTAAAACCAGCACTGAGTAGCTCTTAATCAAGTCCAACAGCTCTCCTGAATCCTTGATGTATCCTTTCACAAGAACCAGATTTGCCTCCTAATGAGCTTATCTCAATCTTCAGGGGGACAGCAAAGCCCTGAGGATAAAATTCAGCAGGTATCAACATATGTCTGCACTGGCTCCACAGTGCCCTGTGCAGTCTCTGGGAAACATGCTGCTCCTCAGGTGACAGGTGTTGTGATTTTACAATAGGGATCTTTCCTAGCCTTCTAAAACCTCATGAAAAAGAACAGACACTATTTTCTCTCCTCCTATCCTTGCAAACCCAAAGAATCTCCCCAGTGCTGCAGTCTTGGACTTGCCACTGCCCTGGCAGCACCAAGTAACCTGGCCCACCTCCAGGTCTAGTGTAGGGGTGCTCCAAAGTGTCTCTTGTTCCAGGACCAAAGGCAGCTTTATCTAGTAGGAGACCGATCAGGTAGCTGCAGTTCTCCACTGGCATGGCGCAATATGGCTGCATGTCCTGGGTACGCAACATCTGCTCCACACATGCTGCACATGTATCGACTTTGGCAATGGCACCCATACACATCTCCCTCATCACATGTTCACCTAGAAGGTGCAGCCAGCCAGGTTACCTCCTGCTAGTTAAAGAAGTAGACAAGAGCCCAGACAATCAAACTTTTCAAAAGTAATTTATAAAGAACATTTATATTCAGTAGTATAAAATGATATATAACCATCTCTCCTAAACACATCATCTGCAGAGGAGCGGCAAGATTGTAGACTCAGATTTAAGAAACACAATAGTATACAGAACATGTACTTTGAACTTCAAGTTAGCTCAAAGTTTTAGAGACAAACTGTCTTCAGCAAATAGGAATTTAAATGACAATGCAGGAACAGATGCTCTTCTCCCAGAGCATCTTACTGCCCTGGAATCACCCATGCTGGAACCACTTTTTCCCCTCTGAAATTATCCAATGTATTTTGACTGAAACCTAAAATAAGCACATACAAGCTCAGATCAAAGCGCTCTCAGTCACATCTCAGGTGAACTGAGTAGATTGCTGAAAACCCTCTTGTCCTTCTATGCCGTCACGTGCCTTTTAATTTTAAATGTGTGCACCACCTTCTCAAATCAGGCATTTCCTTGGTCCAAGTCCCGTCCCCACCCCCTCCCAGTTAGTACTGGCCCTTACTGGGCACATACAGGGAAGTGTCTGCACAGCCTTGGCAGTCTAAGTCCCTGCACTCATTAGAGTGAAACTGGTAATACTTTGGTTTCATAGGTTAATTGATCTATAAAACAGAAATTCACATCATACTAATTTAACTCCCTTAAGGGATTTCAGAATCCAAAGTCTAGGACTACAGAGTGTGTAAGATATAGGACATCTAAACAAACTGAATCAGAACTGCATCATGACTTCATGGACTACTGCTTTAACCTTGCAGTTCTTGATACGTGGCCTTTAAGTTAGAAGGCCACGTTAAAGCATTATTCCATAAAGTTCAGCAGATCTTTTCTGGATCTTTTTCCCTCTGAGGATAGGGGAAATGTATTCCCTTCTTGCCACAAGCTGACTCCGTAAACATTTCCCACTGTGCCCATCACACTAAGTAAAAACACGAGCACTTACTCAGTGTTGTCTTCTAGACTATCTAGTTTCTTTTCACCTCCCTTCTTCTGACTGTGCTTCCTTCCAAGACAGGTTTAAAGGATCACCTGACAGTTGAGACACAGCTGCCTGGATTTTCCAGCTCTTCCATCTATGATTTGGGCAGGTACTCTCTTCAGTCTGGGCTTTGGAGTTCCCACCTTTGTGGCGATAATGCTGACAGCAGAAGGGACTGAGATCCATACCATTACAAAACCGGTCATATGGCACAGAGCAGGATTTCCTTTGAGAAGAAAATGTTTTCTCCTATGTCTTTCCAAAGCTTTCATTCCACTATGTTCAGTTTCAATTTTCTGAGTGTGTATGGGGCACCTGTCTTCTCCAAAGAGGTGTCCCTGTATTAAGATTTAGTCTCACACTTACTTGTTAGCCATAATCATTAGTAGCAATGGGCCAGGGTCTCCAGAGGCTGATCAAGGCTAAACAGATTCCTACCAAACATTATTAGGTGGTTAAGACTTGACATTGCCAGAGTTTACCCACCTTTTTTTTTTTTTTTTTAAAGAATTTTTCAAGATTAACACATTTAACAACAACTATGGTACAGTCTAATAAAAGTTAAACCACTTTGATCCCTTTCTATCTGCTTCAAGGCTACAACCTATAGTAAGTTTTTATTGCAGAATGACCAAAAACTTCCTTCAAATATCACTGACTATAAACACTTCTGTTTATGGGAAGCAGGAATTCAGCTATGATACTGCAATTGCACTCCATATTATCTACACAGTGAGCAAAACTCTTTCTAAAGACGGTGCACCAGATTCACTAGTGACCAGATCAGAAGCACATGAACAGTAGCTATCTGTCCTTGACATGGCCATTGGTGAGACGGGTTCTGTTGTTCAGGGGCTCAGACCCATTCCTCTGGATATAACTGTTGCTTGTGACGTTGCTGAAATATGTGATCCCATTTTTCTCCTTTTCCCAGATCTTTTCTCTTTCTTCATCCTTGTCACTTTCTTCTGTGTCACTTCTCATGTCCTTTTCCATCTACAGAAAAATGTAAATGAGAAGCAATACAAACATAGAAGTCTGCACAAGAAGCAGTGCCACAGGCTGAACATTCAACTGCTACTTCAGCCACCTGCCTTTGGCACACAGTTCTGCTGTGTCCTTTCAGCTTTCACATCACCTTTGGAAACAGATTCTCTCCATCTCTTTGATTTCAGTCTCAGTGGAATCCCAGCTGTGACCCTGATAAACATTAGGAATGCCCAGGACTGAGGACAACCATGTAAGACTGAGAAGATCTACGTTGTTGCTTTGGGCATCAGCATGTCGAAAAAGAATCGGTGGAGGCAGTTATTCAAGCTCTTCTACACTTTCAAAAAGGGACAAGGAGATTGGATTTGTGCAATCCCAAGCACAACTCCAGGCTGGGTAGAGAATGGATTAAGAACAGCCTTGAGGAGAGTGACTGGGGGGTGTTGGTGGGTGAGAAGCTCAACATGAGCCAGCAACATGCACTGGCAGCCCAGAAAGCCATCTGCACCCTCGGCTGCATCCCCGGCAGTGTGGCCAGCAGGGTGAGGGAGGGGATTATGCCCCTTTGCTGCGCTCTGCTCTGGGGAGACCCCCCTGCAGTGCTGCCTCCAGCTCAGGGGGTCCCAACAGCAGAAGGACACGGAGCTGTTGGAGCGGGGCCAGAGGAGGCCCCGGAGATGCTGCGAGGGCTGCAGCCCCGCTGCTGGGAGGACAGGCTGGGAGAGTTGGGAGTGTTCAGCCTGGAGAAGAGAAGGCTCCAGGGAGACTTTATACTGGCCTTCCAGTATCTGAAAGGAGCCTACAAGAAAGCTGGAGAGGGACGTTTTACAAGGGCATGGAATGATGGGACGAGGGGTGATGGCTTCAAACTCAAAGAGGGGAGATTTAGATTGAATACTAGGGAAAATTTTTTCACTCTGAGGGTGGTGATCCCCTGGCCCAGGTTGCCCAGAGAAGCTGTGGCTGCCCCATCCCTGGAGGTGTTCAAGGCCAGGTTGGACGGGGCTTGGAGCAACCTGGGCTGGTGGGAGGTGTCTCTGCCCAGGGCAGGGGGGTGGAACTGGATGAGTTTTAAAGGGCCCTTCCAACTCTAACCATTCCATGATTCTATGATAGCTCCTGACCATACTTGGCCTGGGTGGCTGTAGGTTAAGCACACTGCTTCGGACAGTTGGAAAACATATGCTTTCAAACAAACCAACAGCTCAACACAAAGCCACTCAACTCTGATTACATTCATTTTTATGCTCAGGTTTTTCCTCTTGCTATTGACCGAGAGATCTGTAAGACACTTTTGTAAATATTTAATTCATTACCTTAGAAGGAAGACAAAGAAGAAACAATGTGATAAAATGATGGTTTAGAAAAAGCAGCCTAGCACTTACTGACTTCCCAGGCTGATTCTACGCTACAATAGAAGATACCAAAACTACAGACAAATTCATGGTGTCACACTCCTTGTTGGAAACAATGCTCTGAGGGAAAGCAGCAAAGCTCTTCCATGACCTGAGCTTTGGAAACTGCTCAGGGGCGTGTGAATTGCTGCATGGACACCTGTAGTCTCCATTTACCCTACCTGTTCTTCTAGGGATATCTCTTGGATCATATTAAGTCTGTTTGGTCTGATGCTCTTTCTAGAGATCACTACACCCAAATGCAGACAGGATTGGCAAGAACCTAAACTTGCACTGAATTCAAACTGCCTCCAAGGACAGTATGGGTAGGAGATGCTACCTTCTGTGAACAACACGGACCTCATGTCATTCTGGAACTGGCAGTTCAGGAACTGAACGGTTCAGATCAGTCTTCATCTGCAGCATAAGGACAAATCAATATTCCTAAGTTTATCCATTCATGGCCATAGTATGTGGCTGAGGCCTTAAACCTGGCAAGATTCACAAAAGAACTTATATAGCTCATGAATTACACTGATATATCTCAGGTTGCCTGTACGAGGGAATGAAACTGGTACTTCAGGATCTAGGCTGAGTTCTAACTACTGGGGATTAGGGGACATCATGCGAGAAGGTGGTGCAGATAATCCTGTAGCCAGAGAGGAAAACTGTGGTGATCAGAAAGGTCCATGAGAAGAATGTGAACTTCTGACTGGAGTGAGAATTTCGTGGCTCGCAAAAAGGGGAGAATGTCCTGTATTCTTGCCGATACTGCTCTGGGCTAGTAAATATCATAATTGAAACAGATCTGTTTAGGACGATTTTTCTTTGCTATTCACTGCTCAACATGGAAAGCTCTCAAATACAGTTTTGCATCAAATGTGGCAGATGATTTTTAGATAAAATAGGAAAAATTCTGGATATGCTTCAGTATTTTTCTCCCTGATCGTTCATTTCTTTCTAATAAGGCTATTTATTACCTCATAATTTTACAGTGCAATAACTGCAATGGTAATTCAGCCCACACTAGAATTAGGAAAACAACAAAAGGGCGTCTTCAGTTGTGTCTTCATTTTCTGCCCTGTGAAGTTTCTGTTTCCTAACTTGCAAGTAATTTGCTCTGTGCTACCTTAAGGGAAGGCACATAAAGAAAATGGGGACTATAGGGATGAAGATAAGCCTTTAAAGCTTGTTCTCAGTTCCCTTAAGACAGAATTCCCCAGTTGGATACTAACAAAATAACTCATCCTGGGCTATAAGGTCAACTCCCACAAGGCACTGACTTGTTAATTCTGGACTGTGTCCTTGTCATGTGGCCAATCTAATGCCATTAGGTCACGTCTTCAATTTTGGGAAGAATTTCATGCTGAGTAGCAGTTTGGTCTCACACCAAATACTGCAGGCTATGGTCAGAAAGAGTCGGATGCATTTCTCTTAAGTTTATACAGCTGCATCTCAGACATTCATCTCTGGTTGCTCTATCACTGATAGGGATGAACAGCACTACCTGAGTGCAATCTTGAATGTATTACGCTTTGGGCAGCTTGCCTGTTTACCTCTGCTGCTACAAAAAGAGTCCAGACAGCTAGTTTAGACAGAAATATCTACTCTGCAGATAACTACAGCACCGTAAGACAATCCATATGAAACATGTATTAATGATCTGGATGATGGAGCAGAGTGTACCCTAAGCAAGTTTGCTGAAGACACAAAACGGGGAGGAGTGGCTAATATCGAGAGGATTGGGCTGCCACCCAGAGGGACCCTGGCAAACTGGAGAACTGGGCTGACAGGAACCTTGTGAAGTTCACCAAGGCAAAGTGTGAAGTCCTGCACCTGGGGAGGAACAACCCCAGGCACCAGTACTTGCTGGGGGCTGGCCATCTTTTCTAAGAAAAACCTGGAGGTCGTGCAAGTTGGACATGAGCCAGCAATGTGCCCTTGCCCTTCCTGGCCTGCATTAGAGTGTTGCCAGCAGGTTGATGGAGGAGATCCTTCCCCCCCTACTCAGCACTGGTGAGGTCACACCTGGAGTGCTGTGTCCAGTTCTGGGTTCCCCAGTACAAGAGAGACATGGATACACGAGACAGTCCAACGAAGGGCCACAAAGATGATGAAGGGACTGGAGCATCTCCCATGGGGAAAGGCTGAGAGAGCTGGGACTGTTCAGCCTGGAGAAGGGATGGCTCATGGGCACCTTATCAATGTATGTAAATTGAGGGAGGGGGTAAACAATACAGAGCCAGGCTCTTCTCAGTAGTGCCCAGTCACAGGACAAGAGGCAACAGGCACAAACGGAAACACAGGAGGCTCTCTCTTAACATCAGGAAACATTTTTTTACTGAGAGGGTGACCAAGCACTGGCACAGGGTGCCCAGAGAAATTGTGCACCCTCTGTCCTTGGAGATATTCAAAAGCTGTCTGGACATGGTCCTGCACAACCTACTCTAGATTACCTTGCTTGAGCCAGGGAATATGGTACCTTCCAACCTCAGCCATTCTGTGGTTCTGTGATCTCAGTAACACTGTAATTAAAAATCCTGTACTATAAGGGAAGTGCTTTTGGATTGGCCTCACCAATCATGACAACTTTCACTGCCTTGATTTCTTAGTTTTGCTACAAATGTAAACTATACTGTACCAAGCATTGGGATCCTTACTCAGATGTCACTGGCTTTGTTCCTGGAATTCTCTCCTGGACTCCAATCCACATTTTTCTTGAATACAAGCATCAGAAGTGGACCCAATATTGTAGTGACTCATAAAAATTTTCCTTTTTTTTGGTCAACTTTCCCTAATGTTCCTTTCACCTCACTGTTAGGAATGTACCCGTATAATTTCACTAGGCCAAGAAGAAATCCATTTGAGATGAACCCCTGTGCTTCCAAGCTGTCTAGGTGGACCCTCCCTCCCCATGAGATGTACAGGGGACTACAAAGTGATCCATACCGTGCCCTGGAGAATGAACTTGTAGACCATGTGAATAATTAGGCAGGACCAGAAGACATGGAGCAGCTGCAGAATTATCAGGAGAGCATTCATGAAGTAGTATCCAAAGAAGGGTTGAAATATCTCCATGGAGTAATAGTAGGTGTTATAGAGCACTCTGCAAGAAAGAGGGAATTGCAGTGGAGGGAAAGTGTGTTGTTAGTAGGGCCGTAATTAAGCCCTGGAAAGCTCTAGTCACAGAGGAAGTTTCAGGTCAGTCACCTCCTTCTTATATATAACACATGTGAGCCAACTCTCAGCTCCCCACCAGAAATAAGCAGGGTAGAGCCACAGACCTCCTCTGCAGCATGCTTCAGGAATTTAAGACTACTCTGAACTCCAGGGCAGACCACCCTAGTTTACCCCAAGGCAGGTGCAACAGCCATGTGGCACTGTAGCCTATGCAAAGGGCAGGGACATATGCTCAAGAATTGAAAAGCAAAGGCTGTAGCAAAAGACTCAGCACCCAGCTGAATGGTCCTGTCTCTCAGAAGGCAGCTTTTCCATTTCTCTTGACTACAGCAGACTCACGTGTAGGGGAAAATGACCAGGCGGCTGATGAGGAAGACAGCTGAGAAGATCATAAAGAGGCTGTCACAAGTTTTTTTCCACTTCATGTAATTGAATATCTTAGTTGGCTGGAAGGAGAAAGAACAATAAAACAGCAGGCCAACACAGTGCATCTGCACATGCTCTGGGAGACTAACGAACCAGATACAATACAATCCGCATGCAGGTAACCATGCTTCTTCCTGGCTCTCTGCAGGGCACCCTCGGCTGGGTCAGGAGATCAGTACTGAGTCATCTGTGAAACACCATAACGCTTGGCCTGTACTTTGCTAGATCAAAACATACCCTTTGGCCAAAGAGCACCATTGCTAACTAGGCTTTCCCTGACACGTAAGTTGTGGAGCTCACCTCTAGGAAGCAATCAGAAGCATCATGAATAATCATCACCAGTGTCCCAATGCGGATGTAATTGGCACAGTACGAGAAACTGATCAGGAAGATGGTTGCAGCATGATGGACTATCTGCTCCTTGAAGTCCTGAT
The DNA here is from genome assembly GCF_000708025.1 of Charadrius vociferus. NCBI lineage: Eukaryota > Metazoa > Chordata > Aves > Charadriiformes > Charadriidae > Charadrius > Charadrius vociferus. Next base: position 95,441 of record NW_009647433.1, on the reverse strand, counting down.
GAGAAAGCGGACAGCAGAGAATAAAATACATAATGCACCTTCTGCCCTGGTTAAAGCATGCCTCCTGCAGGTAGCAATGAAATCTCTCTACCCAATGACTAAGAAACCTCTCACCGTAAGGGAGCATATAAATCATTTACCAAACACATCCTAGAAATGTAGGCAACCCAAGAGACCCAGGAATGAAGACTTTATGGTGTAAACTGAAGACCTCACAACAGAGGACACTCTCTCCCTCCACCAGTAATGGTCTGATGATGGTGCAAATCAGTAGACAGAATAAGAGCCAATGATTCAGTACAGACAAAGTCAACATAAAGCAAGTTTCCTTTCTGTCACAAAGCAGTGCCTGTATCCAACCCTGCTCTGTGCCCCAGTGCATGCCTACCTGTTTGCACAATCATCTCATACCCCAGGCTCGCTGGTGGAGACTCACAACCACCTTTTACTTAGAAGGGTATATCCACGGCCTCAATGGATGTGTATGCCTATGAAATCACGCAGCACCTGCTCTGCTGGGGTACTGGCACCTAGGAACACAAGCAGCTTAACTGGCAAAGAATCATCTCTTTTTCTGTCTCTATGGTAAGTGCAGCCTAGAAGAGTCCCAGAACAGCAATTTTTAAGTTCAGATTGAGACCTCCGCAGTAGTCTGCACCTTTATATGCCAGGGTTTATGTTCTCCACTTCCCAGAGGAGAGGGAAGCCAGTAACTGGGAATGGAAAATCCTGGGAATGAGCAAGGACAGAATCCCCCAAAACTTCAGACTAGCACTACACACATGGTCTTGAAGATCACTCTCCTGAGTGTTCAGCTTGGGTCCCGTTTATGCTTCATTCTTCCCTGAGGCTGCCACTCACCTTCCTCTTCACATCGAACGGCAGGGTGAAGACCAGTGACCAGTAGAAGGAGAGCTCCAGCAGGTAGTACCAGAACAGGGAGGGCTGAAGGGGCTGCGAGAGAGGGAGAGACAGCGAAATATCCATGAGGTAAATCAGAGCAAGGGCTGGATGTGAAGACACCTTCCTAGGCAAAAAAGTATCAGACGATCAAACCAACAAAACTGATTCTTGCAGCTTCAGAGGGAAATACTTCAGTTGAACATGGTTACTTACTAAATATCACCTGTGCTGAGGCAAATGCAAACAGTGGGGGAAATTCCACTTTGCTGCACCATGTGGAACATTTAGGGAACCACCGGGAAGATCCTGAGTATTTTTATGATTTCTTCAGCACTGTGCTGATTCCTGAGCAGTCAGTGTGGAGCTTTAAAAACTATGTAAACCGTTTCACCATGGTGAGATAGATAAGTAGTAGCTGAATAAACCACTCCCTTTTAGGCTTCAAGGAGACACTTCAGACACCTGGTACTCTATCACAGATTTTTCAGTTTAATCAAACTAAGGGGCAGAAAGTGTGAAGAGTGTGAAAGTGTGAAGTGTGAAGAGTAATCTGCATTGTTCTGGGTAATTTTTCTGTTGTTTTACATCTGGAAAACAAAAAGCTTAGACCCACTCAGCAGAGATAGGTGCTATTTAACAAGTAATTTTTTGCTGTTGTGGCACTATATGGCCTCCTTAAACCTGAACTTATTTGGTAAAAAAAAATAATTACTGACAAAAAGGGGTTTGCAACTACCATTTCCAAAGAATCATGGAGTATGCTGCTCCCAAATACCAATTTATTTGGGCGTTCTCTACCCAAAGTGTTGATTTATGGCCTTCATAGATTTTACTTTGTTCTCCTTCGTAGCACCAGTGATTGGCCACAACAGGAAGCACAGCTCGATGCACAGGTGCTACTGGGGTAGATATTAACATCTCCCAGGCTGGTAGGTGTTGTTCGCACTCTGGCAGTTATCCAAACAGGAGCTCTGGATCAGAAGGAATTTTTTTTCCCCAAATATAAAATTATTTGGGAGAATTGGTGTTTCTTTAGTCATTGTCTGTAGCACAGGACGTGATCTGTTTAGCAGCAATTATATTTAATACATTCTTTGTTCCTGCTAATACACAAGTTTGTCCTTGACCTTTCTTAAACTCTTTGCCAGCAGGACATTACTAGCTCTGGTTTTGGTCTTTTCTGTTTGTTACAGGTGTTGAAAAGTGTGTGTATTTGGTTTACGTGGCAAAGTTTCGGTAGTAGGGGAGTTGCAGGGGTGGCTTCTGTGAGAAGATGACAGAAGCTGCCCCATGTCTGACAGAGTCAGTTCCAGACAGCTCCATGACAGGCCTGCTGCTGGCTGAAGCTGAGCCCATCAGTGATGGTGGTAGTGCCTCTGTGATAATGTATTTAAGAAGGGGTAAAAACAGCTGCACAACAGCTGCTAGGAGAGATGAGTAAGAACATACGAGAGAAACAACGCTGCAGACCCCTAGGTAAGTGAAGAAGGAGGGGGAGAAGGCGCTCCAGGTGCTGGAGCAGCTGCTCCCCTGCAGCCCATGGTGAAGAACATGGTGATGCAGATTGTCTCCCTGCAGCACGTGCAGGTCCACGGTGGAGCAGATACCCACCTGCAGCCCGTGGAGGACACCTCACCAGAGCAGACTGCTGCGCCCAAAGGTGGCTGTGACCCTATGGAGAGCCTGTGCTGGAGCAGGCTCCTGGCAGGACCTGTGACCCCATGGAGAGGAGCCTACCATGGAGCAGGTCTTCCGGCAGGACCTGTGGCCCCGTGGGGGATGCACGCTGGAGAAGCGCACTCCTGAAGAACTGCATCCCGTGGAAGCGACCCATGGTGGAGAGATTTGTGGAGGACTGCCTCCCATGGGTCGGACCCCATGCTGGTGCAGGGGAAGAGCATGAGGAGGAAGGAGCAGCAGAGAAAATGTGTGATGAACTGACCGCAACGCCCGTTCCCCATCCCCCTGCGCCACTCAGGGGGAGGAGGCAGAGCAGTCAGGAGTGAAGTTGAACCCGGAACAAAGGGAGGGGTGGGGGGAAGGTGTTTTTAGATTTGTTCTTATTTCTCATTATCCTACTCCGATTTGATTGCAACAAATTAAATTAATTTCCCCAAGACAAGTGTGTTTTGCCTAAGATGGTAACTGGTAAATGATCTCCCTGTCCTGATCTCAACCCATGGCCTTTCGTCACATTTTCTTTCCCCTGTCCAGTTGAGGAACAGGGAGACTGAATGGCTTGGTGGGCACGTGGTAGCCAGCCAAGGTCAACCCACCACAGTGTGTGGTTATGATGGCTTGGATTGTTTTTGAAAAGACATGTACTGCAAATGTACAGAACAGGACTCAAGGACCTGAGCGATCCTTTTAGTCTTACATTCCTGTTCAAGCACCACCTGTTTGTATGGTTTCACTTTTACACTGAACTACAAATTTGCCCCTATAATTTCTGCCTTTGAGCAACAGAGAATTGTTCAGAGACTCCACTCGAAAGATACTACCTCATTCTTCATTCATTTGTTCCGTGGTGTTTCCTGTGGCTCACAGTGTTAAACTGCATTACATTTCCCTTTACGGGTTTGCAACCTCAATGGACAGTCACAGGGTCTTGCTCTAACTTTGACAGCCAGACCAAAAAGCCCTGGAACACAGGCAGTCTTCACTTTGTCTTGGTACTGGGATCAAGTTTGCTTCAGCCCCCTGTTCAATTAATAAAAAATTTTACTTCCTCCCCAGGAAAATCTAGTACTGTAAAATCCTGTGCATGGTAGCTCCCTGCATGCGAATACAGGAGATTACCCTGCTAGAAACACTTACCAGCTGCATTCATAGGACTGCCTTCCAAAGATGGAATCAGATTTTTCACTTTAATGAAATTTAGCTCTCTTTACTACATCTGCTCTGGCATCTACAGCAGTGTGATATAGCTGTTCTATAGCAGGAGCTATAGTCAATAGCAGTCTTCTGTAGAGAATTCAAAGCACATAAAAACATAAGGGGAAAGGCAGAGCAGCAATGGCTCCTGTGCTCACTGGGTGAAGCATCATTCTAAGTCTTTCAGCTTCTCAAGTTTACAGGAGTAGAAATAGCAAGGGAGGTAGCTGGACAAAAAAGTACCTGGCTTTTGGTTGCTATCTTTGCTCCTTGTGCTGATGAACAAGGAGCAGATTTTGTGCCTAGCTGGCAATTTTCGCTGAGGTTATTCTGGTCCGGGCTGATAAGAGGTGTATGCTTTCCAACCCACTGAACAGCTTCTTGCAGTGCTGCTATGAAAAACTCAGAATATACATTGTAAAACTGTAAGAGAGCACCCTCTGAACTTAATGGGAATGATGCTGTGTTGCTACTGGCCATACTGCCAGTTCCACTGGGAAACAAACTCCTTAGGGAGCACCGTGGGCATGATTCTTCAGTATAGCTGAAAGAACACAGCATTCAGAGCATGTCCTCTGCTCTACATACTCTGCACTGAAGTCTTTGCTGCTTCTCCTCAGGCATCGTGTCCTTCTCTAGCCTCAGTCTCCTCTACAAACTAAACAACCTTGGAGCATTCCCATTTTTCAGTTTCTTGGCTCACCTGGTCAGAACACTCACTTTTCCTTTATTTCTGCAGTCTCCTCCTGCTCTCCTGACTCATCCTCTGTTGTGTTTAGATTACACCAAGATACAAAGACGTTCTCCCTTGACGAGGATCTGGCTTTGAATTCTTAGGGCTCGTGACTCTGAATTTAATTCAGTGTCATCTCTTTTGTCACTAATATAGCGTGATTTTCAAAATATACTAAAAGAAAATACATGATTTATAACAGCAATTCTTCCTCTTGCATGACTCACCTGTTGTGGATATCCTGTCCAGCACTCTCTGTGGTCCCAAAGCCAAGGCTTCTGGAAAGAAAACGCAACATGAATGTGAGAATGCCAGAGGAATTTTTCTCTAATCAATCTTCTCTAATCAACTGTTTAACTCCTTTAGTTTGTTGCTACTACAGACTTTGTTGTGTTTTATTACAGGCAGAGCTGGTCGCACTGTCTGGAATTCAGTTGCCAAGATATCTCCACCACAAGAACTTGCAGTTGCTTGTGATATTGGCAACTTGTGGCTATTGCGTTGAAATTTCACATGCTGTTTAGCCCAGTTGCAAATAAAATAGCTCATGGAAGATTTCCACCAACTTGTTGCAGCCTTCTACAGGCTTGGGGTGGTGGTGGTTATGTTTTGAATATATTATGACATTATTACAACTATTCCATTAAGAATCTCTTTGGTTTGGACAACACCACTGGTAAGAAGGCCAAGAACATGTTTTTTCCTTTAACGGTGAGGATCATGCTGCAGTCTGTTAAGTAATCTGAAATCTCTGAAAAAATCCTTCTTTGTTCACAAAACCAGTAGTTCAGAATGTGGCAGCTTTGAAAATTTCATAGAAACATGGCAACTAAAGTCCCCAAAAGTTCTTCCTGCATGGAGCGTGACCTGACCCTTTGCTATGCCCAGATTTGCTCAGCACAAGCATGTCCTAGAGCATACAGTGATGGAACACATTCTATGCCACATCTGTAAGGGAAATTTTCTACAACAGTTGTACAAGGCTCTAGATATCAGAGCTAAGAGCAAGAAGGCAACATTTCTCGTTCTCTCACTGAGCACCTCCTGGTGCATGCGTGATATGGAAGGGAAGCAGGAAGCAGTGTTTTTTATTACGAGCAGTGGTAATTAGGAGCAGATACAGCCTCCTGCTGGCTGGGAGTGGGGTTGGGAATAGGATTTACAGCAAATACAGGTACAGAACCAGAAGAGATGTGTGATACAGAATCAGACAGGACAATGCAAAAACTGAAACAACTATGGCACACCATGTTACCTAAACTAGAAAGGAACCTCAGATCCCTGAATTCCATCATTCCTCTCCTCTCAGCAAATAAAGCCATTTTCTGGTGGCCTACTGTGAGATAGCTTTCTATTGCTACCTGCAATTTCACTGACTCATGGGGCAGATGTTTTTGCCATCGGTCTAAAGCCACTAATGCATGTTAAAATACTACTCAGATTACAAAGTCAACGTGCAAAAGCCAGGAAACGTCACATGCAGATATGTCCCGTCACATTAATTATTTATCCTTCTTTTTAACGTAGGCATTTTGGTACAACTTTAGATAACACAGTAATGTGCTATTTGCTATGGGATCTAGAGGTGATGTCTGTAGGACGGACGCCTCCTTTTTTTGGGTGAAAGTTGGAAGATGAGTACTGAATAAAGAAAAGACTTTCACGAAAAGTGAAGATCATCTTTCATTCCTAGAATAGTCAGGTAATACGCAGAAGAGCAGTATTTTGCCTCTTCTGCTGCCACAGGACTCTTGTACTATGCTAAGTAGTCATCCTTGGTATGGTCATCCATACCACACTCTCATAGCTGACCTCAAAGAATAGCCTTCTATTTTGATGTACAGCTCCACAAAACACTGCAGTTGAGATTTGGATACCTTCACTCCTCTGCTAGCTCATCCTGTAATCCTCATACTCCAAGGGTACCTTAAATTCTGACTTGAAAGTCAGTGTAAGTTCAAAAGTTCTTCCATTGTTACAGTAATGAGTAGTTACAAGCATAGTTTGTGCTTGCTGTCTTGGGATCTGCAGGTTTTCCCTTACTTAACCCCTCAGAAGGTGCCAGTGTAGAAGACTTTCGCAAAGCTCACCTAGGGAACTGGACTCAGCAAAAGAGCCAGGGGAACCTTTAAAACACAGCCAGAGGATGACTGGTGCCCCTAGTCCCAGCTTAGTGACCACAGCCCTGTGACTAGAGCAGATGCATGGCTTCTGTTACCTCTTCTGCCCGTTGAGTCAGTTCAATTTGTATCAAGAGAACTCATTATTTATGAAATGAGAGAAAAGGCAGAGGCATGAGCCTGAACCAATTATTAAATTGCAGTCCATGCTCCAAAGGAAGCATGAGTTTTTTACCTGAAACAGGTATTGGATACAATACCAACAAGCCCTGCAGCTTCCATCTCAGGTAAATGTTCCACCTACCCCACAGAAATGTACTTTTACACAATCCCTATTGTCTTCTGCTTTGCCAAAGAAGAAGAAACCTCTTGGTTTTGAGCTGGAGTTTTTAAAATAAGCATGTTCCAGTATGTTTGTGGTCTCATAAGTGTGCTGTGCAGAGGATACGCACTGACCTGGTGTGAAAACCTCTATAAGAAGGTCTGAAAGGACATGTTTGACAACAGAATCTGCCATTCTTGCAGGCACTGGCTAGGTAGAACAGCAGGTGGCACCACTTGTGTACTCACATCGTACAGGACAGCAAGTCCAGTGAAGAAAGAAATGAAATAAAATGCAAACCTCCAGCTGCAAACAAACAAAACAAAGTACATTAGAATCCCATTTATTAACCACCAAGCTGCAATTCTGTGTATCAATCACACTCATTCAAAAAATATACTATTAAGGCAAAGATATATACCAATGTTTAAAGTTTGCCCAGATCATAACAGGAGTGGCTCTTTGTATGTCACTAGTACATTCAACAGACTTCACAAAGAGCAACTCTTCTGCTTTAGAGATGGCCGAAAATACAATAATCCCATTGACTAAAATCACTGAGATAACAATCCCAAACCTTCCCAGCACTAGCAGATGCATGAGTAAAAGTCAAACAATGCCAATCTCTCTCCTAGGCTTTTGGAGATAAGGTATGCTAAATTCATTATCATGTAAAATAATTAATTACTGTCATGTTTGGCCTCAGTCAGCAGCTGGTAATGATTTACCCACATTAAACCGACACAGAAGGGCATATGAACTGTTTGCCAAGTTCAGTGGACAGAGGCAGGTCACACTGAATATACACACATATAGTAGGGAATGAGAGGAATTCCACTCCAACGGAATAAACAAGTTGTTAATAAACTAAACACAGGAAATCTTCAATGGAGTAAAACTGTCTAAACCAGTATTTTGATTTCCAAAAACCTCCATAACAAATCAGAAGTAACTACCTTTTGAGTGAGAGAGAGACTCCACCTGTCAATGAAAACCCCAGGAGCTCCAAGAGGGACATGAACTGTACAAAGCTACTGCATCACATCGGAGAGACATTCTTTCTACAGACTGCAAAGGGCGATAGTGGACAGGTGGAAGGACACCATCCTCAGTGAGCTGAGTCAGAAAAGTATTTACTGTTTACCATCTACTGTTACTATTTACTGCAAGTCAGCTGAGTGCAGGGAGAACTTAGATTTCATCTTGATGAAAGCAGATTAAGCGTGGTTGCTTTGTAACTCCTTGTCCATGGATTTTCTAAATATATCTAACTGCAACAATCTGGAATATTATAAATAAATAATACACATCCTTTTTTTTTTTCAATTAGAGTTTTTAGGCAGAGGTTTTGAATTAGAGGTTGAGTACTAAATGGAACGCAAGGTGATTAGCTCAAAGTTGATGCCTACCCTATGCTTACACACTTTTAGACAGATGAATAGCACTGCAGGTATTTAATGATTTCTTTCACCTGTGTGGCTTTCCTGGGAACCACTCATAAGCAAGCCACTTCAACCAAGCTCAGGAGAATACTCCTTTTCTGTGGAAAGTTTAGCCAGGACTAACATTCACGGAACTGGCTAATGTGAGATTTATTTTGTGCTTCCATAAGGAGGATTTCCACACAGCTGTTTCCAAGAAGAGTTTTGCTCTTTGGAAAACACAAGGTTTCACACAGGGCCCTTTTTCTGCCACTTTAAAAGGGTGCTGGTTCTTGACTTTCAGGACGCTGAAGTCACCTGACAGCAGAATACAGTCTAGCCTGCTGCCTGTGACTTTTAAAAGCAACAGATTGCAGAACAGTTGCAGAGAAGATGCAGCAGAAGGAATCAGCTGGCAGCGAAGCAATGTGAAGTCACAGGGAAGGCAAAGGTGTTTCAGACCAGAATACCAGTCTTACAAAGAGGCCCTATAAGGACTAAAGGTGAGATGGCAGTAAAAAGAGTCTGGGGAGTGAAACGAAAGGGGAAAAGCAAGAAATGTTTCAGTAACAGAGTAGCAGCAGAGAGTTGCAGAAGAACTAGGTGGGGCAGGGAAGACCCGAGATGCCCTGTGTAGGGGCGGAGGTCAGGCAGGGAGGCAGCGGAGCCGGGAAGCTGGGATGCTCTCTGAGCAGGAGTGGAGGGCAGGAGGGGAGGAAGTGAGCTGCCTGCAAAGCTCAGCCCTGGTGAAAGGCCCCTGCCACTCACAGCTTGTGCTCTCGCTCACCAGGCCTCGCAAAACTTCTTCGACAGGCTGGGTCGGTCTGTGTTCCTCCGGCATCGGAACCACCTCTCCACCTTCCTCACCGGCAGGTCACACTGTTTGGCTAAACTGATGAGCTCACCCTGGAAAATAGGTGAGGAAGCAAGGTTCAGATCCAGGTTCGAAGGTCAGAAAGGGCAATATGGGCATCTCGTCTGACCCACCACAGAGCCCAGCTGGAGGCTCCTGGCAAGCCCAAATCTGTTCAGGCGAAGGCATCTTTGAGAAAGCTGCCTTTTCTTAATGTAAAGACTTCAGATAATAGAAAATCTTTCCATTCCCCCTATGAGCAACTGGTTATCAATGCTAAATGTTGAAACTGTACACTTTTTACATGAACTTCTCCAGTTTCAACTCTCAAACTCTGTTCTCATCTCCTCACAGGAGTTTACTCTCAAATCACCTCCTCACCCTGTTTTCAGGGAGTAAGTCCCTGAACCTGTCACTCCAAGAAAGGTTTACTGCAGCTTAAATAATTTTTAAAGTTGTGCACCAAATCTTGTCATGCCTTTCAGCATTCTGATGCAGTACCAGCCAGTAACCTGACTGATGTCATGAGCAGAGGCAACACAACATTTTCCTACTGGGTATTCTCCTGTTGTGGTAAACCTGTTAGGGATAATTTTTCCATAGATTACATACAGAAATCCTGCAATTACCTTCCTTCTTGACCTTAGACTCTTAAGAGTTTGGCATGTGACATCAAAAAAGTTTGTCACATTTTATATTCCTTCTGGAAGTGCCACCGTGGATAGCCTTATTTTTCAAGTAAAGCAATAGTTTTTCATGGATTCCATTTACCTTAATGGTACCACGTGAGAGTTACATAGCCCGAGTATGTACAAAAGTATGTTCATTACCAATTTTCAGATATGCTTCTTTCCACTCTTACTTAGTGACTTCTGTTCTTGTGGTGGAGACAAACGGAGCCATTGATTTATAGTCTCCAATTGCTCCATAATGTGAAATTACTCCCAAGGAGAAGATCTGCTGAGAACAGCAAAACTTATCTTGTATTGGACAAGTAAAAGCTGACTTGTAAGCAGTTGTAAGTTGCTCATGGGAGAGAGAGAAAGCTGAAGACTGTCTGAGATGTAATGGGTGACCGCAAGAGAAGCAAGGCAGCAGCCAGCTGCACCATTCTTGCTCCATGTCACACTGTCAGGAGTCTCGTGGTGAGGATATCACAGATTCTCTGGGATAAAAGTGCCGGCTTCAGTGAAATGTGGGTGCAGGGAGAGCTGGGGGGAAAAGTTGCTTGCAAAGCTAGGCCTTGAGATAGATGTCTATGACAGGAATAGTTTTACTGAGAAATGCGCAGATTTCACAGACAGACAGGAAAGATTAAGGTCAGGGACCACCATGCTGGCAAGTGTTCCTGAGAACACTCCTTCACACTGGTGGGGAGAAAGGCTGGCTGTGCAACCCAAATGAATGCCTGCATTTTTATTTTAGCCTCCATTCTTTACTTTTAAGCTGGTACTGAATGTCCTGGGGCTCCACATGCCCCACTGCAGTATGAACCATGGACCAGGACTTTTTACCAGGGCATGTAGTGATAGGACGAGGGGGAATGGCTATAAACTGGAAGAGGGCAGGTTTAGATTAAACATTAGGAATAAGTTTTTCACTTTGAGGGTGGTAAGGCACTGGAACAGGTTGCCCAGAGAGGTTGTTGAGGCCCCATCCCTGGAGGAGTTCAAGGCAAGGCTAGACGTGGCCTTGGGCAACCTGGTCTAGTGGTAGGTGTCCCTGCCTATGGCAGGGGGGTTGGAACTCGATGATCTTCAAGGTCCTTTCCAACCTAAACCATTCTATGATTCTATGCTACAACAGCCTTGTCAAGGCAAGAACGTGTTTGTGCTTGGCCTACCCTTTGGGACTGGAACCCCAGCCCCCTGCTCATACATCCTTGGTAAGGGTTAATAGCTGTTACTTCAAAGCCAAGAAAACCTGCAAAAAGGAGCTGAAAGAAAATCTGAGTCTTTTCCCTACCACAGGGGTCACATCCAGGGACTTCACCGACACAACTGAATTCCAATACTGCCTGCCAATTCAAAATCCTGCTAATGCTTTTTCCCTCAGCAGCAGCCATTATAACTCTGAGTTATCGTGCCAAGTTCTTCAAGATCACTCTTTTTATCTCTCATGGGAAACTACCCACCATTTGTGTCTGCAGTTTTCTGATGCTCCTTACAATCTGTGATGACGGCCAAGACTTTAGTTGGCTTCCTGAAAGGTCAGTCTCAAACCCATGGATTGCACAGCAACAGAATGACCCACCCTAGAACTAGGAGCATCCAGCAATCCATGCCTGCTGAGCTGCAAGGACTAGCAACGTGGGAGTCAGTTCAAAGCAGCTGATGTGACATGGATTTGCTAATATATGTAAAGAAGCCATTACAGAATCACAGAATGGCTGGGGTTGGAGGGGACCTCTGGCCATCTGGAGGTCATCTGGTCCAACCCTCCTGCTCAAACAGAGCTACTTACATTAGCTCTACAGCTCGGGACCATGGCCAGACGGCTTTTGAGTATTCCCAAGGATAGCAACTCCACAACCTCTCTGGGCAACCTGTTCCAGTGCCTGGTCACCCTCACAGTAAGAAGATGTTTCCTGATGTTCAGACAGAGCCTCCTGTGTTTCAGTTTGTGCCATGTATAAGGCAAATGCAAAAGAGGGAACAGGACTCATCATTATTTCCTTTGGGAGAGCAGTGTCCTGTCCATAGAAGTTTGAGATTTAAATTTTTTGAATGCTACCTATACAAAGTTGCTACTCCCACATGTTCAGAAGCAGAATTGATAGCTGATGGCATTTGTGGCCAGCTGGTGTCAGGTGGCTTGTGCAACAGTGGTTCCTGCTGCTTTACTGAGTTTCCAAATATGAGTGGCATTACCAAACTTCAGATTCCAAATGTGATTTTATTTGGCTAAAGACACAAGGGCTAAATCTAGAGGAAAACAAAGAAAGAAAGGACTCACCTCTTCAGGGTTCTTGCAGCACGTACTGTAGAATGTTTCCAGCACGGGGTTGGGCTGAGCTTTTGGTCTCTGCTTGTCTCTCACACCAAGTTTACTACTGAGGGGCAGGGCTATGGCTCTGCAAAAGAAAAGATAAAGGTTCAGCCAAAAATAGAACAGTGATTTCTGACATTGCAGCACTGTTAAAACATAATGTAGTACATGACAGCTGCCTCCCACATTTTGAGTCTAAGCACAAGTATCATGTCAAACAAATGAGACAGATAAAGAAACTGAGAAGAAAAAACCCCAAACTCACCGCAGAAACAGTGGGACTTGTATTCTATTGTCCCGAGCCCTGTGCTATGATAACCAAAATTACACGAGGCTGGGAAATGCTTTATCCTGCTTTGTCAACTTCTGAATCCACTGTGCTTGGGCATCTGGGATTATGGCACAAAGCCCAGGCTTGCAGAGACAGCCATGATACCGATCATTGCTCTTCGGCTTGCTTGCAGCTTATGCAGAGTACCAGATGGACGATAAGGCCTAAATGTTGTTCACTGCTCAATCTAGAACAATGAACATACATGGCATCCACTTGAACTACGGACTTGGCTCAGGATCAAGACTGAGGCTCTATCAGATGTGGGGTATTAACACAGAAGAAATGTCCTGCTGATACAGGAGGCCACTTTGTCTTTACTGGAGTAACTTACCTGTTTTTCCTAATGCAAGTCAAACATCGATTGCAAAGTACGGACAAAGTAACTAGAAACCTAGTCACGAGGAATGGATGCATATGCTAGCTGTGCATCTTCAGTCCTTCACAGTGAAACAATGCAAATAACAAAATCTGCATAAATAGAATAACGTTACCTAGATGTAACAAAACTGGGCATAAATTGCCATGCTCAACAATTCAACTCCTCCACTACAAACACTCTTCTCTCCCTCGGCAATAGGAAACAGATTCTTCGGCGGTGTTAAGTGAGGTCCTGCACAGACACTGCACAAACAGGAAACTTGGCAAATCAATGTTTTAAAAAAAGGGACCAAATTAACTGCATTCTCCTTGAATTTCTGGAGAATTATTTGTTCCTTATGAATCACTACCTTTTACACATTGCCACTGGCATGCAGTTAGTCTCATTAGAAAAAAGATCTGAGAAGCAATTTTCAGCACTGTTACTGAACACTGAAGATGCAAAATCTCTGGAAAACCTTATCTCTGCATTTTGGAGTAGACGTTTTCTGCTTAATGTGGCAGCACCTTCCCTGAACAGTTACTGGGTTACCAACTGTAATTGGTGTTGAGAGTGGTCACAAGCCGACAAACACCACGCAGAGGAAGCAAGCGCTGAGACCCAGTCCTGCTCTGCCCGGTCACTCTTCATGCTATTCAGGCAGGTCCTCTGATCAGTTATCCCTAACGATTCAGACACGGAACATGATTTCTTTTTTCTTCTTTTTTTCACTTTGCAGCAAAAAAAGCTGTGGAAGCTACTTCACCATGTAGGTGTTTAGAGATGTTCTACTTAAAAATAATATGAGATATATTTATGACTGTGATTATATGGTGTGGTTGCCTGTGGTCTCTTCTAGCCCTTCAGCCATAAGCATTTGTGCTTAGGGACTATTCTAGATCAAGCATCCTTCCAGAAGGGTCTTTTGGAAGTTTTCTTTTCAAGAACACATTTATTAATTTAATTATCAGGTATCAAAAGCAATTTTATAAACAGACCACCTACCTAAGCAACGTTTTAACTTCCATTACGTTAAGGCATAAAACACAGAATGGTAACACATTTTGCTCACTCGTGGAACAGCTAATTTCCAGCCTTCCATTGCACAGCCAGCCCTGGATATCAGCTGTTCATCATCTCTGAGAAATTGGCATACTGGCTACAGGAACATTCAAAGGCATACCAAGACCACTGAAAAAGATTCTACCAGGAGAGAAGAGCCAGGGGTAAGTGTGCTTGCTAGCTACCTTCCTACAAGACACATAGCTTCTGTGATAATAATGTCTAAGCGTTGATTAGTTTCAGTGAAATTCAGCAGCACCCTGGCATTGCTGCACTGGTACACTGCTCGATGGCAGAGGAATATAGCCATCATTGGGAATTTTGGTTTTTAGCTCTGATTGCTCTTAAATGTTTCAATTATACCTTATGATACAATCCAAGGGGTTAACACTGACATTGGACCAGCAGGTCCTGTGCTAAGAACACTGATGCAGTATTTCAATGATACCCGTAATTATACCGGAACTGAGAAAACATTTACCTTAAGCTCTGCACTAGGTCATGTTCTTACATTAAGTGGTTCCTTGAAGTGTGTCTAATCTTTCTTTTTCAAAGGTAAGTCATTTGACACAAGCTCCTCTGAAGAGGAAGATGTAATCATGTTCTGTTGTTGAAGAAGAACCTTACTGCAGCTTCTTATCAGTTCACATTGGGAACTGAAAGGTCTGAAAATTTCCAGACATATTAAAAGAAAAGAGAATGTTTCTGCCAGGTGTCAAGGCAGCTTGCCAACAAGTTTTTTATTGAAAAACTATTTGAATTATCCTCACTGATTTCTTAATTTTGTTTATCCCTGTCTTCTCTCTCTTTCCTGTTGGTTTGTTAAGGTTATGGCATAAAATCGTACTATAACAGAAACAAGCCAGTTGCAGCTGATGAAGACAGAGTGTAATTAACCAGAGTTACAGCTACTTTGTTGTTGAGGTTTTGAGTTTAACCATGAATTACAGGACGAATCCTACTTTTATGAACATCACTGGGAAACCAAGCCCTGAAATTCTTCCTAAGGGATGTTTGTACATGTTGGATGTATGCTCTGACTCAGTTTTCAGTTCAATCTTGTTTCAAACACAACCCTAAGAGAACGATGCTTGTACTGATTTCAACATCACAGATTCATCATCTCAGTTGCAAGGATGGTCTCATCATGGCAGTTTATCATCTCTCCGGAAGACAGAAGAAAAAAGTCTGAGGACCAAACCGTACCACTCTCTGCAGCTAGGTAAGGCAAGACACAGTCAGTGAGACAATTCTCATCTCAAGCCTTCTTCTCCATCAGTGAGCTTCTCTCCCTTCATGGTTTACATGGAAAAGTTCATTTTATTCAGTAATCACAAAGAAACAAACTGTCTGGTGCGAAACCTGCTGAAGTTGAAACAACATGGATTAATTATGAAGGAGCATAAATTGATGCTCCCCCACCTTGCAAAAGTGGGCTACACACCTTCTGCAGAAGCTTTCAAAGTTAGCGTAAGATGCAAGAAATAATTTAACTTTGGGGGGGGTGTGTGTGGAGTTTTCTTTCTCCCACAAATGTTTTTGAATTTGTAAGGGTGCCACTTTGCAAATATCTTTTAGTACTAAGAAATGCAGAACCACTGACAGCAGCAACCAGAACTTTATTCTTTGAATTGCACAATCTCTTTTAGCCTCATGCTTTCCTTTGGCAGAGTCTGTGCTCCTGGAATAGTCGCTACCTTCTCTTGCTTACAGGACAATGCTTCACATTGCAGTTAAACTGACTGTTCTGTTTGAGTCAAGATCTGAAGTCACTATAGTGCTACTGTCCAAACGGAGTCAAATCAGTTCACATTTTTCAATTAAATACTACAATGTGTCCCACATCTTTGCACAAAAAACCTGCTTACAGGACTTAACAGGAAGCTGTTTTCAGATCCTTCCTGATTATTGATCAACCAAAGCCTCTGTGCAAAATGAATTTCAGAAAGACACATTTCAAAATAAAATACTTGAAAAGGGTGTCCTCTTCTATCTTTCTTCTGGTTCTGAGTTCAAGTATCTGTTCCCTGCAGATCAGCGCTATGCCTCTCTTTTAATGTACAACACAGGGCTCATGTACTGTTGCAATCCTCCTAAGAAGTGACCTCCTCTTTCTGACTAAAACCCTCCTCTAGTGCAATTTGGGAACTATTTGGATTCAAATTCACTGATGTTGGCTTTCAGTTCCCCAACATCCAAAAATCACTGGTCAAGTCCAAAATCAGATTATAAAATTGGATGTAAACTCTGTTTTTCAACTTTCTGCTTTACTCTCCCTCAAAGCAGTTCAGTTTTCACATTTTCCTAACCATAGAAGCAAGAAACACTTTGCAATAGAAGCTGTGATTCCTTCATAACTGTAGCACTTCAGGAATTTGATTTTAATGGGTCAAGGGTCTAGGGTCTAGGACTACAAGAGAAGCTGACATCCCTGCTTGCAGGAATATGTCAAGGGAAAAGTTCTGCTAAGGTATACAGGTGCTTACAATCAGGCCACAAGTTATGGGTGCAGGACATATCTTCTACTCGCAAGCACAATCTGGAAACACCAAAGGAAGGGGAGAGGTTCCCAGCTTCTAGGTCCTCACTTTTGTCAGCACATCATGACCGACCTCCCCCAGCACCTGCTTCAGTATCATGGCAAAGGCTAGGAACACTGCAGTGGTAACGAGATTTCTGCTCTCCAGCACTGAATGCCCCATTTTCCCACCTTCCCCAGAACAAACTGGCTCACAGAATTGCTTCACCGAAGTGTGAGCTGTTTCTTCTCCCCCAGGGCTGCACCCACAACCTCCTCAGCTCTCCCAGGCCCCACCCAGCTACTGCATGTCCTCTTCCCACAGCCACCACTTAATCCACAGAATAACTGGTTGTTAAAATTATGTCACTGTCTCAGGTTTTCCCAATTCGGCCAGCAGGTGCCAAGGAGAGGAAAATCCATGCTTGAGGAAGCGGGGTCTTTCCCAGGTTTAATCTCCAAACCAAGAAGATGGAACCATCGGCCAAGCACGGTGGCTGGTACAGTTCCTCAATGAAGGATTGCACAAAATCCTGTGGGCTTCTGAAATGCCAGAGGAGGCACCAGCAGGAACACAGAGTGTAGCTAGAGAAAAAAACGCTTTGCACCCGATGCACAGTTGCAAGTAAGAGGGGAGGGTAGCATAAATTGCCAGAGGCCAAGCTAAAGCAACCAAACCCAAACTTGTATACTAGTGCCCTACACCCATGTTGACCCACAGATCAGATGTACAAAGCTACAACATCAAGGCCATCTACATCTTTCAGTCTGTAATTCTCAAACTTTGTGCAAATTGTTTTAAACATGGCTAGTGCCACTGTACACACAGGGTAATGGAGCAACAGAAGACTTGATTCATACCTCCCATTCACCAGGGGAAGCTTTCTTCTCCAGATGAACTAAATGTGAAACAGTGATGATTGAGAATGAGAAATGTCATAAACGACTGCCAAGAGTTAGGACAAACAAGAATACAGCTCAGAACACTGGCTTGTAATTTGCATAGGTAAGATAGCGGTATGATTACAGGATTCCTGGACCTGTAAAATGGGCTTGTGATATTATCTTTTTTTTTAAGGGTGTGACAAGAAGCTTTTATTTAATGAAGTTTGTGAATCAAAACAGCTTTAAAATTAATGAGTAAGACAAGGTCTGTGGAAACTCTCCCAGCTGAGGCAGCAGTTGGATGGGAAAGAAAAAAATCTTTTTACCTGGCCATCACCATCTTAAAGCAGATAGGTAAGATATTTAGATTGAATAGGTGTGGTGTGGCAGGAGGAACGGGAATAAAGGGACAGAAGCACAGAAGCAATGCTGAAAGGGACGTCTGGAGATCATCCAGCCCTCCTCTACTGCTCAAGCAGGCTCAGCTGCAGCGAGCTGTGTCCCGCTGGTTTCGAGTATTTCCACAGATGGAGCCTCCATTTTCCCTCTGGGGAACCTGTTCCAATGTTTGACCACCCTCACAGTAAAAACGTGTTTTCTTATGTGCAGGTGGAGTGCCATGTGCTTCCATTTGTGCTTACTGCCTCTTGTCCTGTCACTGGGGACCACCGAGAAGAGTTTGGCTCCTTCTTCTTCCTGTTCATATCTTGTACTGCGGAGCAGGGAACTGAAGGGTCTGAGTCAATGCAGGACGTGGGGGCTAATTCTAGCTTCACATTGCAAAGGGGTCCAGGTCACCGGCTGACAATGCCTGCCTGAAGGAGTACTGTATCCTGCCATGTCTTGCAGATCAGCAAGGAAGAAATGTGAGTCACTCGTGTTTTAATGGTTACCTACAACACCTTGGTTCCCACATCAGTAGAGGTAACCCAGACACCCTTGTCCCCAGGAAAGTGCAGGATAAAATCCATGGAATTCATGGAATGCACACTAAATATACTGTTTACAAAGAAGAGATTTGGATTCCAATTTTGTACCATCATAAAATGGTTATTTAAAGAACCATTCATGCATTTGTGTTTACATAAAAATACTGGCTATATGTTTTTTTTTATTAAAAGCATTCTCACACCAGAGCTCTGAATCATTTCAACTTCTATAAACTTTTCCAAGCTGTCCTTGGATCAGCAAATCTGGAGAAGAAACATGTTTCTAGCCTACAGACATCTGCTTCCATTTTCTTGTGCAGCCACTTTTTAAAAAAAGATGTCGAAAACATTTTAATTATCTTTTTTTCCTCTTTCTAAGCTTAAAACCGTTGCAGATTTGACTAAACTATTTCAAAAAGACAACCTCTTTGACCAGCAACCAGGAATAGGGATTTTTCAATCCAGTGAAAACCACTTTGAAGAGTATTCAAAATCATGAAAGGGGACTTACTCTGCAGTCTTGACAATGGCTGACACTATGATAAATCTCAGTTATCCACCAGCAAATCGTGTTGTATTGCAGACCACACGAACTATTGCCTAAACTGCATAAAGCGACAGCACCAGCTCAAGACCTTTACGAAACTCAGAGTTGATGAAACCTGCAGGATTTCTAGCTATGCCTTTGCCACAACCCCCAAATTCTCTGTTCTGAAGTCAAATGCAAAACACTCAAATAGCTCTGGCCAGAAAGAAGCAGCTACAAATGGCAGTCCCAAGGAAATGACACTCCTGCACCCAGAGCAGTGGTCAGTGACGTGCACATGTTTGTGTGGCCATGCAGTGATGATTCTGAGGTCAGATCACTCAGCCCAATCTAATGCATCTGATGCAGGCTTGTCTGTCGGGTGCGACACCCCAGATCCCCTTTGCCCAAGATAAAGGAGACTTAACTGTATTTGGGTAGTCCGAACATGATTTCCACTCCATTTGACCCAGAAACAGCAAGAGAATAAAAACCAGTGTGCTGGCCTTCTAAAACACAAGCATAAACCTCATCTAGGGCCTACCTGTTGTAAGTGTAGGAAGTCACATTGCTTATAATTAGACCTTAAGGGTAGGTTTTGTGTTCTAGATTCAACACACTTCTTCAGCCAGTACACAGAGCTGGGAAGAGAAAGCTGAAAAACGCACCTCAGCAAACTTTATGACATGGAGTTTCTATGGACCTCTTCAGTCATATGCTGGCACAGACAATAAAGCCAGCTTTTGGAACAAAACTACCAGTATTATCCCTATAAGACCCCAAACAGTTCTAAATAACTTACCTTTCAAAGGCACATCGAATGACAACCAAGATTAGAGCAAAAGGGATACTGAGCAGGAGATCACGAGGCTGAGGGTAATGGATATCTTCAGACTCTTGCATGTCCTCCCAGGTGATTCCTGGGGGCAACCAGAACTCATGCTGCCATAGCCACTCATTCAGAGAGCGTGCCATCCTGGAAAGAGGAGAGAGACCAGAATAAACTGAGTACAGCCTCACACACAGTAAACCTGTCAGCACAAGCCAGTGAAGCAGAGGAAGGATTACACCCTCGCTGAGGCTGCACCTGGCTGTGAAAGCAGAAGAGGTGTGGAAAGCATAAGTGCCCAAGGAACTGATAACCCACTCACAGATTTTTATCGGGTGGTCAGTGACTGCTGACTCCTAGAACAGAACAAAAAAAAAATGGCTAAAATGGAGATAAGTGCCTCAGAATTCAACAGAACATTGACGTCATTCTCAGCAAGACGTAGTCTTAAGTTTAATACTGCAGCTTCTCAGGTTTATAGGTTCCCTTCTATAGAACCAACAGCTTGGTATCCTCAGGATGTGGCAAGTCTGCTCCAGGACTGGCTGCCAGTTGTCCTTTTATATGTACATATCCTTATTTTTTAGTCTTTGATCTTTTGTATTTATTTGTTTCTATTTACACATTGCAATTCCACTGTGTGCATGTGTGCATATGTATGCACTATAATTAATATTATTCTGAGACTTCACCTTAAAAAAAAGAAAGGAAAAAAGATCTATCTTCTGCTTTAAATGATTAAGGAAAGTACTTCCATGTAAGAATTTTTGTGCTAAGTGGTAAGCTGGATTCTTAATGTAATTGTAAAGACCATGCCTGAAGGTGGGATTTACATACATGACCAGAGAATTCAGAAGCATAAAAGACAGCGGCATGGGTGTAAAAAAGCATTCAACAGGAAAATACTGTTGCTAGATAATTCTACCTGATACACAAATACGACCTGCACTGCCCTCCAATACAGGCTGCTCATTCTAGCTGGTAATAACAAATGCCCCAAATACAGGCTCTGAACACAAGTCAGACAGACTCTGTGCAGTCACAGGAGGTGGAAAGGGGAAGCATGTGAATGAGATGCCCATTGAGATCATCTGAACAGCACATGGGAAATGCCATCTTATAAAACCATGGCAAAAAGCATATAATTTATGTGTCTGATCTGAGTATCATAAAGTATTTCACCCGGTGGAGGCCCAAACCCTGGCCCATTTTCTGCAAGGAGAACTGCCTAACAACTCAAAAATTAATCATAGGTATGATTTTGAAGATATCTTTAATTCAGAAGTAGTTTCTTTGTTAGTTAAACTGAAGATCTGCCTTATTTCAGAATTTTGCAGTCTGAGGGTTATCATCAGAATCATAACATCTTTTCTTGATTTGGACTTTATTATTCATCTCAGTGTGTCTGTTGATCTGACTACAACAGGGAAGAATAGCATCCTGTTTCTTCAACTTTGACTCTCATTTCTCCATGGAGCATGCACAGCCAATTGAGTACGATGACAAAGCTGATTACAAATATAGCTGTAATTGATACCAAGTGGATGCAAACTTTCGGACCATTTATGATATACAAAGCAGGAAAACATTTTCCCCTTTTCCCCAAGGAAAAAGGAAAACTATCTTACTGAAAATGCGTTCCTCTCCTCCTCCCTGCATTCCCTGGTTTCAGCTTTTGATATCAAAACACACAAGGTAAAAATACCTCCTAAAAATCAAGAGCCTGATATACTGCGGCCCTGCAAACAAAAGAAGTGGCAGTAAGGCTAATACCCAACTTCACTAGCACCAAAAAGGACATTCAGGACTTTTACCAGCTTTCAATTTGACAATAATCATAGTATTTTCTTTCTGGTGCAGCTTCTGGGATTTTGGAAACTGTGGTTTTGCTCCTACTTCCAGGTGGTTCTCCATTCCTTCTGCTAGCTCTCCTTTCAGTGCAATGTCTGCACAAAAATTATTGGCACATAAAACGAATATAAACAGGGTTTATAGAATCTTCAAATTCTGTTTTAAGAGCCTGACAATCAAGACACAACAGTTTTTAAATTGCCTGCCAGATCTCAAGTCTCTACAGCTCTCTGGGGCCTAGAGTACAACCTAACTTCCCCCATCAAGGGTCCTTTAATGTGGAACATCTGCTACCCACTATTTGTCTGCTTTTCCTCTGGTGGGGCTGTCGGATCCTTCAGCGCTAATTCCCTTTCCATCTTGCCTTTGGTGATTCAGCAAAGGCATCTGAAGCCAAGACCAGGGGATGGCGGTGACAGGCTTACTGTGCACTAAAGAGAGCAGCTAGCTGAAGCACACATACATACATGCTAGAGAAAGCTTTTCAGACTACTCAATAAACATGCTATTAACCATATTTTAGCTCCATTTGGGTGATACAAACCTAAGCCCATCGGACAGACTGGCTTTTCTGCTCAACCTCAGAGCCTCGGTGAACCACATTTTCAGGATGTCCGTGAGTCTCCTGTAGACTGTGTGAATGCAGGTGTCTGCCCAAAAGACTACAGTTATAGAGCAGAAAGCGTCCATGTAGAAGCAAACCATGTGAGTATGGGCTTAGCCTACACTGAATTCAACACACTGTCACTATGAAGCATGGCGACAGCACTTCAGATAGGTACTGCGTACCAGCTGAGAAAATCAGGTAACCTAAGCAAGGTGTCTGAACTACATGAAAGACACCAACCTCAAAAGTGTTGGTAAACTTTCTTAGTTGTTAAGAATCTCAGCTCTTGTCAAGAAAAGCATCAGGACGTCAGGAATACCTAAGAGAACTATATAGAGAAATGACCCTTCCTCCCTGCCTCAGCTCTTCAGAAAACATCTCTTCAGTAGTACAGGGCTATCCCACAGGGCAGAGGCAGCAGGCATGCTAGGGACAGATGCCCAAATAGCTCGCTTTGCAATTACACAACTGGGGATTCTCCCTCCAGAACTCTATGTGTCTGGCAGCAACACAAAAAGATGCAGCACATGCTTGGTAGAGGACAGCAGCTGAACTTTGCCGAGGGCTCTCTGTGGGGAGTATATAAAATAAGTCTTCCAATTTGCTTCAGGGGAGTACTCATATTCAAAGTTCTAAGGAAGTAAACAGCCATTATCTAATCCACTCCCATGTGCAAACTATATATAGTCAGTATCACCTTCCTGGCAGATTTCTTTCTCTCTGCAGCACACATCGCAAAAGATAGAAAAGGGTACAGTATGAAGCAACATATTTATCTTTTGCAATTAAACACTGCCACTAAACACATCAGCATTAGGATTTCACAAACAGTGAGCAAAACAGTAATTGCTAGAAAAACAACAGTAAGTTTGTCATAGAAAATACATGTAAGGAAGAAATCAAAAATAGAGAAGTATCACGGCTATGCCATGGGGACAGGGAGGACAAGGCTTCGGCACTTACCGAGCCTGTACTGTGACATGATCAGGAACTCAATATAGAATCCAACAAAGCTCCTTTAAGTTGACACAGCTTGAAGGTTTTCAAGCAACTGGACCTTGTGCAGCACTGGAGCCCTGTCCACTGTATTTACTTTGTTAAATCTTGCCTTTACTGATTTTTTTTTGAACTGGGTGGTTTTCTCCAAATCCTTAGAGTTACAAAGGTCTCTGCTGCCAGGCTGCACTGAGCTGCTCCAAGGGAAGCAGAAATTGCTGTGCTGGCCAGCAGGAACGCACCTGCAGCATCCGCCCGCTGTAGCACTGCAGGGCTCCCGCAACACTGAGCCAGAGAGCACAAACACGACTATACTAAAACTCCTTAGGGACGTACTTATAACCAGTTTCACTTTCAAAGCAGAACTGTTTGAGAAGAAGCACGGCATCTAGCTAGAAAGGTTACTCCTTGTGTCACAGGTAAAATGGCTAAGCAGGTTTACCCAGAAAATGTAACTGTTGCTTACATTTTCAAAGAGTTATTCTGCTGCTTCACTTACAGAATCTATTCCCAAGATAACCATTAATATATAGGTACATGAATACTCATGTAAATTTACATATGTGAATATAGGAGATAAGGGTGGAGTAGAAACAGAGAGGGAGAAAAGATTTATGAGTCTTTGTACAGAACTGGGTAATTACCCTCTTACTCTGAAGAAGACTAGGTGTAGGTACCTGCCCTGCAGTTTACAGCTACAGTGTTACGCTAGGCATTATTGCATTAGCCACTGTTCACTGGTTATACTTTTAAGACAATGTGAAGATCCATAATAAAAGAAAAGATTACACCAGAGTTCTGAATGTGCGTTTAAAACAAGAAAAAAATCCTTTTTTTTTTTTTTTTTTTAAAGTTTACACTGGAGGTTTTAATTTGCTTTTTGACTAACTGGAGAGGGACTTTTTACAAGGGCATGTAGTAATAGGACGAGGGGTGATGGCTTCAATCTGAAAGAGAGTACATTTAGGTTAGATATCAGGAAGAAATTGTTGATTGTGCAGGTGGTGAGCCCCTGGCACAGGCTGCCCAGAGAAGCTGTGGCTGCCCCATCCCTGGAGGTGTTCAAGGCCAGGTTGGACGGGGCTTGGAGCAACCTGGGCTGGTGGGAGGTGTCCCTGCCCAGGGCAGGGGGTGGGACTAGATGATCTTTAAGGTCCCTTCCAACCCAAACAATTCTATGATTCTAACCAGTATTTCTTTCCCCAGCCCTCCTCCCCCTGCCTCCCCCTTAGTGCAGCAGATCCTGATAACATTGATGTGATGGTAATTTTGGTCTTTGCTGTAGGAATTCTAACCCCAATAGCACAGAACATCTAACTTCTTTCGAATTCCAACAAACAATTCGCTAAGTTGCTTCCCCCTCCTCTCTATCTCAGGAAGCTCTTAATTTCAGGAATAGCCAAGACTTCACCGTCAGGCAAAAATAATCCCTTCACTAAGGGTACCAAGAGGTATTAGAGGTGCCTCAATGTTTTTGCATCATATTAGAAAGCTGTTCCTAAACCCTCTGGCGGGTACAAAATACCCACAATAAAGAATTTTAATGCCATTTGTTTTTGCATTAACACTGGGTTTCAACACAAACATGTTGATCTTACTGTTCCTAGAACAATACTTTTCTCTCATAGTTCACTGTCTAGCCTAAACATGTCCATTGCTTCTAATCCTCTCTATGTCGTATACAGCTAATACAACTAGCTAGAGCCAGAGAAACAGAAAACCTTTCTTTGCACATTTCTCTGTTTCTGACTAGAGTCTGTTTCTGACCAGATTCTGTTTCTGACCTGGATTTATGAGAGGAGTGTCTAGCATTAACATCCCCATTTTTTAATGAAAATTTCTTTTAATGAAAATTTTCATCCAGTCTGGGATGATACCAGAGATAGTGCATTGTCTGCAGATGGATTACAGAGGTTTGTGGGTGGACAATTCCACAGGTAGAAACATCCCCAGAGTGGCTCTGGGCCAAGCTGTATAGGTCTGCCAAGGCTTATTAGCTTAAGTGCAGCATCACACTAACAACATCGCTGCCAGAACCAGCACGGGTATTCCTGCAGAAGACTTCCTGGTACAGCCAGTTTTCCCAGGACTTAACCACACAGTACTGCCAAAGGGGAAATTATTAGTTAATGTGGGAGCACACCACCATAATGATACAGTTACACTGCTTCTTGATTCAAGTTGCTTTATTTTTTCCATGTGGCCATGGCAGAAATAATTAAACCCAAAAAAGTCTCTTAAATCTTGATATGCTGGAGAGCAAAATGGAGAAGCTTGACCTGTCTTTCCGAGAAGCAGCTGGGGTCAAGAAACCGAGTACTCTGCGTATTTATAAAAGTTCCCTGTTACTTCTAACTGGAAGAGCCATTGTATTCTAGTCCCGCTGTCCCAATACTTCCTGAATTTGGGTTATCACTGCATATTATTAATTTGAACCTTTAACTAATTTTGCTAAGAAATCAATTATTCAAGAATTCCACAGGTAAATTCTCTCCTGATAGCTCTTCTAGGCAGTTTCTTACCTATCTGATACTTCCCATAATCCTGACGTCTTCCACTTTAACTAAAACTACCTGTTACAGGTACACAAGAGAAGTTACAAGTTCAGACATGAAGTCTACTGCATTTCTCTTTCACAGAAATAAATAATTTTAACAAAGAAAGCTCAGATCAACGTGACATAGGTTATTTTTTGAACACACATATTATATTTAATCTCTTAATCTCAGTCTCCAGGGTTTTTTTTTATCTTTTTTATTTTTTGGTAAAAACTTTGCACTAAAGATCACAATACTGGGATTATAGTTGCTGGGTAATTTTTTCTTCATGTATTTTTTCTAGCATTTTTCATACATTTTTTTCTAACATATATCAAGTATTGCTACTAAACATTTGGTAAAATTGATAGATAAAAAAATCTTTGCTCCAAAATTCTTAATTACATGTACCATTATTTTCAGCATGCTGAGACGGAGATTAGCTAGTTCCGGTCTCCTTCCTGAAGGGAATGCATTAACCTTTTCAAATTTCACTTCAGCTTTCATATGTTCATCTCCATTTCCTCATCCCTGTTAGCTATTCTGGCATCATACCTGCTTTCTGATATTGCCTTATCCGTAACAACATTTCCTTTGTCTGAGATCCTGTTCTTTCCCTATCCCTCTGTTGGTTATTCACAATTTTAAGGCTTTTCTTATAATCAAGCAAATTTAACCATGGATGGACAGTGTCCAAGGGATTCAGCTGAAATACAAGAATTAAGATAAATGCCTCTCTATAAATGTACTCCCATGGCAAAAAAAATACCAAAATCTTTCCTCAAAGTTCCAGTCCATGAACCACCTATTTGCCTTCATTCTCTTGGCATGCCTTCTCCTCACTCTCTTTGTCAAAGTAACTTTCCTACAAAACCCACCACCCTATACACCTCCCCTTCTTTGAACTTCTTTTGGAGGTTATTATAAGCCCCCTTGCTCTGGCCATAACTGATGCAGAATGTCCAATCACATGGACAGATTCTGATATGAATCTCTTTTTACCTGCAGCTAATTCTGCTTTATTCCTCCTCTGTTCCCCAGATTTCTCATCTCTTGTGATTCTGAATGCCCTTCTCTCTTCCCTAAAACTGCAACTTCTGGCAGAATCTCCTCTTTGTTTTTGCATGAAATAAGACTATGTTTCAACTCTGACTAGTAGTGAAAGGAACAAAACTGCAATCTCCTTCCCTTTGTAATCACTATGTTTTCCAGGCTCGCTCTCCTCATTCAGACTTTGTTCTCCACATCCTCTTCTTTGGAAGCTGGCTGAAAATTTGAAATTATTTCTTTAGCCACCAATGATCAGTTATTCTCAACTTCCTGGCTTTCAGATGTTCTTCTCACTTAGATCTACCAGCTGGCATATCCTATCGGATTTCATGTCTGCTGCCCACTAATTTTGCAATTCTTCAACTTTTTCAAGGAACTTTTCACTATTTGTTTACTTCCACTACTAATCCAACAGAAGCCTGATTCTTCACTCCTAACTTTAAAAGCAGAAAGGGGAAATTCACCTCCACAACCCCCTGACAAAAAAACCCATCTCTTTCAGCCCACTGAGACAACTGGATTGCCTTGCCTTGGTTCCTAGACTTCCCAGCTTTTCACCAACATTAACCCTATCTCATACTTTGGTGCAGGCTGGTCATGTGTTGCTCCACTGAAAGGCAACAATTTTCATATACACCCTCTTTTGGAAGACCTCCGTCCCAGAAAAAGCATAAAATGCCCAAACGTTAGGAGCTGCAAATAAAAGTTCATCCACCAAGCAAACAAACTTGCTTACCAAGATCTCCAGTGAACATCTTCCTTACCCAGCATAAATTACTTACTAAGTTCCATACCTTGTGCTCTGCCTGCCAGCTCCTTTGCTGCCAGGCTGCTCTGAGTGCCGAGTGTTTGGCTCCCAAGCAGACTGCCAGGTATGACCGACAGCACAGCATTCAGGCTGATGTCACTCATCCACGTCAGAATGCAAATCAAACAGCTCTTCTCACTTGAACATCCCTCACTGAGGGGGATGAAAAGAACTCCTTGGTTTTGCTCAGTAAAAAACAAGTACTGGTTGAACCAGTTAAAAACAAGGCCAGAAAAGGTACTAAGTACCTCCGGCTTCACCATGTCTTTGGTCAGGAGTTACTCAGAGCAGTGGGCCCAAATTTTTCTTAGCCTTCCTCTTGCTGCCAATGTACTTAAGAAAGCCCTTCTGGTTGCCCTTCACATCCCTCATTTCAGCTGAGCTTTAGCTTTCCTATCTTCATTCTTGTAAGCTCAGGGAACACTTCCACATTCCTTCTGGCCATCCATCCCCACCTCCATCTTCTTGACACTTCCCTTCTGTGTCTGAGCTCAATCAACAGTTACATGTTCGGCCCTGCTGGCCTCCTACCATTTTTGTTTGCATTCTTGCATGTTCAGATTGTCTACACTTGTGCTTGGAGAAGGCTGTCCTGGAAAATCAACCAGCTGTCTGAGCCCCTTTGCCTGCCAGGACAGTCTCAGCCAAGCAGATCCCTGAACAAGCCAAAACCTACTTTCCTGAAATTTAAGAAAAACCCAAGAGCTTACATGCATATCTTGAAATACCATGGCTGTTTCTACCATATTCCTCCTCCAGGAACCTGGAGATCCTTCCCTATGAAGGCTGAAGAAACCTGGGTTGAACTGCAGCACCCGTTGTCAAATTAGTCTCAAAAATGAAGGGCTGTGTTAAGTTACCAGTGTAAAAAGCAGCAGAGACAAAAGCTGAAGACCTTTGCAGGCTGTCTAGCACCTACCCCATGGCTGCATTATTGAAGTAACATTCCTTTATTGCTTCCACGGCAGGGTGAGGTAACATAAACCACGCTGTCCTGACGCTTGGGAACAATCAGTATTCTGCTACTGAATGCTAATTCTACAAATAAAAAAAAAAAATCAACAAAAAACCACTGGAGACAGCATGTTGATTATTTTGGTAAGGCACAAGACCACCACATTCTACCATCACTGTATAAAAAACTATAGACCATCCTACATCTTAGTAAGAACATCAGACATGACTAGTGTCCAAGTAAGGCAACTGAGGCATCCAAATTATCAGCTAGAACATCTCCACAAAATACACAGAGACAGGTATTTCCAGACCAACACGTTTCTTGAGAGTGCAAATGTAAAATGCAAGAAGGAGGCACCTAAAAAATCCAAATGAGCTACTCAGCAATTTCTCTGGATTTTTTCCTTCATTCTTTCTTCTAATGCCTGGTATTTCCTCCCGTCTCACTGTAGAAATAGCAATCACTGGCTGACATCACTTGATAGAACTGAGGAAGAAAACCAAGTTATTTGCCTTAGGCCACAGTGAGCTAAGAATTCAGGTTGGAAGATCACACTAAGAAATGGGGGGAGCTTACTTCCACCTGAACTGCCCATCTTTCCTTTCACTGAATTCATCAGTACCAAAGCAAGCAAGAGTCAGGCAGCCTTAGTGAGATCTTCTCCTTCAAACCAAGTTAAGAGACAGTAAAAACTGCTAAAAAGCCCTCTAAGCAGAAATTTTTCAACTGATTATCACTACCCCTGTTACTCAACAATCACATAACAGGCCTCAAAAAGTTTAATTCTAACTTAAAAACTGGGAAAAATAAAAAGCAGGTACTAGGTTCAAGTTTCCAAGCCATACCTGTCACATTAAAATACCACACAGCTATCAATAAAGCCTCTTTCATATATGCTCATGGGACGGTGCAATGCTTATCCAATGGATTACCCGATTCTTCAGCCCTTTCAAAGCATAGACACCCCTAACCAGTCACACAGTTCTGGTCTGATGGCCCTCTCCTAATCTGTCCCCTAAGAATCCCCCTTGGCAAGCCCTTCTATTACCTTCCAGGACAGCTCTTCCTCTTCTGCCCTGCCATCTCTGGCAACGCACTCAATTCCGCAGTTTGTAGCAGCCCTCAGAAGCTCTTCATCCCTATTTCCGTCTAGACTTCCTACTTCCCTGAAGTCCTAAGCTTCACCATTGCTCCTTATTTGTACAGTCAACACCTACAGTAAGTCAAGGTACCCTTGTATCTCTCCCACAAATGGCCCATTCCCTCAAAGACGTGTTTTCTAATTCATCACACCAGCAACAAGCACATTCAGCTAAGTGACTGAACTCAGCTAAGCACTGAACTCCTGAACTGCTAATCTTAGGTCAAATGAGAGAATCAATTGTGGTAAATAAGGGAGACAAAAGGACAGATGTCTGTGATTTCTCTGCCACAAACCCAGCTAAGATAAAACATCAAAGTGGAATTGGATCATCTTGAATGCCAACGCAGACTAGAAAAGCTCTTTTCTATCAGTCAGGATGAATTTGTTTGCATGAAGTTGAGGGAGGCACCCTATATTACAACCTAGTACACCGACAAGATGCAGAGCATGACTTTTCACACAATCCTCGGTCTCCTCCTTCCAGCAGGAAACGCACAGGTTTTAATCACTTTGTATGAGCTGGCTTTGAACTTTAGTATATGCGGTTCTATCAGTTTCCCAGGTCTTTGTTCCCACAAACTCCCCAGGCTGTTCCAAAGCTTAGAGAAAAAAAAATTTAATTAGTCTAAAATTAAGATTTTTTAAGACAATACTCTTATACCTCTGAAACTAGTATGTGTTTTCATTATTTTTCATTTCAAAACACAAAAATTAAAACCTTATCTGAGAATAACATCTACATTCCCAACATTACTGCAAAAGCAAAATATATTAAAAACACTGAGAAAGCAACAGCAACTGACAAAAAGATTTCCCTTTCTCCAAGATTAAAAGAATAGTGACTCACTTTTCACAATCATTACTGCTTAATGAGTAATGCAATCTACCTTATGATGATGGTTATTAAAAAAAAATCTGAATATGAATTATTCTTGATTATCACAGATAACTTAAAAGCCTGTAATATGGATAGCTTGTAAACCAGAATGTAAAACTCAAGTTCTTTCAGCATGGACTCAGTCCTCCTCTGTTCTTTGCTGGAATAGTATCTAACATCAAAAGAACCCACCTCCAACCAAGCTTTACCTATTACATAAACAAATCATTATGGGACAGTGTATTATTTGTCATGATACTGAAGGCTGGAACCACACTGTGTTGTTTACCCAGCAATTTTGGCGTTACGGGATGGTTTCTGAATTTGACATACAACGGGACCATTTTAATGAGCAATCCCGCAGAATGCCGACAGAGCATTTCTTTTAGATTGCTGAGGTGGTCTTCTCGGTCTCCTCCATCATAACACGGTCACTCCGTAAGCTGCAGATTCTGCCTCCTGCTCTACTAACAAGGAGTCCCTGCGTTACGCTGCAGGAGTGAGGGGACAGTGACAGGTAACTCCAACACTGCATTTACTCCACACTGGGCCCATCTCTCCAGAACACATATATTAATTTATCGCCGCTGCAGCCAGTTGTTCAGCCCTGCCTGAGCCGAGACAATGACGCCCACACCAGCTGCAGAGGGGAATGTGCCAGCCCTGCGCAGAGGCCAGAGTAACAGCCACAGACATTTGGATCCCCCACACCAAGTCAGCACTTCTGGCTCTCACAGCACAATCCTGATTCATACTGGCTGAGCTCAGCGTTTATTTTTAAAATACACATACTAAGGGTCACTTTCTCCTTGCTTCAAATCACCATAAATAATTTTACAAGAAAAATCACATAGAAATTATTATTTCGGGAACTCTGCCTTCATGCTTTTACTTCAGCATCATCTCTAAACAGACAAATTCCTCTGACCTCTTCTTTGAAGACATTAAACACAAACTCTGACATAACACCTTTCAAATCCTCCAGGAGGCTGTTTTTCACACACATATGAAGAAAGATGAACAATAAGAAAACAGTTGCCCAAAAAGCTCTGATAGTACCCCAGGGTTAAAAATAACACTGCCTATTACCAAAAGATAATGTGAACACAGTCTGTAGTTTACCCCTTTCACGATTTTTTTTGGTTTGCCTTATCCATTTTGATTCAAAGCCTTGGCATTTGTTGGGTTAGAAGGCGTACGCCATACCAGTGTCTGTGGCCATCCGTACAACAACCTCACAAAGCAAAATATTTGAAGGATTTCTTGATTTTTGGAACTGACTTTTAAAACAAAGAAACTAGTTGTTATCAAAACCAATTTTGGTAAAAGCTGAATCAATCTTGAAGTTAATGGAATTACTGCAGTTGGTCCTCTTTGGCATATTTCCTATTTTTTCAACTGAAAGCTACTCTTGAATTAATTAAAACGGAAGCATATTGGAAAAAGGAGTAAGGAACATGCACTGGATTCTTGACATTGCTATGGACAAACAAGCTGAGGTGTATTCCTCAGTAAACATGAAGACACCACAAAAATTACCCCCAACAGAATAAACAGGATTCAGTGGATTTTTCAAAACTGGGAAAACGACGACATTTGATTTTTCTTTTCTTAAGAAGAACCTGTCATAGAATGCCACTGGAATTAAATATTACAACTTCAATACAGATACACTAAAGGTTAATACATGCATACGATAGAGACCCACAATAAAATGAAAGCCTTTATTTGAAAGAGGAGGGCGGTCAGGGACACGGAACAAGGACTTGCGATGTATTTCAGCAATCTGCGGGAAACAGCTGACAGCTTGAGGGTCAGTGTGTGAAACCAGGTCTACCACTGACACATATCATGAGCCCACAGCAGGACCAAGGGGAGCAGCTCCATCTTCTTCCTTCAACAGCAAGGATGCAACTGGTGGAGAGCAGGGCTTTGCACACTTCAGCCCTTTATGGGAGCTTTGCACCAGACATCAGTCTGGGCTGGAAACCTGCACTGTATATGCCGGGGCCTTACACGCTGCTGGGCACGGATGCAGCTTCCCAGCTCTGGGCAGAGTTTCCTACTTTTTTATTGTCTTTGCATTCCTTTTTTCATTCCTACTTTTTACATCTGATCCCTTTATCAGATGTACTCCAGGTCTAGAGACTGTTAGTTGGAGCTTTTACAACACAACCTGCAGTATGTTGTGCTAAACCCATTGAAATGTTCAATTACTCTATTAATATTAACTAGAATTAGGATATTAATTTTACTAGTAAGAAATAATTACACAATTTTGGCTTTCTAAAGAGCAATCTATTTTTAAGCAAGTTCTTGTATCAGATGACTCTTGGCTTCCTCTTTCTCTTTAGGTGAAAGCATGGGTTTTCTTCTACAGGGAAGCAATCTGGAACAGACATTAGAAATACAAGCAGGAGATAAACGCAGAGCACAATAAGCAATCCTGACCCTGGAAATTTTATTATCCTTTTGTTCCTATCAACAGCCTCCAAAATTCACAGCTAAAGTAGAGTCAGTTCAAAACTGTACTCCCCTCTTCAAATTGGATTTTGATATGTACTTGTTAAGTCATAGCAATGTTTTCATGCATCCAAAGAGTCCACATTTAAGAAAATGTAATTTTCCAGGTAGTGCTATGAGATACAGACCCAATTTTAAGCATTTCAGAGAACAAGTACACATTCGTTACAGCCCACAGTACAGAAAATCAAGACAGGGTATTTGTTTTGACTTGTGGGTGTTAGTCCCTTGAGATTCTATAATCTCATTTCTTTTAAGTTTGCTTTCACTTGAACAAAGCCAAAGACTGCTGCACAGGCCACCACGGCAAGGGAAGAAACAGGCATGTCTCCTTTAAGATTATATCAATGGGTGGAGAGACCCACTACAATCCTTAACATGAAACTGCTGCTCTTTCCAGTGTGAAAAGATTCCCGTGCTGAGGGAGACTCCTTATACTTAGAGCCAGTGTAAACCAACACTGCCATCAAAGACTGGACTCTGGCCTCCACCCGGTCCTGACCAGCACTCCCACTTTGCTGCCCTTACCTCCCCATACTCAATACAAGAATTTGTGAGGCTTCACAGAGAACTAGGCTGAGAAAAACATTTGGGTTAAAACTTAAACTTGTTTTCTTTTTACTCGGGGTTGATTTTACCCCATGCCGGTTCCTCAGAGCAACTCACTACTGAGCTTCAAAATCATTTGTGCTGCCTCAACACAAGGTACGAGAGAAAAGCACAAATGGCTTGGGGCAGGCAAAGGTGTTCTCCTCTCAACAGAAATGCATCTCAAGCTGATCAAACTGTACCAGTGCAGAAAACGCCTCCACTTGAGCTCCAAACGTCCAACTGCTACACCATACCTGGAAATATCTGGATTCATATCATCGAGTCCTTACTGTCCTCTGCAAAAGGAACCTGAAAAAAAAAAACCAAACACAAAATTAAGCCTAAATATACTATACACGCATCCCAAAGTAATTTCTGAGTGTACCTATGCAGCTAACTTGCAGGGACCCTCAGCATCACGTCACATAAAACACTCTGTGCCTGTGTTTCTCCCATATTTCTCTTAAGGGTGAGTAACGAGCTTATAAAACTTTCCCCTACTCAAAAAGGGGGACCTGAAAAAGTAGTGTATGGTAACATTCTAGCTGCATTTTACTCCCCTGCAGAAAAACTGGCTATGAATTAAGATCTGAAGATTCCCTGACAGATCTTTCGTTAAAATAACAGCTTCCAAAGTCTTGACGAATCATCATAACCTGGACACGTGGCAACCCAGCTGCTACAGAAGAGAGGCTCAATCACTCAATCTGCTGCAAGCAGTGGTCACAAACCAAACTCTTTTAATACTAATGTTGTGTGCAGTGCTCTCCAGAAAGACAAGTGCCACGGTTGTAAACTTCCTTTGAAGAAAATGAGGGAAAGCTCAGAAGAAGGCCGAGATGGCTGTAGCCACCTGCAGCTGACTCATTTACCATAATCATGATTCACAAGTAGAAATAACTGGTTTGCAGTTTGATTTTTGTGTATCAAGCCCATATATGCTGCTTCCTAGAATCAGAGAATGCTAAAATGCATGATCTACAGAGGCTTTCAGTTCCTTCCCTGGCCTGTGAAGTATTGTTCTCGGCCCTAAACATTTCAGAAAAGAAAAATTTGTCTAAATCTATGAACCCCAAAACATTTTTTCCCCAAAAAACTCTGCAGGGAAGAGTTTAGAATATTATAGAAGCTGGTGTATACAGAATAAAATATTCAAAAAACAGTATTAATTCTCTCGATATCTATCTCGAAGCACAGAAAGCAGTCAGACATTCCTGACCTCGTTTTGCTTCTTGATCCTTCTAGGGCTCATGAATATAATCAAAGACCCTCATCAGCTGCCTTTCAGAAAAATTCTCAATTACAGGAATGACTGATATAGCTGTTTTTGTGTTTACTGGACACTGCTAGGTTGTTGTGATATTGGTTCTTCAGAGCTCGTGCTCTCCTTCAGACCAGATAACATTTAAGTTCTGCACTCAAAAAAAATCAGAATATCCTAAGTTGCTTTCAAAACCACAATAAAAATCTCCTCCACCAAGCTGATGACCTCATGAAGAGAAGAAAAGGAACTCCCTCGAGTGGAGAAGTTTTAAAAAGAAGCCTAAATAGAGCTAAAAAGCTCTATTTCTGCCAAAAAAAGTGCATGCTAGCAAACTGATTTTTAAAGTCTGTAATGACGACTGCATGAATACACAACCTCAGGGCTTCAGAGTCCATAGAGGTCGGTGTCCCCAGGTAGACCTGGGAGGTAAGAGCAGGCAGATTAGACATCCCCAAGCACCACTATTCGTCTCTCTTTCTTGGTGGAGTAGGGTCTCCCCAGACACTGTCTAAGAACGTGGGAAAAGGGCACCAACTCAGAAGAGATGTTTTAATTTTGATTAGAGCTGAAATA
>NW_009647433.1:58768-59963 GCF_000708025.1 Charadrius vociferus | reverse complement strand
CTTTGCCACATGTGAAAATAGAAACCAAGTGTCTCTGAATAACCTGTGTGACAGACCGCAAAAATAAATCCAGTTTCTATGGGTTTAGGTGGCCTATAACAGCAGGGCAATGTAATAATAATTTTTCATTGCAGGTATTTGTTCTCCTTCCTGCCTGGAAGCAGCTATCAAGCTGAGCAATCTCTACTCTCTGCTTTATCTCCTTAATATAATTCTACTGAGATGCGAATTAGATTAAGAAAATTAGTATTTTATATGAATTTCACCAGTTTGAACAGCTAATAACCCAGAACACATATTCCTCACTCAGCAGCATTGATTCTAGCTAAAAAGCACTTTTGGCTTAACATCAGATGCACTTTTCAATTTTGCCAGCTTCTTTGCTGTGCTGAACACAAGCATCTCACAGCCTGTTATCTTCCAACATACAACATAAAAGCTTTTTTTTTTTTCTTTAAACACAAACGGGGAAAAAGCTCCTCTGCATTTTCAAGTCTCCCAAGTATCTTGGTAAACCTGAGCTTATTGACACCTCAGTCACTAGCGGTCTCACATCTCGCAACCAGTTGTCCCTGTTGGCCAAAGGAGAGTTTGGCTCCTTTGGTGGTGACAAACATCACCACATTCATCCTCTCAAACACACCTTCCACATGGCTTTTGCAAAACTTATCTCATAGAATTTCACATTACACTTGCAAAACAAGGAATTATCTTTAGATGCTGATAAATGATGCAGATAAATAAGCAAGCATTTTCAAATCTGGCTGGCTAAAATTCAGATGTCTGACTTCACATTAAGCATCATTATCTGTCCCAGGAACACCCACCTCGTGCTCTGAGACCTGACTTTAGTCTTACTGAACTGCTTCCTAAAACCCACCATCGCATCTGGCTTTAAACGATTCCAGAAGTGGAATTTGCCATCAAGCATTTGGTTTGGGGTTTTTTTTGGCAACTTTAACCTGAGATTAATTTTTTTTTGTCCTTACACTACTTGATTTTTGTACATTACACAAAAAGAATCATAATCGCAAACATATTCTTTCAGCCTGGTGGCCAGTTTTACCATCCTTTTCTCTGGGAGCGGCTTTCATTGCCAGAAAGAAAATTGTCCCTCACTTTCATCATTTTTCGCGAAAAAGGCGCGGAGCGAAGTACCGACGACTCAGCCAAGACCTCCCCACGGGGGGTCTCA
>NW_009647433.1:51048-58039 GCF_000708025.1 Charadrius vociferus | reverse complement strand
GGCGCAGTCGGGGTGCTGGGGACGGGGGGCGGCCACGGGCAGGTGCTGGGGGCCCTGGAGCGTTTCCCCCTGTCCCGGCCTCGCCAGGAGCGGTGCAGCCAGCGGCGGGGCCAGGGGGTGTTCCCACATGGAAGGGGAACTTGGCCGGTTTGCTGTCCCCCAGAGGAAGGAACGTCTGCAGGGCTGGAAAGGACAGCCGTGCCCGCACAGAGAGGAGGTGACATAAAGGACATGGCGGCCCGAATGCAGATGGAGTCCCAGCAGAACAGTGTCACCGAAGACCCCGTTTTCTGTCATAGTCACTGCAAGGTAATGCTGCTATTTGTGTGGCGTCAGTTATGGCTGCCAAAGGGAGAAAGAAACACTAATGAGCTAGGCTAAGGGTCATCACATATGCACCTTTCATGAGTGCAGATAAAAAGATAAGGGGGACCTTCATCAGGAGACCCTAACTGCTGTTGTGGTCTGAGGGAAGAGACAGCCTTCACCCATCCTGCCAGGCCCCCGCCACACCAGCCTCTGCTCCTTGTAACGCATTCTTCCCTGCTTTGCTTCTGCTTGTAACCTCTTCTTTCACCTCCATTACTCTCCTAAAGCTCTTAACTACAAATCTGCTAATTTCATGTCAGAGCACCACCTCTATCACTTCTGTAAAAGCATTTTAAATACATATATGAATGCATGCACACACACTTCTAAAACCCAAACATCATACATCAAGCAGGACATACAGCAGCCTATAAACACTTGGGTGGATGATGCTGGAACCCATTTCTGCAGTTCCGTATTTTGTCTGTTGCCAACAATGAGTTTCATTTAATCAGTGTTTGCTTCACAAGTGAAGAAATAAAGGGGAAAAAAAATGTCCTTCAGCAAATTGCAGCTGCTGTTTATATGCAAAATCAGTGGTTAAAGTACTACATATTGTTTCAGCCAAAACAAGGAGAAAGAGCTAGTACTATGGGCCACAGCTTTGGAATCACTGCAGTACAGCTGTGTAGATTTTAAGGCCAGAACAAAAAAATCCCTAAGATGATCTCGTCTGTCCTCCTGTGTTGCACGAGCCAAAAAAAATTCCACCCCATCATTCTTGCTTTCAAGTCTCCTTGTAGTCTCAAGACTACAGATCGTGTGTCCTGTTATTGGCTGACACTGTGCTATAATGCATTCTTGGAGCACTTCAGACTGTTCTCTCATCTCACTAAAATGCTGTCCACCAGCTCTTTATTTCCAGACTTTTCTAAAGTTGTAGTCCGCACGGTTATGATGAGCATGGTTATAAATACCTGTGCAGATAGAAATGTGCAGATAAAAATGTTAATTTTAAAACAAATACAGTGGCTTGTTAGCGTTTTCTTGCATACACATCTTTGTCTACATGCTCCGTTCCAATCAAGCAATACACGGTTGAACTCGTAGCAGACTGATGGCTTGAAAACAGTTTGTGCTCCAATAGCCAGGTTGCCATGAACAGATTGCATCTGGGCAAATGTATTGAGGAATACGTTTGCACAAGGTAGTAGGGCCCTGGAGTTACAATTATGTCAGGAATCTCTGGCCATATCACAGCCCTTTGGGGGAACCCCAGTGCTCCTACATACAGGTAGTGGTCCTCTAGCTCATCCTGTAGCTGTACTGGCCCAGGTTGCCCAGAGAAGCTGTGGCTGCCCCATCCCTGGAGGTGTTCAAGGCCAGGTTGGACGGGGCTTGGAGCAACCTGGGCTGGTGGGGGGTGTCCCTGCCCAGGGCAGGGGGTGGCACTGTGTAAGCTT
Source organism: Charadrius vociferus (assembly GCF_000708025.1). Classification (NCBI taxonomy): domain Eukaryota; kingdom Metazoa; phylum Chordata; class Aves; order Charadriiformes; family Charadriidae; genus Charadrius; species Charadrius vociferus. Next base: position 56,267 of record NW_009647433.1, on the reverse strand, counting down.
TAAGGTCCTTTCCAACTCTAACCGTTCTATGATTCTGTGATTCCTGTGGCATCAATGAAACCAACGTAAAACTCTGCTTGACCTGCAGTATCTGTGTTTATAAAGCCAACTTTTCTGGGTCTGATCCAAAGCCCACTGACGTCAATGAAAAACCCCCACTGACTTCAAGAGGATTGGTATTGGGCCTTCCATGAGCATCTGCTCATTTCAGTGCGTGTGAAGGGTGAAACAAAACCATCTAAGACCACCCGAGCAAAGGAAGTGGCTGTGTTCAGGGAATTTGTCTTTTTTTTTTTTTTTTGCTTAGGTTAGCTGTAACTCTCCCTGTTACAGAGGTGTAATATGAGTCCTTAAACTCAGAAAGAGCAGTCTCTGCTAAATCACTGGTCGCCAGCACACAGACCCGCATCATCGTCAAAGCATGGCTGTTATGGCTTGAGAAACCCATAACAATTTATTGTCATTTAGACAATCATCTATCACCCGATGACCCCTCCCCATCCATGAAGGGGAATTGGGAAAAAAACAAGGAAACCCAGGAGTTGAAATATAAACAGATTTAATAGAATAAGACCAGATAATTAACATTTATAGCACTAAAGAACCAACATTGATCCCGATACCAATACAGAATATACAAGGATTATACTCAGCCAATTATATTAATAGGAAGCCGTGCAGTCCCACCAAGGGTCAGCAAATGTGGAACACTGTGAGCGCTGCAGCTTCGGGGGGAAGGGACAGGCTCAGGGCTCCGGCACCAGCAATTCTGAACCATGGCTGTGAGTGCTGAACACTGTCCCTCACTGTCAAGAGTGCTACTGTAAAAGGTACAAGGCTCTTTGGGATATGTACTTTGAGACATCCAAAGGGGTCTGAAACACAGATGGACACACAGTGTCCTAAATATCAGGCTTCTTCAAGTTGTTTCATGAAATAGTTAAAATACGAGGTACTTAAAAATCACTTAACATTTTAGAACATAGGCTGCTGAAACCCTGAAGGGTTAGTATTTATATTACAATGTGTTTATGAGTAAGAAAACCAGGTATTTTTAAATGTAATTATTTTTCCACCAGCTGCCCAGTGTTAGCAGGATGATATTGTGTCCAGATGTTGAACAAGTCCTCTAGTTACAGTCTCTGAAAGAGTCACCCCCTGAAATCCTGTTCAACAAGTCCAAATAAAGATCTGATCGGGCCTGATGGTCAGTTTGGCTCCGATCTCGCTGCTGCGATGCTGGGTTATGATGGGCTCTACTGGGAAACCTGAAGTGTGGCCTTTGCCAATGTGGACAGCACCCTCGTGTGGAAGTCCCAGTCCCTGCACAGCGGGCCTGGCTTGTCATAACCAAACTCCAAACATAACCGAATGCTAATCAGCATCCAGCTGGGCATGCGCCAGGGTGGGTGATGGGGAGGCCGGTACACCTTCCCACCAACGAATCTCACCCCGGTTATGGTCTGGAACATAGCTGGGTTCTTACATTTAAGTTGAAGTCACTCTGAGTCATGGCTCTCATGACACCCCATCCTACCATCTTCTTCACGCACCTCTCAATCCTAAGGATCTGAAAGCCATAGTAATTCACAACCAGGACACAGCACATCCATAGGATTAGTTCATCTACTCCTGAAATAGATCCTGTTTATGAAAAAAGGGGGAGGCTGTCTTCAGTAGATACTGCAGTTCCTCAGATCTTAAGAGAGGATGCTGTGAGACTGTCTAACTGGACCTGCATAGATAGTTCGGGGAAGAGCATGCGATTATTTTCACCTGAAATCTGACAAGATGCTATTACTAACATGATTGTCCTTTTGAACATACCTTTCTGATTATCACTTTGTGTCTCTTTGTCAAAGCAGAGTAAGTTGGGAATTTGGAAGGAGTCATCAGTAGCAGAAAAACTCAGAAATCTACTTTCCTGTAGATTATGGTTAGGCATGTGGTTATGGTCAGGCAATGAGGGTGACAGTGGATAGATACAATAGGATAGATACTATGGCTACCCTTTCATTCTGAAGAGGAGGCCCAACAATTATTAATTGCACCAAATCTCCCTTTCTTTTAGAAATGCTCTTGTTCTAAATTAGTTACATTACTCATGCCAACACTCCTAACCCTAACAGGCTATGGATTCTTAAAATCTTGATGTCATCAGCCAAACTAGGTCATTCAAAATAAATCCTCATGTGTCTTCACAGAAAGCAGATAACTCTGTTCCAAGTCTGCTGGCAACCCTTTCTTTAGGGACTATGAATTCTAGCTCCACTTGGGCACTTCCACATCTGATTGCTCACTACACCTGATTCGGCACAGTTTCAGCATTGACAGGGGTCAATAGGGTCATTTACATGATTAAAGCGTACCAGGAGTCCCGCTCCAGTTCAATAAAATATAATGCAATAATAGAACACACTGCATATGTAAATGTCTCAGATCCTGTTTCTCTGAAGGCCATTGGAGCCTGCACATTACAACAGAAGGAGCAGTTTTACTTACAGCACCTTGACAAATGACGACACACAGGTTGTTCAGACAGTGCAGTTTGTTTCAGCAGCTACTGGATGGTCACCATGCTGTCTTACACTGGAAGTGCTGACTCATATAGAGTTGTTGTGGTCAAGTGCAAGGTCCTGCTTGTGGGTTGAGGTATCCAAAGCACATATACAGGCTGAAAGCTGTCCTGAGAAGGGCTTGGGGGTGTTGGTGGATGAGAAGCTCAACATCAGCCAGCAATGTGTGCTGGCAGCCCAGAAAGCCCCCCGCACCCCGGGCTGCATCCCCAGCAGCGTGGCCAGCAGGGCGAGGGGGATGTTGTGCCCCTCTGCTGAGCTCTGCTCTGGGGAGACCCCCCTGCAGTGCTGCCTCGCGCGCGGGGGGCCCCAACAGCAGAAGGACACAGAGCTGTTGGAGTGGGGCCAGAGGAGACCCTGGAGATGCTGGGAGGGCTGGAGCCCCTCTGCTGGGAGGAGAGGCTGGGAGAGTTTGGGGTGTTCAGCCTGGAGAAGAGAAGGCTCCGGGGAGACCTTAGAGCCCCTTCCAGTCCCTAAACAGCTCCAGAAAAGCTGGGGAGGGACTCTTGATCAGGGAGGGGACCCATGAGACAAGGGATAAAGTTTTAAACTGGAAGAGGGAGATTTAGATGAGATATGAGGAAGAAATTCTTACTGTGACGGTGGTGAGCCCCTGGCGCAGGTTGCCCCTAGAAGCTGTGGCTGCCCCATCCCTGGAGGTGTTCAAGGCCAGGTTGGACAGGGCTTGGAGCAACCCGGTCTGGTGGGAGGTGTCCTTGCCCAGGGCAGGGGGGTGGGACTGTGTGAGCTTTAAGGTCCCTTCCAACTCTAACCGTTCTATGATTCTATGAGCTTGTCCAGTGGGCATCAATGGGATTCCTCATCCATCAGTTTATAATAGATTTCCTTGCTGATACGAAGCACTCCAGTAGCCTCAGTAAAGCTTTCTGCTACCCCAAATTAGGTACCAGAGTCCATCTCTCTGGTTAGGCAATGTGAGGCCACTTAAATAACAATGCAATACAAAGTCTTCTTTCCTAAGCCCGATGCTCCAGCTGGTACAGAGCCCTGCAGCATCCTTCTCGATGGCTACTACAGTGACATCCAACCTGTACGTGGTTACACTACCTTCCTGTAGAATATCAAACCTATTTCTAGGGTTGGTCTTATTTTCCCACTGGCTTTCAATGGCCCGAGATACCTTGAGGTCTGGAATGAGGATGCAACTGAAGTGCTCCAGTGCTCTGGTGCAGTGGATCATTGACACTGAGACAAAACCCATCTGCATGGAGGACAGAGCTCTCAGACTTGAGTGAGTCATGACAATCTTCACAAACATCACCATCATCTGCTCCAAAGGCAGAAGCAATAAGTGCCTTTGATTTGTCTGCTCAAATATAGGGACTTGTCTGTCTATGTACACCTGTATGACTGAAAAGGCCAGAGAAAACCGCTGTTGCATTGCATATACTTCTGATCTCAAGAAGAGGACAAGGGAGCGGGGAGAGCAGTACAGTGGGAAACTGCCATGTGGAGAAAAAGGGAGGGACAGAAAACAAGCTGGGAATATGGGATAAATGAGATGGAGACTGTGAGGAAGAGGATGAAACAAATCTGCAGCAGTGAATTGATATATAAAAGGGTGGAAATAATTCAAGCCTGGAACAGTTATGGTACTAGGTCTGGCAATAATATCTTTCTCTTCTAGTCCTCTGTTTCTCTTGAATCTACCTACTTCCTACTTTTCTTTTTACATCCACATGGACCAGGGGAAGATACTTCCTGATGTGCAATGGTCCTAGAAGAGATCAGAAGTCTGAGAAGAATTCAGAGACTTTGGGATGATGATGCAGGTGGGCTTTAAATTCCATGTCTCTGTTTCTTCAAAAATCTTCAAAACCTTCCAAGGAGGCTTTTGTGGTTCTGCTGGGAGCCAGGTCTTTGGGCAATAGGCAAGTTTCTTAATGCATTCAGCAGAAAGACTGCCAGCCAAAATGTGCAATAAACAGAAACTCTCTGTTTAATTTTCCTAGTGTCTATTTATATGTACAGACTCTCAGTGCAGCTGATATCAACTATATGCAGCAGCACTGAACATTTTTGCTGTCTTTAGCATCCTCTTCCTTATGATTTGTTGCTTTGAGGATCTCTGCTCTTCCTGGGCTCCATAGCTCTGCAGACAGCATAGAAGTCTCATGATTTGCCCTTCCCATGCTTGTACAGTACCAGTGTAGCTATGTAATCCTGCCACAAAGACTTCAAAATGTCCTGCCTTGTCTTTCCTTTAACTCCTGTACTTGGCCTTGGACTCTGGAATGCAAAGAAATGTCTCTTTGGCATACAAGACATAAAATGGGTGAAGGCCAGGGGGATTGACTTGATCAGCAGAGTGCGAAGCAGGTATCCCTGCTGGATGGCTGTGATATCAGCAGTCAGTTGGACAAGCTTCATGCCTGTAAATGTCCCCAGTGCTTTGTCTTTCCTTTAACTCCTGTACTTGGCCTTGGACTCTGGAATGCAAAGAAATGTCTCTTTGGCATACAAGACATAAAATGGGTGAAGGCCAGGGGGATTGACTTGATCAGCAGAGTGCGAAGCAGGTATCCCTGCTGGATGGCTGTGATATCAGCAGTCAGTTGGACAAGCTTCATGCCTGTAAATGTCCCCAGTGCTCAGAGCCCTCCCTCCCACCCCCGACCCACT
>NW_009647433.1:50169-50776 GCF_000708025.1 Charadrius vociferus | reverse complement strand
CCACTATCCTCCACCTGAAGATCTGCACCTTTCCATGCTGCTTCCCTTTCTTCTTTCCAAACACCCGCACTGAAGTTCCACTCCAGGGTTGGTTTGCCTGGTTTAGAGCTGGATGATGAGACAGAAAGGTGTCAAATAGAACTGAATCCTTGGTTTGCATGAATTTAATTGAAAATGATAAAGTAAGAAGAAATACAGAAATGAGGATCATTCCTTCTGCACTATCTTCAAATGCACACAACCATGATAATAAATAAATACATTTTGAAGAGGAAACGTGGCTCGAATTTCTAGACCCATAACTGGCTGAGTAAAGCAGCAGAAAAGAAGATGCTGAGAATTTTGGAGGAGGCTACATATCATCTTATGCAGTTGCACTTGAGTGAGACTATGAGCAAAACTCCCAGAAACTACTTTTATATTAAGTGGCTGTTGTTGACAAGTGGAGCATGTGGTGGAAAGAGATTGTTGTCAGAGTAACTGGAGGTTACTGGAAAAGGGCTGTCACTGAGATAAAAATGAGGTGGAAAGGCTTCAGCTGGTGAAAAATGACATTGGCAAAATGGGTTCATTTCAGTGGAAGTGTTGGAGTAGGAGTCCCTCGCTG
>NW_009647433.1:45779-49791 GCF_000708025.1 Charadrius vociferus | reverse complement strand
AGCAGAGTGGGTTCTCGGATGCATTTTCATTTGTTGAATATTCTGTTAAGGACACAGATAATACCATTAAGTCTATCCACAAAAAGCCCCTAGAAACATTTAGAAGTCAAAGATTGAGAGCCTTGATGTTTATTGGTCTTGTTCCATGCACACAACTCTCCTTGATGTCAGCTCTGAACAGACCTAGCATGGCTTACAGCCCTGAGGCTTTATCCGATCCATGTTCCTAGTGCATGACTTACTAGGCAGTGAAAACAGAGTCTACAAAAGTCTTAGCTTCTTTGGAATTAGAAATCTGAGGCATTATTGGAATCCATGTAAGTATTAGAAAGCAGACCAAAGGGACAGGGCACCTTCGAAAATGCTCAGGCTTAGTCTGAATGGGAAGACGGTGGTCTCTGCCATCCTGTTCTCCATAAATACACAGAGAAGATACCGGACATCAGCAGAAATCCACACCTGCCCCACAGGCTGCTGGTGTTCAGAACTGACTGCAGGTGAAGCAGTCACTGGAGGCCGAACTGGTCCCCATTTGTCATGTTGGGAAGCCATGGGGATATTTGCTGCATTACTGATACATCTTCTGCAGAAAACCAAGGTTTCTATGTCAGGAAAACTTTCTCTAGCATTGTTTCACAAGAATTAATTAATTCTGAGAAGGAATGCAAGCCCAGACCTGCTGACGGAGGTGGCTGCGTGCATGTAGCTCAGTGCAGCTCTTGGGGCCCCGAGCACCTAGCAGAGCCATCGGGCGCAGTGATGGACCTGCCAGAGGACTGACCCACAGCAGCGAGCGGCTTCAGGAGCCAGCGGCTGGCTGTGGGGCGAGTAAGGAAAGGTGCATGAGGAGAGGGTTGGTGCCAGCTGTTAGTCCATCCGACACTGAACAGGAATCATGCACAGTGGTTGAGAGCAAACACACTTCTCCCTGAGGCCCTGTGAGATCCCCCACCTTTGATCCCGTCTTTTATTGGCATTTCAGTCTGGATTTTTTTGACAGCTTATGCCAATGGTACCTCAAGGGCAAACGCCCCCCTGACTTTCTAACAGCAGAAGGCTTTTTTTGTCCCTTGCCACATTTCTCTCTGATATCTCAGGTACCATATTACTGTATTGAGAGATGGGGAAATCCAAGGACTGGGAGGTGAGAGCCCCCAACTCCCCATATTCCCCCCCGGCTGATGCAGGGCTGCCATGCTGAGAGTTTACTCTCCCAGTGCATTGCCTCCATCCAGCCTCTCACCACCTTTCTCCAGGCTCCAGGAAGGGGTAGGGCCTGAAAAGTTATGGACAAACTGTGCATATGGTGGAGGCAGAGGACAGGCTCAAATCCCTGTTCTCTGAGGGCTGTATTTATTTCACAGAATCACAGAATCACAGAAAGGTCAGGGTTGGAAGGGACCTCTGGAGATCATCTAGTCCAACCCCCCTGCCAGAGCAGGGTCATCTACAACAGGTTGCACAGGACGGCGTCCAGGCGGGTTTTGAATGTCTCCAGAGCGGGAGACTCCACAACCTCTCTGGGCAGCCTGTGCCAGTGCTCTACTACCCTCAAAGTAAAGAAGTTCCTCCTCATGTTAAGATGGAACTTCCTATGCTCAAGTTTGTGCCCATTACCTCTTGTCCTATCACTGAGCACCAATGAAAAAATACTGTTCCCATCCCCCTGGCACCCTCCCTTTAAGTATTTGTAAGCATTAATAAGATCCCCACTCAGTCTTCTTTTCTCTAGACTAAAGAGACCCAAGTCCCTCAGCCTTTCCTCATAAGAGAGATATTCTAATCCCCTAATTGTCTTCGTAGCCCTTTGCTGGACCCTCTCCAGCAGATATATCCCTGTCTTTCTTGAACTGGGGAGCCCAGAACTGGACACAATACTCCAGATGTGGCCTCACCAGGGCACAGTAGAGGGGGAGGATGACCTCCCTCGACCTGCTGGCCACACTCTTCTTGATGCACCCCAGGATGCCATTCGCCTTCTTGGCCGCCAGGGCACATTGCTGGCTCATGGTCATCCTGTTGTCCACCAGGACTCCCAGGTCCCTCTCCACAGAGCTGCTCTCCAGGAGGTCAGCCCCCAACCTGTACTGGTGCATGGGGTTATTCCTCCCCAGGTGCAGTACCCTACACTTACCCTTGTTGAACTTCATAAGGTTTCTTTCTGCCCAACTCTCCAGCCTGGCGAGGTCACGCTGTAAGGCAGCACAGCCTTCTGGCGTGTCAGCCACTCCTCCCAGTTTTGTGTCATCAGCAAACTTGCTGATGGTACACTCTATCCCTTCATCCAGATCATTGATGAATATGTTGAACAAAACTGGGCCCAGTACTGACCCCTGAGGGACACCACTTGTTACTAACCTCCAACTAGACTCTGCGCCACTAACCACAACCCTCTGAGCTCTATCTGTAAGCCAGTTCTCAATCCACCTCACTGTCCATTCATCTAAGCCACACTTCCTAAGCTTTCCTGTGAGGATGATGTGGGAGACAGTGTCGAAAGCCTTGCCAAAGTCAAGGTAGACAACATCCACTGCCCTCCCCTCATCCACCCATCTAGTTACTTTGTCATAGAAGGCTATCAGATTAGTCAGACATGACTTCCCCTTGGTGAATCCATGTTGACTACTTCTGATAATCTTCTTTTCATCCAGGTGCTTTGAGATGACTCCCAGAACAAGCTGCTCCATCATCTTCCCAGGGATGGAGGTGAGGCTGACCGGCCTGTAGTTTCCCGGGTCATCCTTCCTGCCCTTTTTGAAGACTGGAGTGACATTGGCTATCCTCCAGTCCTCAGGCACCTCACCTGTCCTCCAGGACCTTTCAAAGATAATGGAGAGAGGCCCAGCAATGACTTCCCCCAGCTCCCTCAGCACTCGAGGGCGCATCCCATCAGGCCCCATGGATTTATGTATATCCAATTTATCTAACTGATCTTTAACGTGCTCCTTGTCAACCAAGGGATAGTCTTGTTTCCCCCAGACTTTCTCTGTTACCTGCAAAGTCTGGGTCTCCCGAGGACTGGCCCGAACAGTGAAGACAGAAGCAAAGATGGCATTTAGCAACTCCGCCTTCTCTGCATCATCTGTCACCATGGCACCTGTCTCGTTCAACAACGGGCCCACATTTTCCCTAGTTTTCCTTTTGTCTCCTATATACTTAAAGAAACCCTTCCTGTTGGCTTTGACATCCCTTGCCAGGTTCAATTCCAAGGCTGCCTTGGCTTTCCTTGATTCCTCCCTGCATACCGTGACAGCATTCTTGTATTCCTCCCAAGCAGTCAGCCCCTTCTTCCACCTATTGTAAACTCCCTTCTTCTATGTGAGCCTTTTCAGAAGGTCCCTGCTCAGCCATGCAGGTCTCCTTCTTCCCTTGCCTGATTTCTTTCTCTTTGGGATGCACCGAACCTGAGCTTGGAGGAAGTGATGCTTAAATAGCAGCCAGCTCTCTTGAGCCCCCTTACCCTCTAGAGCCCTCTCCCATGGGATTTGTCCAAGCAATTCCTTGAAGCGATCAAAGTGAGCCCTCCTGAAGTTTAAGGTTTCATTTCCTGGTTTATGCTCATAGTAGCCACCAGATAGACTAAAAACTATGACCTTCAAACCATTGAGACGCTGACAGATGCCATTTCTGACAGATGCTTCATTAAGGAATCCAAATTGGGAGGCCATCCTGATGCTCAGGTAATGCCGAAACCCTTTTGCCTGCTCAGGGGCCTTAGAGCCCTGTCCCCAGGCGATGGCCGGTGGCCTCAGGAAAGGAATTGTGACACATCTCAGTTGCAGCATCTGTCGCTGCATTGTGTTCTGCCAGCCAAGAACTGGCACAGGACCTCGCAGGAGGGTTATGGGGGAGCAGAGAGGAGGGATTTGGGGTTGGGTGAGGAGGGTGGACGTGGTGCGCAGGGGGCTCGTGCAAGGATTAGCATGAGGGTTCACACAAGGCCTTGAACAAGGATTTCCACAGGGGCTTGTTGTAGGGGCCTGGGGGACCGGGGGGGGTGAGCATGGTGGAG
>NW_009647433.1:44756-45154 GCF_000708025.1 Charadrius vociferus | reverse complement strand
TGCACGAGGGTTTGGGGAGGCTGGTGAAGTGGGGGAGGGGGTTTGGGGGGATTTGTGGCGAGAGGGAGGAGGAGGGAGGGGTGACTGGTGTCGCAGGAGGAGGCTCACACGAGGATTCACACAAGGATTTGCACAAGGGTTTGGAGGGGTTGAGGGTGGGGGAAGGAGGATGGATGATGGTGCACAAGGCCTTTCATAAGGGTTGGCACAAGGGTTTGTAGGGGGCTGTAAGGGTTGAGGTTGGGGAGGGTTTTGAGGGGGGATTTGGGGGTATGGGGAATTTGGGAGTGGTAGCGTAAAGGGACATTGGGCATCAGAGGGGACATAGGGGCTGGTGGGTTTCGAGGGGTTGGGCGGGGTTGGAGGGTGAGGGAGAGCATTGGAGGGGATTTTAGGGG
>NW_009647433.1:39176-40514 GCF_000708025.1 Charadrius vociferus | reverse complement strand
TGGGGTTGGCTTGGCCCCCCCCCTCCAGCCTGTCCAGGTCCCTCTGGATGGCAACCCTCCCCTCCAGTGTGTCCACGTCACCAAACAGCTTGGTGTCATTGGCAAGCTTGCTGAGGGTGCACTCGACCCCACTGTCCCTGTCGCCGACAAAGATGTTGAACAGTACAGGTCCCAATACCGACCCCTGAGGAACACCACTCATCACTGCTCTCCACTTGGACATCGAGCCGTTGACCGCAACTCTTTGAGTGCAACCGTCCAGCCAGTTCTTTATCCACTGAATGGTCCATTTGTCAAATCCATGTCTCGTGTAGGACAGTGTCAAACACTTTGCACAAGTCCAAGTAGATGACATCAGTTGATCTTCCCTTGTCCACCGTCACTGTAACCCCTTCGCAGAAGGCCACCAGATTTGTCAGGCATGACTTGACCTTGGTGAAGCCATGCTGACTGTCACCAATCACCTCCTTGTTTTCCATGTGCCTCAGCAGAGTTTCCAGGAGGATCTACTCTATGATCTTTCCAGGCACAGACGTGAGACTGACTGGCCTGTAGTTCCCTGGGTCTTCCTTCTTTCCCTTTTTGAAAATAGGGGTTATGTTTGCCCTTTTCCAGTCGGCAGGAACCTCACCAGACTGTCACGATTTCTGAAATATGATGTCTAGTGGCTTAGCGACTTCATCTGCCAGTTCCCTGAGGACCCGTGGATGTATCTCATCAGGTCCCATGGACTTGTGCACTTTCAGATTCCTCAGGTGGTCTCGCACTTGATGTTCGCCTACAGTGGGTGGTTCTCCATTTTCCCAATCCTTGCCTTTGTGTTCTGCATCATGGGCAGTGCGGCTGCAGTCCTTGCCAGTGAAGACTGAGGCAAAAAAGTACCTCAGCTCTGTCTCTGTCCCGGGTAACCAGTTCTTGCGTTTCCTTCCAGAGAGGGCCCACATTTTCCCTAGTCTTTCTTTTCTTGCTGACATACTTAGAGAAGGATTTTTTGTTTGTCTTAATGTCCCTGGCCAGATTTAGTTCTATCTGGGCTTTAGCTTGTCTAACCTGATCCATGCCTGCTCGAACGATTCCTCTCAGGCTACCCGCCCTTGTTTCCACTCCCTATAGGCCTTCTTTTTTCTTTTGATCATCTCCAGGACCTCCTTATTCATCCATGCAGGCTTCCTGGCTTTTCTGCCTGCCTTCCTCTTTGTAGGGATGCATTGCTCCTGAGCTTGGAGGAGGTGATCCTTGAATATTAACCAACTTTCTTGGGCCTTTCTTCCCTCCAGCGCTTCATCCCACGGCACCATACCAAGCAGCTTCTTCAAGAGGCCAAAGTCAGCTCTCCCA
>NW_009647433.1:38399-39061 GCF_000708025.1 Charadrius vociferus | reverse complement strand
CGGTAAGAACAAGGTCCAGCATAGCTCCTCTCCCCATTGGCTTCTAAACCACTTGGAGAAGGAAGTTGTCCTCAATGCAATCCAAGAACCTCCTGGATTGCCTATGCCTGGTTGTGTTACCCTTCCAACAGATACCAGGGTGGTTAAAGTCACCCATGAGAACCAGGGTCTGTGAACATGATGCCGCCCCTATCTGTCTATAGATATCATCCACTCTATCTGCTTGGTTGGGTGGCCTGTAGCAGACCCCCACTGTAATGTCCCCTGCTCCCAATTTCCCTTTAATCCTGACCCATAGGCTCTCAGTTGGCTCTTTATCCATCCCTAGGCTGAGCTCCATGCATTCCAGCTGCTTGTTAACATATAAGGCAACACCGCCTCCTCATGTCTTTTGCCTGTCTCTCCTGAAGGGCCCGGAGCCTTCCATGGCAACACTCCACTCATAGGAGTCGTCCCACCAAGTTTCTACAATGCAAACGACATCATAGCCTTGGAGGCATGCACACATCTCTAGCTCCTCCTGTGTTCCCCATGCTCCGTGCATTTGGGGAGACTCAAACATGCATTCCGTGACCTTGGAAGGGGTTGAGGGGACATTTGCGGGGTTCTGAGGGGACATATGGGGATATGGGGCTGAGGGGACATTAGGGGGGGGGGCGGGA
>NW_009647433.1:36025-37106 GCF_000708025.1 Charadrius vociferus | reverse complement strand
CGGAGGGCGGGGGAGGGCGTTTGAGAGGGTGTTTTAGGGGTGTGAGGAGGGGAGTGAGGGGGGTGGTATTGCGCGAGGGGGCTTGCATGAGGATTCACAGAAGGGTTTGAACAGGCCTTGCATGAGGGTTCACAGTGGGCTGGGGGGTGTGTGGGAGGGGGTGGATAGCATACAAGGAGGTTTTGCACGAGGGTTTGCACAGGGGTTAGCACAAGGCTTCATGGGGGGGTGGAGTGTGGGGGAGGGGCTGACACGAGGATTTAGGCAAGGCCTTGCACGAGGAGTCAGACAAGGGTGTGCACAAGGGTTCAATGGGTTGTGGGGGTGTGGGGGAGGGGTTTGAGGAGGGATTTGCTGTGTGAGGGAGGGGTGTTGATGATGGTATGTGAGGGTTTGTAGGGGGGGTCTTTGGTGGTTGGAGGTGTTTTGGAGGAGGGGGAGGGGGGATGGGGGAATTTGCAGAGAGGCGGAGCAGGGAGGAGGGGCTAGCAGTGCACGAGTTTACTTGCACGAGTGTTTGCACAAGGCCTTGCAAAAGGGTTTGCACGAGGGTTCGGAGGGGGCTGAGGGGTTGGTGTGGGAAGAGTTTGAGGGGGGTTCTGGATGTAGGGGAGGCGGGGAGGGAGATAGATTATGGCACACAAGGCAGGGCTTGCACAAGGATTTGCACGAGGCTGTGCACGAGGGGTGGCATGAGAGTTCACAGGGGAGTTGGAGGTGGGAGAGGACGGGGGAGTGGATTGTGGCACACAAGGGGATTTTGTACGAGGATTTGCACAAGGTTTTGCACGAGGCCTCTCATGAGGGTTCATCATGTGAAATGTGTTCACCTGATTCGTGTCAATATGGACTAATGCTAGGGCTGCATGGTGAAATGTGACTTTCTGTCTTATATACCCTTGTATAACCACAGACCTAAGAGAAATGGAGTGGTTAATGTATATAGTTTTAGCTTTTTGTAAAATACATACTTGTGTGTTAGTTTGGACCGGTTTTGCTGGACTGGTTTTGCTGTTAACCGTATGGTGTCAAGCCATAAAAATCTGGAGTCATCCTAAGGGTGAGCCGAGGAAGGCCATGC
>NW_009647433.1:31746-35024 GCF_000708025.1 Charadrius vociferus | reverse complement strand
CTGGGGTTCCCCCATAGTCACCCATCCCCCTCCCTTCTCGAACTCCTGGGTCCCCCCAAAATCCCACCTCCTGATCTCCTAGGCCCCCCCAAAGTCCTGAGTCCCCCCTGTAGACACCTATCTCCAACCTCCTGGGTCCTCCCAAACCTCCTACATACCCCTATGACACCCAGTTCCCTCCTATCCCCAACTTCCTGGGTCTCCCCAAAATCTTCTTTCTCCCCCAAATCCCACCTCCCCAAAGTCCTGAGTCCCCCCCAAACTCTTGGGCCCCTCATAGACACCCATCACCAACCTCAGGTCTCCCCAACCTCCTTGGTCCCCCCAAATCCCACCTGCCCGAATGCCTGGGTCCCCCCAAATCCCTGGGTTCCCCATAGACACACATCCCCAACCTCCTGGGTCTCTCTAATCTCCTGTATCCCCCCAAAATCCCACCTCCCCAATCTCCTGTGTCCCCCAGAAGTCCTGAGTTCCCCCCAAACTCAGGTTTCCCCATAGTGACCCATCTCCCTCCCTTCTCCAACCTCCTGGGTCCCCCCAAAGTCTGGGGTCTCCCCAGAATCTCACCTCCCAGATCTCCTGCCCCGCCCCAAACCTCTTGGTTTGCCCCATAGACACCCAGCTCCAAGTTTCTGAGTCTCCCCAACCTCCTGTATCCTCCCAAAATCCCACTTCATCCACCTCCTGGGTTCCCTCTCAAGATGTCCTCACCTTCTCAGCTGACTGGGTGGTGCTGAAGAAGAGAGAGCCAAAGGCCATCCAGATGACACAGGTGGCGTACGTGGTGAAGACAACAGGTTTGACCTTGCTGCAGGCCTTGGGGATGCCCTGGGCTTTGACAGCATAGATGGTGCAGGTCAACATGAGGAGAAAAGTGTAGGCCAAGCAGGCCAAGGTGTCACCTTTGGCCATGTCACACCTGAGGACACCTCAGGCGTCTTCAGGGTTGGGGGTTTGACCCATCTCGTAGTCAATGAGGGCATGAGGGGTGCAAAGGAGGAGTCAAATGGCAGCGGCCACCAGTTAGAGGCCACTCAAGTTGAAGATGATGACAAGTTGGGAGGTCAGGATGATGAAATGGGGAGGGCTCACCAACCAGCTGCCTGGGTGTGGGGCAGGACAAAGAAGAAAGGAGTTATGGGGTGCCTGGATGTCTGGGTTCCTTCTTGGACACATGGGTCCACCCCCAGACACCTGGATTCCTCCCTAGAGGTAGAGGAACCAGCCCACATGCCTCCATCCCTTTCTTTTCCTTGAGTCCTAGACACCTGGGTCCTCCAGAATTCTTGGTCCGCCCCCATAACTCACCATGCTTGAAGACATAGTAGATGTAATTGGTTTTGGTGAGGAGCATAAGCTAGGTTCCATCCTACATCCCTCAACCTGATCTCATGGGTCCCTCCCTGGACTCCTGTCCCCTTCCCAGACTCCTGGGTCTTCCAGAACTCGGTTCCTCCCAATAACTCACCTTGCTTAAAGACATAGTAGATGCATTGGTCTTGGTGAGGAGCATGGGGTAGGTGGAATTCCATTGCAAGTCACTCATGACCCTCAATCTGAACTAATGGATCTCTCCCTAGACTCCTGGGTCTCTCATGGACACTCAGGTCCTCCAGAACTCTTGCTTCCCCCCACAACTCACCTTACACAGTTGGTCTTGGTGATGCACAAATTGTAGATGGAACTCTATTCTAAGTCCCTCCTGACCCTCAACCCAAAATTCTCACCCCCAACCTGAATTCCTGGGTCCTTCCTAATCTCCTAGGTCCTCCAGAACTCTTGGTTTCCCCCATAACTCACCTTCTTTGAAGACAGATTAGATGTGCTTGGTCTTGGTAAGGAGCATGGGGTAGGTGGAACCCCATTCTATGTCCCTCAACCTGAACTCCTGAGTCCCTCCCTGAATTCCTGTCCCCCTCCTGATCTGGGTCCTCCAGAACTTCTGGGTCCCTCTGTGACTCACCCCGCTCGAAGATCCTGTAGCTCTTGTTGGGTTTGGTAAGGAGCACGGCGTAGGTGAGGCTCATCCCCAAGCCCAGGAAGTCTCCATAGGGCACAGATGCCATCCCCAGGCTTGGCCACCATGATGAAGGTGATGGTGTAGACCAAAGCGATGCCGGCCGATAGGACGTAACACAACTCCTGCCCTGATGCCTTAACAATGGGCATCTTGTGATGCTTAATGAAGGTGACCAAGACAAAAGTGGTAGTCATCAAACCAAAGGTGACAAACATCAAAGGGACGGTGACCCAGGTGTCCCCCCAGCAGAGGCAGAGGACAGGAGTGGGGCAGCAGGGGGTATGACTGGGGGTGGGGTGGAGGTGGGAGGGACAGGGCAGGCAGGTGAGGGGGTTGGCACAGTAGCAGTAGCTGCCACAAAGCTCACAGTGCGAGCAGCAGGGAACACCTTTCACCAACTTCTTCCATTCTCCTGGACCACAGGGGAATCAGCAGACTGAGGTGGGGGAATGTGGTGTTGGACACCCACTCCTGTGGGGAGAGAGAGAAGACGTGAGGGACCAGGCACCTGGGAACAGAACTCCCCGCCCCATGCCATGGACATGCCACCCTACATGACATCCCACCCCACCCATCAAGAGGACCCAGGTGTCCAGGAGGAGAACTTCCCCTAAGGACTATGGGCATCCACCAGGAGACCATGGGTTCCCACCAGGAGATCATGGGGAAGCACTTATGGGGACCCAAGCATCCAGAAGAGAACTTCCTCATGGACATCCCCCCCCACTGACAGAGGACCCATGTGTCCAGGAAGGTGACCCAGCTGACCATGGGGGGACACACCAGGAGACCTTGGAGGGGCACCTATGGGGATCCAGACGACCATGGGTGGACCCACCAGGACCATCATGGCCAGGAAGGGCACGGATGGGTACCCTGATGACCATAGGGGCACCCAGTTGACAATTGAGGTCCCACCAGTTGATCATGGTGGGACCCAGGAGACCATGAGGGGGCACCCATGGGGACCCAGGGGGGCTGTCACCCTATGGGGAATGGGGTGTGGGGGGGCAGCACCCTATGGGGGTGTGGGGAGGGGCTGGTGGCACCCTATGGGGTGGTGGGTGGGGGAGTCACACCCTATATGCATGGCATGGGTGGCCTGACACCCTATGGGGTGGGGGTTGGCACCCTATAGGGCAGGGGTAGCACCCTGTGGGGTGGGAGGGGGTGGCTGGCACCCTATGGTGGTATGCGGTTGGGGGACAGCACCCATTGTGGTGGGGGGGGGGGGACCCTATGGGGGACCCCATAG
>NW_009647433.1:30723-31726 GCF_000708025.1 Charadrius vociferus | reverse complement strand
GCCCCCCCACCCCCTGGATGCCTGGGTCCACCCCAACTGCTGGGGGAGGGGAGGGCCTGGACACCTGGGTTCCCCCTGCTGAGCATCACCAAACTCCCACAATCCTCTGCCCCCACCAGTTTAAAGCAGCTGTTAATTACTTGGGAGGGGTGCCATTAGAGGTCCCCTCCCAGGCCAACACCTCCAGGGGGTACCTCCGTGGGGCTGAGCTGTGGGCTAATCCCCCACAGCTGCTGGACTTGGGGGAGGGAGGATAATCCTGCTGCTCAGATGCAGCCAGGGGATCCAGGCATCTGGGCCGACCCTCCCCATGGGGCTGAGGGGACACTGGGGAGGTCTAAAGGGACCCAGGGGGGCCTGAGGGGACACTGGGGAGAGCTATGGGGACATTTGGGGGTGCTTTGGGGGCACTGAGGTGACATTGGGGGGGGTTAAGGGGACATATGGGGCTTGAGGGGGTCTAAGGGGACATTTGGGGGTGGCTGAAGGGACCCAGAGGGGGTTTAAGGGAACATGGGGGGTTTGAGGGGACATGAGGGGCTTGAGTGGACATTGGTGGGGACTGAGGGGACATTGAGGGGGTCTAAGGTGACATTTTTAGGGGCTGAGGTGACATTTTGGGGGTGGCTGAGGGGACCTGAGGGGACATTGGTGTGGGTACCCGGGGGACTGAGGGGACCCCGGGGGGGTGTTAAAGGGACACTGGAGGGCTGAGGGGATATTGGCAGCCTGAGGGGTCATTGGAGTGCTGAGGAGGACCCGAAATGCCTGAAGGGACCTGAGGGGACATTGGTGGGGCTGTGGGTGGCGGGGGGATTGGGGACATTTCGGGGAGGCTGGGGGGACACGAAGGGCTTAGGGGGTATTCGGTGGGACATCTGGAGGCGCTGAAGGGACATTTCTGGCTGTGGGTGCATTGGGGAGCCTGAGGGGACATCGGGGATGACCTTGGGTGAGGCTACGGGAAGGCACAGGGGATACAGAAGGACCCGGGGATGAACCA
>NW_009647433.1:4222-30291 GCF_000708025.1 Charadrius vociferus | reverse complement strand
CCCTTACACCCATCAGAACCCCCCCTGGATCCCCCCAGGACCCCCCCAGACCACCGAGGACGCCCTCCCAATTCACCCCTAAGACTGCCATGAGCCTCAGGATGCCCTTTAGGACCCCCCCATTGAACAGGACCCCTCCCAAACTGAGGATTCAGGCGTACAGGACCCCCTCCTCAACCCCCCTCAAAACAGGGGACCCATGCATCCAGATGCCCCATGCCACCACATGGGTGGTGGGCTGAACTGGGGGGCCTTGGGTGGCACCCGGATGCCTTGATCCCCCCAGGACACACACACCCCCCTCCCAAGGCAGTTGAGTGTCTCAGTTTCCGTTTGGAAGGGGGGAGGCGGGAGCCATTCCCCAGGTGCCTGGGTCCCTTGTTGTGAGGGGTGGGGGGGTCCCTTCCCTGACACCTGGGTCCCTTGTCCATGGGGGTTGGGGGGGGAGGGCACTTCCTGGGCACCCCCACGGGATGTCAGTGTGGGGGTTGGGATGCCCACACGGATGCCTCAGTTCCCCCTGATGTGACCCTCTGTCACGGTCCACTCCTTGGTGGACCCATGATGGTTCATTTCAGCTGTGATCTCGAAGCACAAAAAGAAATGGCATCAGGTCCAGGAAGTTATGCTTTCAACACACAATCACTTTATTGGTTTTGCCTGTAAAGCGGCTTGCGATAGTGTTATAAGCGGTGGTGACAAATTTGATCCATGCCAATCAGGATTATCCAAATAGAATTTATTAAGCAAACAGTAAACAGGCAAAACAGCGCTGGGCGGCCAGGGAGTCGCAGCTCCACCAAGGGCTCGCAAATTCATCTTCTTTACAGCCCCCTTCTTATAGTCTATTGCTCCGGGTTGAGTTCCGGGTTGACGTGGCTTTCTCCAGTTTCTTCTTGGTTTCTGTCCCCTGTTTCTAGGGGGTCTCTTCGATGTTCTTCCTCTTCGTTGCGGTTCACAGCTTTCTTCTTCCTAGAACTTGTGCACTACCTACACAACATACATCGTAAAATATTTCTTTATAGGGCAATTAAAGCTTGACTAAAGATTCAGCTTAAACCCGGTTCCAAGAATCTGCATTGCACACAAGGTAATACAATATGAATCTATTCTACCTAAACGAATACCATAGAAACATAGCATTGCGGTTTAGCCTTTCGTGTTATACAGGATGTTACTATATCAGCTATAGCAAGCTTTAAGCTATTCTCTTCTTCAATTTATTTGGTTAACCCTTTACTTCTAGTTACATTGTCATTTATCATTTGCTCAAGATAACATTTGTTAGCAAGGTGTTTTTTAAACTACTGGTTGGATCAGCAAATTACTTCCAATCACTTATTACAATAGAAAGAAAGAAAAATAGGAAAGATGAAGTAAAAAGGGGGGGAAAGAGGATTATAGCTACCACCACGGTTCCACAGGCGTCCCAATGGTCCTGAACACAGAAAGCGTGCTGCTGCTTTTTCGTCGACCGTCGTGGTCTTTCGGTGGGGAAGATCTTCGGAGAGATCGGTTGTTGAGAAACCATCTTTTATGTTAGGTAGCACACCTCACTCCTCCTTGGACCCACCTCCACTCCACCTCTGTCCTGTGGAAAGGTGCCAATCTCCGCCTGTCTGCAATAATGCTTCCACACATGCCTGGGGAGGAGTGTCGGAGGCGTGGTCAGCTTCGGAAGCAGGTAGCTTCTTACCAGGAGGTGTGTTTTTGTATTATCGTACCAAGGTATTGACATGGCTCATACCCGTGTACGATGGGCACACCTCAGTCCTTTCTCCAAGTCTCATGACAGCCAGCTCAGCGAGCTGCTGCAAACTCATGTCAAGCTGTTAGCCCAGGTTTTGGGGGGCCTAGTCACTGATGAAAATGTTGAGACAACGCTGATCTTCTGATCGACTCTTACACCCTCCCTCCTCCTTAACTCCCCAAATCCCCCTGAACCCTTCCCCTGCCCCTCAGCTCCCCCACCAGCTCCGTACACATACCCTGACACCTGTAAAGGTCCTTCCGACCCAACCTGGTCTGTGATTCTACGATTCTTTGATTCATTTAAGACATCATTGCCTGGATACAGCACGGTCAAGCTGTAGGAGATCACCTGCTAAAGTGAGGACAAAACTTGGGCACTACACTTATACACAGATCTTTAATTTCAATAAATGGTGTCCCTGCTGGTACTAAAGCCAACCAAGGACTTGTGCCTCCTTGTGTTTGTGATTAAGCTGCAACATGGTGAGATCGAGGCGTTTTTAATCAATGGAAGACTCTTGTTTCAACCAGGCAAAGGTGTAGTCCTGCATTTAATCCAGCCATTCTTGCCAAACAATACTCAACACGAAAAGTTTAGAAAGTGAGAGTCTCAAAAGGATTCCACTTACTTTCATTCCATAATTTTGGATGGTAAAAACAAACAGGCATCAGAATTCTAGATATTAATGTAATAAAAATAGAAAGATGGACTAGATAGAATCAGCTGAACACTCACCTGTCCTCTAGACCTAACAGGGGAGAAATAACATGCTTTTGAATATGTAGCAGTGCCTTTTGGCAGATACGCCACATATAATTCCATACCACAGAAAACCATGGAACTTGATTGACTATTTAATCGATTTCTGAAAGTGCACCAGTAGGGGGATGCTTATATTGTCATTATTGGTTTTTATAGCCAGAATGACACAGGACTGTAAAAATGCCAGTTGCTGTAGTGCTGCTAGCTAGTTAGCTTACCATGTAAGTAAGTATTTCTAAAGTTAATTAAAAATGTTGCTGATGTTTGCTGTGGACTTTCTTCTGCCAAACAGATATTTTGATTTGATTATATTAATTCTGTTTTGTCCTAAGCCAGAGTACTGTAGAATACAATGAAACACAGTACTTGCAAAAAGGCACCAGGGCTTTGCAAATACAACAAAACCAAAATACATCTAACAAAAAAAACCCATACACAAACATGTATAAATTTTATTTATTAGTATCTCTGTGGATACCATTAGATATTTATAACTGCTTTCAACAGCATATCATTTAGCCTTTTTACATAAGTTTGCATCAGAAGCACAGTATTGAAGGTGTAACACCAGATCAGTTGATGAAATTCTGACCTACAGGTTATTTAGCAGTACCCAAATTGTATGCAAGGCCTGAACAGGTGAACACTCAACTACATGGAGGCATTGAAGAGAAAAGGGAAAATTTATGGAGTTCTATAGACACGATAGAGAATAGAAAGTGCTAAAGAAACTGTATGAAGCATTAAAAAGTTTTTGAAACTTTTTTTAAAAGTTTTTTTTTAAAGTGTTATGGAAAGAATAACAGGCTTTGTGTGCCACCTGTTGGAAACAAAAGTTCAGTTTTTTTTCCTATGTCTCTTTCTATGTTCTTGTTTATGAGAAAGGACCATAAGGTCTTATAAAAACGACTCCCACTTCTTTTTCGTTTGCAATACCGTAAAGTCTACGGAACGTTCAGCCTGCAGTTTCCCCTCTAGTGCTTCTGAATTCCCTGCTGCCTCATTTCAACTCCTTAAATTAAAAAAGATAAAGATATTATATTTTAAAAAATTTAATTAAGGTAAAATAAAATATTATATTTTTTCTATTTATAAAGATTTATATAAAGTAATATAAAAAGTATTACTACCTCCTGAGCTTGCTTCCAGAGATCTGTTTTGCTAACTAAATTGAAGTCTTTCATAAACGCAAAGTGTTTGTTAAAAATATAAGTAAAACCTGCACACATGCAAAGGTGTTTTCACATGGTACGTGTCTCCCCTGGGTCTCTATTTGCCTGAGAAACTGCCCCTTTTGAAAGCATGTACAGCACAGAAGGAGCTATGCAGGGATACAGGGATATTGGTGAGATGTAATTGCAACCATTGCAACCATTCAAGGTGCCAAAATTCAGTGTGGATATCCCCATCCCCCCACCAAGCTGACACATTATCCTGGAGATGCCTAAATGCACCTACAGTTCTTTTCAATATTTCATGTCTTCATGCCTAAATTTTGTTGCTAGACATACACAGACATACAGTTATCCTGAGACTAGATCCTGAGACTGTCTTCTGGCACCTTCATCTTCCAACCCTGTGGAGTCACAAAATACACCCATATGTTGCTGGTCTCATTTTGGAGGCTCAATGCCAAAGACTTTTCCAACGGGGATTGTATTAAGCAGGAGTTATAAAGCCTTCAGGCAGAAAACTGTGGTGACTGGGGCTGAAAATCCTTCTCTGAAGTGACCTGAATTCATGTCTCACAAAGGTGTTTGAAATGTGGAAGAGGTGCTCTCACTCCTTGGAATTGCTCCACTTTGCATCTTTCCCCAGCAAATAAGTCAAGTGTGATCCTGAGGTGAACCAGCCCGCACACATCTATGGCACCTCATCAAAATGCTCTCCAGTAACCAACAGCCTGGCTCCCTGCACAGACCGTGAGCGTGGGTCGTACCTTGGAAAGAGTCAAGATGGAAGGCCCCTCCAGGTGCCCATGCTATCAAACAAGGCGCAGACCGGCTCCCCTGACTTTGAGGAACTTCTAACTTCCACATCACTATCTCTTAATGGCTCATTCAGGTCCTTCTACACTTTCTTTGAGGAGGATGACTTAGTAAGTGTCTAAAATTTAGAAGTTTCATGTCTGCAGTAGGCGGGCTGGATTCTGCCTTGTCAAGAGAGACAAGGGCCTGGGGCTGTGAGTCCTGAGTGGAGGGAACTATGTGTAAGCTGTCTAGGTCCCAAAGAGAAACATCTATTTAGGATAACTCTTGACATTTTTCACTGGATATTTTAAGCTAGTTTTGTGTCTCCTGTTTGCAGATGCCCAGCTCTAACAAAAAATAATTGGAAGCATACTTTAATTCAAACTGGAGGTTGCGAGTTCCACTGGCTAGGTACCAAAAAGAGATCATGCAATGCTCAATGCCTGTGGAAATTAGACCCTCAGATAGTGAAGAGCAAGCACTAGAGGAAATCCTACCAGGAAACTAATGATGCTGAATTGAACAGGCTCTGAACACGACGTGGGAACTATGGCCAGGACCTCAACCCGAAGAACCAGGCTAAAGGGTCCAATAAAACAGTCTTTCAGTCACCAATCAAGACTGGGTTGTGTGGAAAAAATTACTTTCAAAATTTAACTGACAACTGTATCATGATGTATGTACACAGAGCCAAAGCTAAGGACATGTGGAAAATTTAATTCTGGGGCCTGTAATTGTGTGAGTGCTGGCTTCTGTGACCTTTTGCAGTCTTGTCAAGGTAATCCTCCTCCATGTGAGGATTGGTCTGGTGGGAGGTGTCCCTGCCCAGGGCAGGGGGTGGAACTGGGAGTGCTTTAAGGTCCCTTCCAACCCAAACCAGTCTATGATTCTCATGCTATTGCTGCTCATGCACTAACACTGCAGCCAAGCAGGGACCCTCCGGGGGGAGGCTTACAGGGGGGAAGCTGGGGTTCGGGGGGGTGACCCCGCTTTCTGCCGCCAGCATAGGGCACAGAGCCAGGGCAGCTGGCAGTGTGGGGCCTGCGTGTTCTGCCTGTGCCCGGCTGACTGTGGGCGCTGCAACTTCTGCCAGGACAAGCCAAGTTCAGGGGTCAGAGACAGAAGAGCCAGAAGTGCCGCTGTAGGCAGTGCCTGTGCTGTGCCATGGTGGATGCCCCCCCGATACCTGTCAGTATCTCCCAGTAACCCCCAGCCATCCCCTTTGTCCCCCCTCCAGCAATCCATCACCTTCCACCAAGGAAACTGAGGCATGCGCAAGGCTGGGGGCTCTCCCTGCCCAACCCGAGGCTGGGTGGGGACCAGTTTGGACCAGCATGGAAGAGTTGGTGGGGTGGGGGTTGTTTGGCTCCCGGGTGGTGCTCGGATGGCTGAGTCCCTTTTTTCGGGGACGGGGGGACATCAGGGTGCCTGGATTCACTCTGCATTGCTTGACTTTAGGGGGAGGCTTGCCAGGTCCTGGATCCCCTTTTGGCAGAGGGAAGGTAGGGATGGGGAGGGGGTCCCCCGCAGGGGCGGTTGCTCCTGCACCTTTCTCCCCTTCCCCCCTCCATCCCCACCCACCCCCAAAAACGGGGTGCCTCCCCCTCAACTGTAACCCTAACCCCAAATTCTAATCCTAAGAAAACCCTAATCCTAACCTGAATCCCAACCCTAACCCTAATCCTAACCTTACTCCTACCTAACTCTCACCACAAACTCCTAACTCTAACCCTAATGCTAACCCTAACCATAGTGTGTAACCCCTAATGCTAAACCTAACAGTAACCCTAATGCTAATGGCCCTAACCCTAACCTTACCCATGCTTTAACTCTCAGCCTGAACCCCTAACACTAAACCCTAACCCAAAACCTAATAGTCCTAAACCTTAGCCGAAAGCTAACCATAATCCCTAATGCTAAGCCTAACCCAATGCCGAACCCTAAAACTTAAACCTAATCCTAACTCTAACACCTAACCCTAAATCTACACCCCTAACCATAACTCTAAACACTAACACTAACCCCTAACCATAACCACACCCTAACACTAACCCTAATGACCCAAGCCCTGACCCTAACCCCTAACCCCCTAAACCTAACCTTACCCAGCATGTGCATACCTATTCCCCCTCCCTCCCCAACCACTGCCCCCCATTCCCCAGGCCCCCCAGCCCCCCTACAAAACCTTGTGCAAAGCCTTGTACAAGGCCCTGTCTGAATTCTTGCACATCCCAAATCCCCTCCTGACAACCTCCTCCCCCACAACCCCAACCCTCGCCCATCCCCCTACGAACCCTTGTGCAACCCCTCATGCAAGGCCTTGTGCCAATCCTCCTGCAAGCCCCCTCACACCCCACCCCCCATACCCCTCCCCTCTCTCCCACCCCTGGACCTCCTCCTCAAACACCTCTCCCAAACCCCGGAATCCCTACCAGCCTTTGGCTAATCCTTGTGCAAACACTTATGCCAGGTCTCATGCAAATTCTTGTCTGAGTCCCCGTGCACTAACCCTAAACCAAACTCTAACCCTAACCCTCACCTTGAGGTGAGGACCAAAGCTGTTGCTTGTCCTCGCTGTCCCTGCGCAGTGCTTTCATAGACCCACAAACATTGGGGCTCCGCTCTTTGCATGTATGTTAATCCTAAAACCACAATTTTTCTCCTCTTCCTAGAGCTGTGATCAAAAATAGCAAATGTCCAGCAATTTCTCTCACAGAAAAGGTGCCAGGAGGGAAAGCTGGGGCTTGTCCTCACCGTCCCTGTGCGGTGCTTTCATAGACCCACAAACCTTGGGGCTCTGCGCTTCAATGGTGACTTAATCCTCAGACATAATTTTTATGCTCTAATCAGGGCCAGGCTCAAAAACTGCAAACATCCAGTGATTTCTCCTACGTGAAAAGTACCAGGAGGGAAAGCTGTGGCTTGTCCTCATGTCCCTTGGCCATGCTTTCAATGCCCCACAAAGTAAAGAAGTTTTTCCTCATGTTTCCTCATGCTCTTGTTAATGCATCCCAGAATGCCATTGGCTTTCTTGGCCACAAGGCCACATTGCTGGCTCATGAGCAACTTGCCCACCAATACTCCCAGATCCTTCTCCGCAGAGCTGCTTTCCCACAGGTCAACCCCTAACCTGTACCTGTGCATGAAGATATTCCTCCTCAGGTGCAGGACCCTACACTGGCCCTTGCTGAACTTCATTAGGTTCCTCTCTGCCCAACTCTTCAGCCTGTCCAGGTCACGCTGGATGGTGGCACAGCTGTCTGGTGTATCAGTTTTGTATCATCAGCAAACTTGCTGAGGGTACACTCGGTCTACTCATCCAGGTTGTTGATGAATATGTTGAACAAGACTGGGCCCAGTACTGACCCTTGGGGAACATGCCTCCTCTAGTTACATGCCTCCAACTAGACATTTCAACAGGCTGGTCCTCATTTACATTTGTCTGTACAGTACCTGTGGCTCTCGAGCATTCTCTGTCTCAGTTTCATGGAGCTGCAGCATGAATGGGCCCTTATCACTCAAGGTGATGCTGTGCTGGTGTATGCTGCTGCTGTCCAGAGTAGACCACTGAGCTTGAGGGGAAAATGGGACCATCCCAGTGTGAAATCTGTGCCTGGAAACTGCTGAAATAGGGTCAAATCCAGCCAGGTGCTGAGGCCTTGCAGATGCCACCAATTTAAACAGGAGCTGGAGAAAAAGCATGATCCCATCATGTGTGGGTTTCCTGAGGCACCGAGGGACAACTTGATGGCTTCTTCCCCTCCCCCTTTCCCTTTTCTTGCAGAGCATGGTGCTTTTTGCAGGAAAACTGGCAGAGTCCACTGCCTGGGAGGATGCACTACAATCCACACTCTCCCTTCTTTAAGGGGAGGAGGCAGTAGCCCTGGGTGGCAGATGGATGGACATTATCTGTAGTGGGAACCACTAGGATTTATGACAGCGAAGCTTTGGATGCCAGACTGAAAGGAGGCAGAGGGACCCTTACAGCTGAGGACACACACACAAATAAAAAAGCACTTCCAGTGTCAGAAAGAGAACGAAAAGCTTTCAGAGCAACTTTCACTGCTGAAGGAGGAAAACAAAGCCCTTTACAAAGAAGGAGTTCGTCTCCTGAACCAGAAGCATCTGTACGTCAGGTAATGAATGCAGCAGCAGGAGATATGTAGACACAAAAAAACCTACCCAGGAATTGCCATTTATGAGCCTGGCAGTGACAATGGATTTGACTGTTCTGTAGCCTTTCTTGTCTTTCCTGTTCAAGGCATTTAGCACAGAGAGATCTGCCTTAACCTGACCCCCCTGCATGCAATTACATTATGCATTGCATGTCTGCTGTCATGTTCTCCTTGGCAACTGAAGGCAGCACAGAAAACCAAGGAGTGCCTAGGGAGGGCTGCAAAGTGCTGCTGTTGGGGGTTTGGCATTGGCAGAGATGCTCCATGGAGCTGCTTGTTTCTCCCCAGTGCACTTTTGATCTGATTTGAAGCATAGGTAGCCTTTTCGTCATGAGTTTTGAGCAAATGTGGGCAAATACCCCTTACCTGGTAGGTAGATTTCTCTTTTTTTGGACATTATTTTCCCTTCTATCTCAACTGGATAAAAATAAACAAGAACACTGCCTAAATGGGACAAATTTGAGGGGAAGAGCAATGATCACAAGTCTCAGTAGTGACAAATACTTAACCCCAGTGTTGCAGCTCTAGGAAGCGCCCACTGAAGTAGCTCTTTCTGCAACCTGTTTGCCTGATCCTTGCTGTTTAAGATTCTTCTTTGCCTTTTCCCCCCATATGCAAGTACTTCCCCTTAACTGCCCACATCCCCACCCAAACAAGCAACTTACCCTTTCCCTGTTACTCCCAATTTTGGTGACTTTATAAATCTGTTTGGTATAAAGAGCTGACAGGGGTGAGCACAAGGAGTTGTAAAGCTGGGAGTCAGTTCTGGGAATGCTTTGAGTCCTTTCCCCTCAGTCTATTTCCATTTGGCTGACTCTTAACAGTATAAACTTTACAACAACCCCTCCCTCCCTCTCCCCAAACTGATCAGAGAAGGACATAGTGCGGAAGGCCAGGGTACACATTCTGCCTTTAGCTGTGCAGCCAACAAAGAGTTGGGTAGATGGCTGAGGCTCCCAGTTCAGGCTTTGAAGAGGCTGAATAAATACAGGACATCTCCTGCCTTCCTTTTGACTCAGAACACAAAAGCATTTCACAGCCTGATGTTTATCTCTCTGCCTCCTCCGAAAATATAACAAAATGCTACTCTGCCCAAAGACAAGATCTGCAGAGCCAAAGAGACCTTCATCCACATGTGAAACAAAGGGACAGCATAATTAAGCAGCTTGCAAATGAGCTCAGTGAGTAAAAGCTCCAAGTGGAAAAAGTGAGAGGGCTTCTCCTGCGAGGGAAGGCAGGGGAGCAGGCTACAGTGTGTCTGCAGGAGCATCCCTTCTTCCAAAAAGAACTGCAGTTTAGGAAGAAAGTAAATAAGGTTTAGAAAGAGCTGGTTTGCAGGCCATGGGATTGCACTGCACAACCAGTCAGTCAGAACATGGAGAGCTCTCTCTGGTGTGCCACTCCTGCTCTGTGCGTGGAGCTGCTGCTGCCATGGGAAACAGCTGGCAGTGCTAAGGGCCACCAGCCCATCCTTGCAGGAACAAAAAGTCAAAAGACCTGAGCCCTGGCTCAGGTTTACCCTTGGTGGATCCTGTGTCCTCAAATCCCATTTGGAAACTGCCTGAGCTCCTTCTTCTTTTGCCTCAGAAATATTACTGCTGGGAAGTGACTCAAAAAACTCTTTTTGGGGTATGTTACATCAAATCATGTATCACTTCTAGGAGTGAATGTGCTTGGTGGTGACCCCTTTGGTCAAGTGCTCTAAGGTTTACAGATGACAGAGAAGAGCGAAGTGTAACCGCTGGTTGTTATTTCCTTCTGCAACACTGCTCAGGTGCTGATTGCACAGATCACCTCTGAGAATGAGAATTTACTCCAGGAAAGAAGACAGCCCCTCCAGAAGATAACTGACCAAGAGGAGACCCCTTGGAGCAACCGGTCTACGATTACCACCCTGCAGAGCAGGTAGGCACTTAATGATCTCCACACAGGAGCCTGCCTCTTCCCAGAGTATTTCTGGTTTTATGCCTATTTCTCTTAAGAAATCCAGAGGAAAGCCTGAACTGTGCCCCCATCACTAGTGCTATGGCTGTTAATTGCTGTGGGATGTAATTAGCCCCTTTCCCCATTAAAGCCCTTGGTATACAGCTGAAGGCTGTGGAGGCCAAAGGGTCTGAAGTTGAAAATTTCCTTTGAAAACTTAGTGTCGCCAGAAGGAAAATAACTTGTGCCTTGTATGTGTGACATGCTTAGACTGAAGATGGTGGATGAGGAGAATGTGCAGCTGCACGAGAGCAAACTCCAGCTCTCTGGCCATGTGCCCACCTCACAGCATGTGCTGAGAAGCATCCACACTCCCAACACAGAGGTGAGACTCAAAGAGGGCTTGGTCTCAGCAGACAGGTTTCAGGAGTTGATGTCTCCTCTGAGTGCAGGTTGGTATTGGTAGCTGCAGCTGAGGGAGCTGAATCGGTCCCTTGGTTGGGATGGAAAGGGGCACCAAACACACAGTAGATGGCAATGGCTTTGTTGGTGAGGAGGGACTTTGGGGAGCTGGAAGCTCAATACACTTGCCATACCAGCTCCATTCCCAAACTACTGTGCAATGAGATCCTTTTTCACCAGGACAGAAATTTCACTTTGTCTCTTTTGCCAATTTAAAGTTCTTAAAAGACCTTGGTTTTAAAGTTAGCTTTAAAATTAGGAGAAATAACCCAGAGCAGTGTGTTCAGACCAAGCTGACCGATAATATCGACTACATTGAACTGAATGAAGATATGCCTTACCTAAAAACTCAGTTTCAGATTGACCAAGTTAACGAAGAATTCTGAGGGGAGAAATGGAGAAAAATCCAGGAAAGTCAAAGATTGTGTTTCAACAACTCTTCAAATAAAACAGGTGGATTTGGAAGTTTATTGGTACATTTTGAAATTTGGATGGAACCCAGTTTGGTTAGATATGAGCTGTTAAAGATGAAAGCACTGTTTGGGGCCTGGCAGAAAGAGCTGTTTGTGTGTTCCACTGTGTTTTATTTCTTTCTTTTTGTTTCACCTAAGCTTGTGAGAGTTGGTTTTTTTTTACTTTAAATTCAGACCCAAAGGACAAATCTGTGATTAGTACCTCTGTGGGGCTGGAGTTCCTGGGGAAAACTGTAAGTGGAGCTAGGGACACTTTGAAGACAGAGACTGTACATTGAAATTCGGGGTCTGACACGCACCTTCTCCTCTGAAAGTCTCTGTTCCTCATTCCAGGACTTGAAGAGTGTTAACTTCTCTGAATGCCAACTACAGAGTAAGGTGTTGCCATCTCCCTGTACCAGGTACCATGGGGTAAAAGGAGGAGGCAGAAAATGCATCTCAGCGTACAGTGAGGGAGAAGTCGAGCGTTTTGCTTTATCCACCCTGTACTTTCACCTCTAAAGGTCTTTTTTGTGGATTTTGGGTTTTTTTTTTTTTTTTTTTTTTTTTTTTTGGTCAGATTATAAAGAAAATCGTATTTAAAAGACTCTATGTAACTAATGGGGTGGAGAAGTTAAATTTTCAAAATATGTTGGGGAGCACTGTGGGATTTAGAAATCAGCTTGGTGCCCAGTTTTGGAGAAGTGTCTTTACACAAGAGGTTATGAGGCTTAGAGGATCACTGCTGCCCAGAGCTGCATGACCCGCAGCCCAGGCTATGGGGCAGGAGCAAGCTTGAGCTATTTCTTCACCAGTGTAGCCAGGAGCACCACAATGTTTGCCAAAATGGGCAAGGGGAAGGCAGAGAGACTGCAACTCTGGTCTCTGCTTGCTGGAGATGCAGCACAGTGGGCTTGGTTACAGCCTTCAGCTGCTATTGAAGGTGACAGACAGTCTGAGTAGGTTCCGGGGTGGATGAGGGCTGTCAGCTACTTGGCTGGAGGAAGAGTATCAGAGCCTTAGTCCAAGCAAAAGACATTGACCATCGCCGTGCACTGCCTCACAGAGATGTTGGGAGGAGCATTGGGGCTGTGCAGGTGATGGATGGTCAGACAGAGTTTGCAGAATGACTTAAGAGAGGAAATTTGTTTTCAGCTTCTCAGCACGAGAACCACCAGACTCTTTCAGCACCCCGAAGGACACACAAGACGAAGGCTGAAGGAGATGATGAAAGCCAAGACTCATCCTTCTGTTTATCACAGAATCACAGAATTTTCAGAGTTGGAAGGGACCTCTAGAGATCATCTAGTCCAACTCCCCTGCTCAAGCAGGATTGCCTAGAGCACATTACTCAGGACTGCATCCAGGCGGGTTTTGAAAATCTCCAGAGAAGGAGACTCCACAACCTCCCTGGGCAGCCTGTTCCAGTGCTCTGTCACCCTAACTGTAAAGAAGGTTTTTCGTGTGTTGGAACGGAACTTCCTATGTTCCAACTTGCACCCATTGCCCCTCGTCCTGTCACTGGGAACCACCGAGAAGAGTGTGGCTCCATCCTCCTTCAACCCACCCTTTAGATATTTGTAAGTAGTAACCCTCTCAGGGTAAGTAATCACCCTCTCAACCTTCTGAGATTGGGTACTTAAATGTAGCTTTGCCTGGAGACACCACAGCCTCCCAGCTGCAGGAGGATAGTTGGAGCATGAGCTCCGAGAACTTCTAAATGGGGAAAGATATTTGTAAAATATTAGCTGGACTGCAAGTTTTTGGGCTCCTATTGCCATGGGATGACAAGGACTGCAGGGGAAGAATCGCCAAATTGACTGACCTGGTGATTTCTGTGATATATTTCAACTAAATTATTCAACAACTTTTTTTCAACTTACTCAACGGTAAATGTGTGTTTGTGTCATCTCAGATCCATCTGGAGGCTGGAATTTTTACATAAACCCAGTATAGTGGAAGAGGAGTGAGGTGAAACATATCTTCACCTGAACCCTAATTCCTTGTCCAGTCAAACCTGGAAGCTTTGTAAATAAAACTTGAAGCAGTTCCCTTCTGCACTCTCTGATCCCGACCACTCCCTGCCATGTGCCCACTTTTCTCCGTTCCCCTTGGTCTGTGCACATGAAGGGAGATGAAGCAGATGAGGGAAATGTTGTAGGAGCATGCGTGGAGAAGAAAGGAGGGGATCTGAACATCCAGAGAAGGAAAGACTAGATCTTCAATGCTTACTAACAGTGATGGTCTACAAGGATGCTTGAGTGGGAGTGGAAGGGATCAGCTCATGCAGAACAGGGGTGTAGAGCGGATCTGAGAGAGAAGCAGAAGGGGTCATAGTGTGAGCTGTGGGGAAGACAAGGGGTCTGAATGCATGTGAGTGGGAATGGAAGAGATCTGTGCATACTCAGGGGACATGGGATGACTAGGAATCAGAGTTTGCATGAGGGGGAACAAAGGAAATCTGAGTGCTTGGAGAAGGAAGGGAAGAGGTCCTCAAAAATAGTGAATCAGGCTGGAGGGCATCTGACCATGCCTGGAGGGGGACAGAGGGGATCTGAATTGGCATGGAGGGCCACAGTGGGGATAAAAGCAGTCCTCAATGGGAAGAGAGCAGATCTCCCAAGTGGGGGGACAGAGGATCTCTCTCTGAGTCGAACGAAGAGGATCTGAGTGCACATAGAATCGTAGAATTGTTTTGTTTGGAAGAGACCTTAAAGATCATCGAGTCCAACCATTAACCTAGCACTGCAAAGTTACCACTAAAACATGTACCTCAGCACCACATCTACATGAGTTTTAAATACCTCCAGGGATGGCGACTCCACCAGTTCCCTGGGCAGCCTGTTCCAGTGCCTTCAGTGAAGAAATATTTCCTAATATCCAATCTAAACCTCCTGTGGTGCAACTAGAGGCCGTTTCATCTTGTCCTATCGCCTGTTACTTGTGAGAAGAGACTGCCCCCCCTCTTGACAACCTCCTTTTGGGTAGTTGTAGACTCTCCCCTCAGCCTCCTTTTCTCCAGGCTGAACACCCCCAGTTCCCTCAGCCGCTCCTCACAGGACATGTGCTCCAGACCCCTCACCAGCTTCGTTGCCCTTCTCTGGACACACTCCAGCACCTCAATGTCTGTCTTGTTGTGAGGGGCCCAAAACTGAACACAGTATTCAAGGTGTGTCCTCACCAGTGCTGAGTACAGGCGGACGATCATGGCCCCAGTCCTGCTGGCCACACTGTTCCTGATACAGGCCAGGATGCTGTTGGCCTCCTTGGCCACCTGGGAACACTGCCAGCCTCATACTCAGTCAGCTGTTGACCAACACCCCCAGGTCCTTCTCTGCCAGGCAGCTTTCCAGCCATTCCTCCCCAAACCTGTAGTGCTGCATGGGGTTGTTATGATATAAGTGCAGGACGCAGCACTTGGCTATGTTGAACTTCATAGCATTGACCTTGGCCATTGATCCAACCTGTCCAGATCTCTCTGTAGAGCCTTCCTACCCTCAGGCAAAGTGACACTCCTGCCTAACTTAGTGTCATCTGCAAACTTACTGAGGGTGCACTCCAGGTCATTGATAAAGATATTAAACAGAACCGGCCCCAGTACCAAGCCCTGTGGAACACCACTTGTGACCGGCCACCAACTGGATTTAACTCCATTCACCACCACTGGCCATCCAGCCAGTTTTTCACCCAGTGGAGCATATGCCTATCCAAGCCATGAGCAGCCATTTTCCCCAGGAGAATGCTGTGGGAAACAGTGTCAAAAGTATTACTAAAGTTCAGTTAAACAACATCCGCAGCCTTTCCCTCATCCACTAAGGAAGTCACCTTTTCATAGAAGATCAGGTTTGTCAAACAGGACCTGCCTTTCATGAACCCATGCTGAGTGGGCCTGATCACTTGGTTGTCCTGTACATTCTGTGTGATGGCACTCAAGATGATCTGCTCCATAATTTTCCTTGGCACTGAGGTCAGACTGACAGGCCTGTAGTTCCCGGATCCTCCTTGTGGCCCTTCTTGTGGATGGGTGTCACATTTGCTAACCTCCAGTCAACTGGGACCTCCCCAGTTAGCCAGGACTGCTGAGAAGTAGCTTGGTGATCAGTTCTGCCAGCTCCCTCAGCACCCTTGGGCAGATCCCATCTGTCCCATTGTCTTTACAGCAGTAGCCAGATTAAGTTCTAGTTGGGCTTTGGGCCTTCTAATTATTTGCCCTGCATAGCCTCACAACATCCTTGTAGTCTTCCTGAGTTGCCTGCCCCTTCTTCCTCAGGCCATAAACTTTCCTTTTCTTCCTGAGTTCCAGCCAGATCTCTTGGTTTAGCCATGCCAATCTTCTTCCCCCCTGGATCGTCTTATGGCACATGGGGATGGTCAGCTCCTACACCTTAAAGACTTCTTTCTTGAAGAGTTTCCAGCCTTCCTGGACTCTTTTGCCCTTCAGGACTGCTTCCCAAGGGACTCACAGTGAGGATCCTACACAGGTCAAAGTACACCCTCTGGAAGTCCAAGGTTCTGCTGACCCCGCCTCCTTACTTCTCCAAGAACTAAAAACTGTCATTTCATGATCACTATGCCCAAGGCAGCCTCCAGCCTTCACATCACCCACAAGTCCTTCTCTGTTCATGAACAACAAGTCCAGCAGGGTGCCTTACCTAGTTGGCTCCCTCACCAGCTGTGTCAGGAAGATCTCTTTCACACACTCCAGGAACCTCCTGGACTGTTTCCTCTCTGCTGTATTGCATTTCCAGCTGATGTCTGATAAGTTGAAGTCCCCCATGAGAACAAGTGGTAGTGATTGTGAGAATTCTCCAAGCTGCTAATAGAATATTTCGTCTGCCTTTTCATCCTGGTAGGGCAGTCTATAACAGACTCCCACCGTGATATCTGCCTTGTTGGCCTTCCCCCCGATTCTTCCCCATAAACAGCCCTATCATCGCCATCATTAAGGTCAAGACAGTCAAAACATCCCCTAACATACAGGGAAGCTCCACTGCCTCTCCTTCCTGCCCTATCCCTTCTGGACAGTTTATAGCCAACCATCAGTTGAAGTTTATTCAAAACCTACTTGGCTCTAGCCGCAATTACCAAAAAGTTTTTTTCCAATCTATCACTCTCTTTTGTATCTGTGCTGAGACCAAGTGTTAAAGGTATTTGCTTGGAATTTTTCTTCTTGACATCCATTCAGGCTACTCTTTATACCCACCTCAAAACAATTTCAAATAACCTTTTCCCAAGGCACATGGTCCCCTGCATCCAGAGGTTTTCTGCTTGTCTTACTTGTGAGCAAGGACTCCTGAAATTTAAATTATCTTTGAAATTTTTTATTTTCAACTTGACTTTTTTCACCCTTCAAGCTTGTGCTGGTCAACGGCTCAATGTCCAGATGGAGATCGGTGACAAGTGGTATCCATCAGGGATCTGTATTTGGACCAGTGCTGTTCAATATCTTCATCAATGATATAGGCAGTGGGATTGAGCACACCCTCAGCAACTTTGCGGATGACACCAAGATGAGTGGTGTGGTTGACACACCTGAGGGATGGGATGCCATCCGGAGAGCCATGGACAAGCTCAAGAAGTGGGCCCGCGTGAACCTCATGGGGTTCAACAAGGCCAAGGGCAGGGTTCTGCACCTCGGTCAGGGCAATACCAGTTGCAAACGCAGGCTGGATGGAGAATGGGTTCACAGCAGCCCTGAGGAGAAGAACTTGGGGTGTTGGTGGATGAGAAGCTCCCCAGGAGCTGGCAATGTGCGCTGGCAGCCCAGAAAGCCACCCGCACCCTGGGCTGCATCCCCAGCAGCGTGGCCAGCAGGGTGAGGGAGGGCATTCTGCCCCTCTGCTGCACTCGGCGGCGACCCCCCTGCAGGTCTGCCTCCAGCTCTGGAGATCCCAACAGCAGAAGGACACAGAGCTGTTGGAGCAGGGCCAGAGGAGGCCCTGGAGATGCTGCGAGGGCTGGAGCCCCTCTGCTGGGAGGAGAGGCTGGGAGAGTTGGGAGTGTTCTGCTTTTGTTTAGGCACTTAAATTACAGGCTGAGCTAGATGTGCTAGATGTGAGCCTCGAGGTCGACCCCTGGAGTTCTGGAATCAGTGATACAGAGGCTACAAAGCCCTGTATGCCCCAACCAAAAAGGGGATATTGGCAGCATAAGAGGGGGTTTGAGATGCTTTGGAAGTGGATGGCACTGAAGCACAGCTCCTCGACTGCTGGTGCTGGGCTGGATGTTCAAAGAAGGGGTCCCTGCCACACTTCATGGAACTGATGCTACATGGAGTAAGTGGATTGCACTGATCACACAGCGAATTTGAGTGGGAAACCCCAGTCACCCAGGAATACTGGAAGTGATCATGGACTGGACAGAAGGGAAAGATTTCGGAATATCACTAGAGGAAGAGGTGATGTGCGCGGAAGAGGCCCCACCATATAATAAACTGCCAGAAAATGAGAAGAAACATGCCCTGTTCACTGATGGGTCCTGCCTTATTGTGGGAAAGTATCGAAAATGGAAGGCTGCTGTGTGGAGTCCTACATGATGAGTTGCAGAAGTCACTGAAGGACAAGGTGAGTCAAGCCAGTTTGCAGAGGTAAAAGCCATCCAACTGGCTTTGGGCATTGCTGAGCAAGAGAAATGGCCAGTATTTTACCTCTATACTGATTCATGTGGTGGCAAATGGTCTGTAGGGGTAGATACAGCAGTGGAAACAGAGCAACTGGCAGCGCAGAGGTAAGCCCATCTGGGCTGCTGAACTGTGGCAAGATATTGCTGCCCTGATAGAGAATCTGGTTGTGAAAGTACATCATGTAGATGCCCACATACCCAAGAGTTGGGCCACTGAGGAACATCAAAACAACCAGCAGGTAGATCAGGCTGCTAAAATTGAAGTGGCTGAGGTGGATCTGGACTGGCAACATAAGGGCCATTCATAGCTCGGTGGGCCCATGACGCCTCAGGCCATCAAGGAAGAGATGCAACACATAGATGGGCTAGTGATAGGACGAGGGGTAATGGGCATAAACTTGAACATAGGAAGTTCCATCTTAACATGAGAAGGAACTTCTTTACTTTGAGGGTAGTGGAGCACTGGAACAGCCAGAGAGGTGGTGGGGTCTCCCACTCTGGAGACATTCAAAACCCGCCTGGACGCTGTCCTGTGTAACGTGCTGTAGGTGACCCTGCTCTGGCAGGAGGGTTGGACTAGATGATCTCCAGAGGTCCCTTCCAACCCTAACAATTCTGTGAATTCTGTGAATTCGTGATCGAGGGGTGGACTTGACCATGGACACTATTGCACAGGTTATCAACAAATGTGAAACGTGTTCTGCAATTAAGCAGGCCAAGCGGTTAAAGCCTCTTTGGTACGGAGGACGATGGCTAAAATATAGAGGCCTGGCAGATTGATTATATCACACTCCCACAAACCCGCCAAGGCAAGACCTGGATGGCTGGAAACATACCCTGTGCCCCATGCCACTGCCCGAAACACTATCCTGGGCCTTGAAATGCAAGTCTTATGGTGACATGGTACCCCAGAGTCAGACAATGGGACTCATTTCCGAAACAGCCTCGTAGACACCTGGGCCAAAGAGCATGACATTGAGTGGGTATATCACGTTCCCTATCACGCACCAGCCTCAGGGAAGATAGAACGATACAATGGACTGCTAAAGACTACACTGAGAGCCATGGGTGGTGGGACCTTCAAACATTGGGATGCACATTTAGCAAAAGCCACCTGGTTAGTTAACACCAGGGGATCTGCCAATTGAGCTGGCCCTGCCCAATCAAAACATCCACGTGCAGCAGAAGGGGATAAAGTCCCCGTAGTGCATATGAAGAATATGTTAGGGAAGACAGTTTGGGTTAGCCCTGCCTCAGGCAAAGGCAAACCCATTCGTGGGATTGCTTTTGCACAAGGACCCGGATGCACTTGGTGGGTGATGCGAGAAGATGGGGAGGTCCGATGTGTGCCTCATGGGGATCTGATTCTGGGTGAGAATAGCCAATGAATAGAATTTTATAATGTTAAATAACTTTGCTGTTGTATGTTATCATTATTATTGCTATCAACGGTACTATAGTAAGAATCACCCAAATCAATGACAGATGGCCTTTGATGAGACTGAGTAAAGTGCAGTGACATTGTAATAAGAACTGACCTCAGCAGCTGGTGCCCAGCAACTTCCTTGAGATTGATATCTTCAACCTGTGGACCATGGGCATGGACTGCATCAGGTACCCCAGCCATGAGCTTCAAATACAGCATGCACCAGTCCAGCACCACACGCCATCTTATGTGCCCTGAGAGACTGTTCTCATGGATGGAGCTGACCATCATGGACTAAGTGAGCTCAATGGACATTTTGGAGGGATGTCTCATAGACTATGGGAACTGTAAGATCTGGACATGACACAGATGGTATGGAATAAGGGGTGGATAATGTCCTGGTTCCAGCAGGGATGGGGTTAATTTCCCCAAGGATCTGTCAGGGGAGGCAGGTATTCCATACCACGTGACCCATGCCCAGGCTATAAGAGGAGCTAGCCGGGGAGGGGAGAGCAGTTGCCACTCAGGGGTGGGCTGCAGCGGTGTGGGTCTGGTTGGTACGGGGCGGTACTGTAATCACATCTTTATGTCTCTTTATCGGTGTTATTGTTTTTTCTCTTCCCTTTTGCTGTTCTGCTAAACTGCGCTATCTCAACCCATGAGTTTTGCCTTTTTCTGCCGATTTTTCCCACGGCTGCGGGAGTTGAGCAAGCAGCCACGTGGTTCCTTGTTGCTGGCTGAGGCCAAACCACGACACCTGTGCCAATACAATTGTTATCTTTCTCATCCTGATCATCAGAACAGAAAGCTGGTTTTTATATTCTGAGGAAACCTTCCAAATAGCAGAAATCTGCTGCTTTTTTCCTGCCCTGGTTCCTGACTTTCAGTTTTCCTCAGGACAATACTGTAACAGTTGTACTCTTCACCAACTTTTTAGCCTTTTTTTCAGGAGCATGCTCTTGAGCCCAGATTTCAGCACAGTCTTGTGCTGAATGTACCTTTGTAAAACTATAATAAAAAGTTGGTGATGTGACTTTTGCGCCTACTGGCATGACCAGACTTGGTGGCGTGCCACGTCCCAGCACAGGTACACTCTCCTGCAGATGTATGTCTTGCTTCCTTTGGTTTGTGTGGCAATAAGCTAAAAATAAGCTAAGCTGGGTGTAAAGCTCTTTCCTATGTGAGATGCCTCTGCCATCAGTTTTGGGAAGTCTTCAATTGTACACTTTTCATATTTTGCCATTTTCAACCCCCAGGCAAACAATGGTCCAAGTACCAATGGCTGTCAGTTTTTTATCACGTGCTTCAAATGTGACTGGTTGGCTGGAAAACATTATGTTTGGTGAGTACCTGCAGTGGGGGCCTGGTGTACCAGCTCACAGACACTCCCTCTAGCACAGCTGCTAAAATAAACAGCCATGGACTGCTAGTTCTTCCCCTCTGGCTTGTGCTAGTGGAGGTATTTATGCAGCCAGGTGCTGAGGTGGATCACTGTTGAAGTGAAATATTTTTTTTCACAGGTTAGCTTCAGATCAGTTCCTTGATCAGTGTATCATGCTACTGCATGAATCCTTGTGCCAGTGCAGAAAGGACAGATGAGTGAAGGGATACCTTTCTTCTCCACTGTCAGAGAGGACTGAGCTTTCAGCAGAGATTTTGGATAGTAATTCTACGAAACCACATCTGCTAACCCTTCATGTACTGCCACTTGAGCTGTAGGATTTCAAGGCCAGCCTCTAAGCTGATGTCCTACTTAACACTTCCTCCAATTCTTAAGGAACACTGATGTTGTTAATTGCTGGTTCTGCATCGTTACAAAGGTTGTGTTATTAGGTAGTTCATGCTGTATTTCAGCACAGTTGGTGGGAGCAAGTCTCAAAACCTACATTTCTACACATGCCACCCCTGCAACAGCAAAATGCACTTAATCTGTTCAGAATGTGGAAAATGTTTAAAGGAGGATTGTTTCCTTTATCAGTTTAGAGTTTGGTAACAAAGCCTTAAGTGCCCAACAGCTACACTGCACAAGACTTTTCGGAGTAACAAAAACGCATGTGCCTGTGATAGGTGGGAGAGCAAAGGTGAAAAGTGGCCATATTGAAGTGGATACATTTTCTCATTCTAGGTAAAATTGTTGATGGGCTGTTAGTCATGAGAAAAATTGAAGTAAGTTGGATTTGCATATTTCTCTGTGAATGTCCATGTTAGAAAGTCGTGTAGAGGATAAACAAGGGTTGTTCTGTTCTCTCCTGCTGTCTGTTTACAGGATAACAGGGAATACCAGTGTTGATAACTGGTATTATTGATTGTCGTTGTTATAAAATAGCAGGAAATCCATTGAGGCAAAGGCTGTCATATAGATTGACTTTAGAAATGCTATGCTCTCGTGGTTGCTGGTTAGCCTTTGAGCAGGGCTTGTGTTCCTGTGGTTTTATTTGCAATACTTTCCATTTGTTCAGGAAGCTGAATTGAAAAGTTTTTCCATTGGCAACTCAGACAAGAGTGTAAAGCAGATCACTTCTGTGCCATTGCCTGGGATTATTCAGTGGATGCTAAATCATCAGTTCTGCTGATCTATGGTCAGTGTGTTTAATGAGAAAAAATAAACAGATCTTCTGATGGGCTTCCAGGAGCTGAAGATAAATACGCTCAGAGGTGGTATTTGCTACCAACATTGTGTCTGGGTGTCACAGCAGGATGATGAGTAGATTTAACAAATAGTGGTGTGTTCTTTGAGAGAGCCAATGCTACTTCATGGCACACACATGGGATAAGGTGCACAAGGGCCTCTGCCATCAGAGAACCCAAAAAGTGGGGCAAACACACTGGAGTGTGTTGTCCCAGCTCCACTCAGTGGAGCTGACAACTGTTTCAACTGAGAAAAGGCTGCATGACCTGTGCAGCGTGATATAATCCATGTGTTGCTAGCTGTCTTTGCCCGAAGCACTGATAGAAGGAAGGGTTGTGGTGTGCCTGCTTTGTGCATCACTGCAGTGAGGGGAAATTAAATGAAGTAAGAGACTCGTGAAAGAGCAGCCAAGACCAACAGAACAAGAGGTTCATAATGATGATTGCTTTATGACTATCTCTTATTTGTATTCTCCTCCTGTGAAAATACAAGTTTGCTTTGCATGTTCCAGCTGTAATTAGTAACTTTAAAGATTTAAGAAAGATCAGCTTCAAGTGACATGATGCCTGCTATATGTCATGAGAAGCTCTCCAGTTTTTGCTTTGTTCCTTCCCTTGCATTCAAAGGATCAGGGTCTGGTCTGTATCCCAAACCTCTATGTACAGACAGAGTTCACCCACTTATGGCCGCGTCCATAGCCAAAATGCTTCTATGTTACTAAGATTTCCTGGTTCCTGATGTTGCACAGACACCTCTTAGCCAATCTTCAATTACCTGTCACTGGATTTGTCATGCTTTTATAAGGTTTAATGTCATATATTTGTTTGTCTCCAAAATGTGCCTACATGTACAAATCACAAACCCAAGCTGCCAGATGTATTCTCTCAGTGTGCGGAAGTCTAAAGCAATGAAATAGAAATGTGGTAAGTCTCAGTCTTCGTGGGAACCCATTGCAATTAAACTCAGGGCTGCTCTGCTCCTTACTTTTCTCTTGACTTATTTTCACATTTCTTGGAGTCTTCAGAGAGCTGACTTAGTGAAACATGAGAAAATGCTTCTGTGTTACTTCTAAAAGCATTAGTATTATGCAGCTGTTTACTGCGGCGCTGGGGAGTTAAAAAAGGTGGTTTTGAGGATTGAATCAGTAGGAAAGAAGAGAGTGCCAAAGTGTATGGGGCAATGAAAGTCGTTCCAGGAGGCATTGAGGACAAACATCACTTTTCCATCCTGGCACCTTTGGTGTGAGAGCAGTGGCTGGATGTTTGGATGTTTGCTCTTTTTTTAACGTGGCACTGCTGGGAGTGAAAAAGGTGGTCTTTGAGAATTCCCAGTTATTGGGAAAATGGCAAAAGACAATTTAGAGGCCTAAGTCCAGAGGAAAGTCCTGAGCCCCAACGTTTAAGGCGTGAAGAAAGTAATTCCATGGGACAGTGAGGACAAGGTTCTGCATGCTGGCCCCTTTGGTTTGGGAGCAATGGCTGGACATTCAGTATTTTTGCTCCCAGCTCTTGGAAAAATGGCAAAAGGTGGTTTTGAGGCTGAAGTCAAGAAGAAAGCTGTATGGGAGCACCCAGCCAAACCAGTTTCAGAGCACAATAGGTAAGATGCAGGGACAGTAGGTAAGACTCAGCTTCATCTCCGCCTTGCCTTGTCTATGCAGAGATAACTTGGGGGGAGCTGCAAAACAGCTCAGCCCGGGATTATCTCAAGATTGCATATAAGAACAGAAACCAAATGGCCCTTGACAAACAAAATGCCCTGAGTCCCATCCCACCACTATTTCCGTGACTTTGAGTGCTAGACATCACAAATTGGCAACAGAGACATAGCTGTTACACCACCAGAGGTAAATATCCCAGATAGTGTAATCCACTTAGGCATAATCCTGCGCCCCCACAAAAGCAGGAAATATAAACTGCAAGGTTTGGGGAGAAAAATGGGGAATCTTCCAAAGATACAGCTGGCCTGTAGGAGATCTGTCCCCCCTGCGGACGGACCCAGACACAGACCAATATGATCAATGCTGAAGCCACTTTATTAAAATACTTCAGCCATTATATATTTTTACTACACCGTGGGCTAGCTC
Source organism: Charadrius vociferus (assembly GCF_000708025.1). Taxonomy (NCBI): domain Eukaryota; kingdom Metazoa; phylum Chordata; class Aves; order Charadriiformes; family Charadriidae; genus Charadrius; species Charadrius vociferus. The sequence goes on along the minus strand of NW_009647433.1, from coordinate 6,032 downwards.
TGAGGCTTGTGCTCATTGGTTTCTAGACTTATACACACAAACTATTATTGGTTAAACGCAGCTGTAACATATTATCTACACTTTGTTACTATTTCTGCCAAGTCAGTCTTTTAATTAATACACATTCTGCATCTGTTGGGGAGTAGCAGCAGTTTCAGTGTCAGCGCATGATTTTGTCCTTCACACTGACCTTCAGTATGTGTCCGTTGTTTTCCAAAAGGTTTCCCACATTTCCCCCTTTTTGGTTTTCAATTAAAAATGCCAAGTTTATAATCTTCTGTAGGGCCCTTTGCAGACAAGAGTATAAACATGGAATAATTAATGCTGTAACAAAAAATCACGATCAATATTATTAATCCTGTCTTAACAATTGCAGCTAACCATCTACCAATTCTTCAATCAGATAACAAATTGTTCAACCAATTTCATTCATTCTCTACTTGCAACTTTTTGAACCCTTCCTTTAACATTTGAATGCTTTTATGCACCGATTCTGACTGATCTGACAGATTTATGCAACACATATCTTCAAAATCGTCACACTTCTTATAGCCTTGTGCTAGAAGCAAAAAATCTATGGCTGCTCTATTCTGCAATGTAGCATGTCTAATAGAATTAGTATCTAATAATAACCCACTTAATGCTGAAGTTGTTGCATTCGTTTGCTTTGCTAACTAACATCCTAACTTGTTAAGCGTAGCTAAAGCTCTCGCTGCTGCCACCCCAGGTGCTAACCATGAGGCAAAAAGCATCTCTGTTCTACTCCAAAACTGCACATTATCAGCACATTTTGACTCAAACGCATGAGTGATTCGCTTCTTGCTCCTGGACGACTGCGTCTTCAGCCAGACTCTTCCATGGCCTGATCCAGCGAGTACCTCTTTCTGTAACGATACAAACATACCCTCAGCCAATATATCGCAGTTCAGAGGGACCTTTCCATACTCCAGTTTCAGGGCCTTTATACTGGACCAAAGTACCTCGATTCTGTTCTTTATGTCCCGAGCCCAAAGCTTGACTGTGAATCATTGCAGGGGGCTGAGTGTCAGTTCCTACTAACCGTAAAAAATTCATCACATATATTACCTTCTGTATTTGTGCTACAGGAGACAAATTCTCCTCCTCTCCCCCTTTTTGTTTTAACAGTAACTGATTACTTGATGCACACGTTCTACAATCATCTGTCCTGTAGGGGAATGAGGAATACCTGTAACATGTCTAACTCCCCAGAGGTTCATAAATCACTGCCATGCCTGTGAAGTATAAGCAGGACCATTATCTGTTTTAATTTCAAGAGGAACTCCTAGCACTGCAAAACATCCACGTAAATGTAGCATTACATGTCGAGCTGTCTCCCCAGACAAAGGGGTATCCCAAACAGTGTGAGAAAAGGTATCCACTGTAACATGTACATATTTTAAATGACCAAAACTGGGTACGTGAGTAACATCCATCTGCCAAAGCTGTAATGGTCGTAGGCCTCAGGGGTTAACTCCTAAACCCACCCCCAAAACTTGTCCTTGACAGTCAGGACAAGCTTGAACAATTCCTTTAGCGTCTGATAATGGAATGTTAAACTGTCGAATTAACATTTTTGGAGCCTGATGGAAAAACATATGTGAATTTTGAGCCTGCTGGAATGCATTAGGAGGCGGACCATTCCATGCCGTGGCTACCAATTGATCAGCACGCTCATTACCTTCCACTAAACTACCAGGAAGGCCAGAATGGCTACGAATGTGGACAATAAAATACTCATGCTTTCGGGAATTTATCAGTTGCCATAATTCAGTTAAAAGTTGACTAAGTC
>NW_009647433.1:0-2925 GCF_000708025.1 Charadrius vociferus | reverse complement strand
TACTGTATCTTTAAGCAGTTTCCATAACGTTGCTAGAGGGAACAAATCCTTTCTCCCAGACGTGATATCTTTCCATAATTCTTGGCCAAGACTATCCCATATTGCCGTCTGAAAAATATCCTGGGCATCCTTCACTATGCCCGTTTCTTTTGCCCATAAAGCAATTTCTTTAAAATATCAGGGTCATACTTCAGTCCTCTCGTAGAGAGAAAATGTTGCAAAAGCTTCAAGATAGCTTGCTCTTCATAACTTAAATTATTACCCATGATAGCCCATGACCCAAAATGAGTTTGGCTGCTCATCTTTTTTTTTTTTTTTCTTCTTTCTCTTTTTCTTTTTCTTTTTCTCTTTCTCTTCTTTTGCTGTGGCCACAATTCATCTCTCAGCCGATTTCTTCTTCTTCTTCTTTAAATGGCAAGCCGACAATTTCAATAAGAAATTGTGCCATGCCCCATGCTGGGCGCCATTTGCGGATGGACCCAGACGCAGACCAATACGATCAATGCCGAAGCCACTTTATTAAAATACTTCAGCCATTATATATTTTTTACTACAATGTGGGCTAGCTCTGAGGCTTGTGCTCATTGGTTTCTGGACTTATACACACAAACTATTATTGGTTAAATGCAGCTGTAACTTATTATCTACACTTTGTTACTATTTCTGCCAAGTCAGTCTTTTAATTAATACACATTCTGCATCTGTTGGGGAGTAGCAGCAGTTTCAGCGTCAGCACATGATTTTGTCTTTCACACTGACCTTCAGTACGTGTCCACTGTTTTCCAAAAGGTTTCCCACACACACACCCCGTCCAGGACGCTGTGCAGGGTAACTTCCCAGGTATTGAGTGACCTTACCTGAGACAGAGGGTAAGTGACTAAGAAACATACGCATGCTATTAAGTTTTGTGATTGGTGCACTCTTTTAAGGTATTAATATCTAGTGCGCTTTTGATTTGTGTTGTTACTTGTCGGGATCATTTGTAGCCTGCAATAGTGTATCCCACTAATTTCTTTTAAAATGCATTAGTGTAATCGCCATTGTACACCTAGAACTTGCAATAGTGACATATTGGACCTGTGAGTAAAGTCTAAATAAATTGTTAATTTGAACCTCTCAGTGAAGTCCTTTTTCCTGTTTCATCACAAAAACCCTGAGCCCCAAGGTTTGTGGGGTGATAAAAGCAGTTCCAGGAGACAGTGAGGAGAAGGCACAACTTTCTGTGCTGGCCCCTTTGGTGTGGGAGCAATGGCTGGTCATTTTGTGGTTTTGCTCCCACCTCTTGGGAAAAAAGCAAAAGGTGGTTTTCAGGCTGAAGTCAAGAGGAAAGCCCTGAGCCCCAAGGTTTGTGGGGAGATCAAAGCGATCAAAGCAGGAGACAGTGAGGACGAGGTACCACTTTCTGTGCTGGCGTCTTAAGTTTCGTAGCAATAGCTGGACCTTTGGTGTATTTCTCCAGGCACTTGGGAAAATGGCAAAAGGTGGTTTTGATGTATAGGTCAAGAGGAAAGCTCTGAGCACCAAGGTTTGTGGGGTGATGAAAGCAGATCCAAGAGACAGTGAGGAAAAGCACAAGCTTTCTCTGCTGGCCCTTTTGGTGTGGGAGCAATGGCGTGATGTTCAGTATTTTTGCTCCCGGCACTTAGGAAAATGGCAAAAGGTGGATCTGAGGCTGAAGACAAAAGGAAAGCCCTGAGTCCCAAAGGATTGTGGAGTAAAAAAAGTGGATGTAGGAGACAGCTACCTGTGCTGGCCCGTTTGTTGTACAACTACTTTTGCTTAGGGAGCACTGGCTGGATGTTTCCTATTTTTAAACCGTGGCGCTGCAAAGAGTGACAAAAGTGGGTTTTTCTATTAAAAATTAGGAAAGAAGAGAGTGCCAAAGTTAGTAGGGCATTTAAAAGGATTCCAAGAGGCAGTGAGAATAAGCATCACTTTTCCCAGCTGGCCTGTTTGGTTTGGGAGCAGTGGGGCATGGTGGCTGTTCTTGAAATCTAGAGCTGCCGACAATGAAAAAAAGGTGGTTATATATTTGGAGTCCATAGGAAAGAAGAGAGTGCCCAAGTTGATAGGGCATTTGAAGGGGTTCCAGGAGGCAGTGAGGATAAGCATTCCTTTTTCCATCTGGCTCTTTTGGTTTGGGAGCAGTGGGGGATGTTTGCTGGTTTTGCTTTGCAGTCCTGATGAGAGTGAAAATGGTTTTTTTTTCTGTTTGCACTCCTTAGGAAAGAAGAGAGTGCCCAAGTTGATAGGGCATTTGAAGGGGTTCCAGGAGGCAGTGAGGATAAGCATCCCTTTTCCCAGCTGGCCCTTTTGGTTTGCGAGCAGGGGGGCATGGTGGCTGTTTTTGCAATCTAGAGCTGCCGAGAGTGAAAAAAAGGTGGTTTTTTATTTGTAGTCCTTAGGAAAGATAAGAGTGCCCAATTTGACAGCTCATTTGAAGGGATTCCAGGAGGCAGTGAGGATAAGCATCACTTTTCCCAGCTGGCCCATGTGGTTTGGGAGCAGTGGGGCATGGTGGCTTTTTTTGCTATTTAGAGCTGCCGAGAGTGAAAAAAAGGTGTTTTTCCGTTTGGAGTCCTTAGGAAAGAAGAGAGTGCCCAAGTTGATAGGGCATTTGAAGGGGTTCCAGGAGGCAGTGAGGATAAGCATGCCTTTTCCCAGCTGGCCCTTTTGGTTTGGGAGCAGTGGGGGATGTTTGCTGGTTTTGCTTTGCGGTCCTGATGAGAGTGAAAAATGTGTTTTTCTGTTTGGAGTCGTTAGGAAAGAAGAGAGTGCCCAAGTTGACAGGGCATTTGAAGGGGTTCCAGGAGGCAGTGAGGATAAGCATGCCTTTTCCCAGCTGGCCTGTTTGTTTTGGGAGCAGGGTGGGATGTTTGCTGTTTTTGCAATTTAGAACTGCCGAGAGAGAAAAAAAGGTGTTTT
>NW_009647432.1:15882-28191 GCF_000708025.1 Charadrius vociferus | reverse complement strand
TGGGACTAAGTCATTTATCACACAGTTAACCAATAAACTATCTTCCTATAGCTAGACTTGAATCTTTCAGTTATCATCACAAAAATTAAAACCTACTAACCTAAACTAAAAAAAAAACCTAAAACCTAAACTAACTTCATACTCATGCTTCCCTTAAAATACACAATACATGCTTTCAAACTATTTTCCCTTTTTAGATGATTAATTCTACATGGAGCCAGAAACAAAAGACATCTGTCACAATCCGTCAATCTCAGATACTGAAATGTCCAAAGGCAAAAAAATATTGCATGAACTCTCTGAAGATCAGTGCTGACAAGGACATGATGCCTTATGCCATCTTTAGAATAGGTTCTGATGCCTCATGTTACTCATTACTTACATAAAAACATGTGTTAGGAAACCAAATTATTTAAAGATTACATAAAAAAGAGTAATAAAGATCTGAAACTTGAACTTTTCTACTTTTTATGTACATGCATCATAATTTTGGGGCAAGTCATAAACTCTGCTGAAGCTTTTGGGATTTTATTGAACACTGAATCATAGAATTGTTTTGGTTGGAAAAGACCTTACAGTCCAACTGTAAACCTAACACTGCGAAGTTACCACTACACCATGTCCCTAAGCACTACATCTACACCTCCAGGGATGGTGACAACCACTTCCCTGGGCAGCTTGTTCCAATGCTTGACAACCCTTTCTGTGAAGAAATTTCTCCTAATATCCAATCTAAACCTCCCTTGGCGCAACTTAAGGCCATTTCCTCTCATCCTATCGCTTGTTACTTGGGAGACGAGATCTACCCCCACATCTCTACAACCTCCTTTCAGATAGTTATAGAGGGTGATAAGATCTCCCCTCGGCCTCCTTTCCTCCAGGCTAAACAACCCCAGTTCCCTCAGTCGTTCCTCATAAGACTTGTTTTCTAGACCCCTCACCAGCATCGTTGCCCTTCTTTGGACATGCTCCAGAATGTCAATGTCCCTCCTTGTAGTGAGGGGCCCAAAACTAAACACAGTATTCAAGGTGCCAGTGCCGAGGACCGGGGGACAATCACTTCCCTAGTCTTGCTCGCCACACTATTCCTGATACAAGCCAGGATGCTGTTGGCCGCCTTGGCCACCTGGGCACACTGCTGGCTCATATTCAGCCAGCTGTCAACCAACACCCCCAGGTCCTTCACTGCCAGGCAGCTTTCCAGCCACTCTTCCCCAAGCCTGTAGAATTACATAGGGTTGCTGTGACCCAAATGCAGGACCCAGCACGTGGCCTTGTTGATCCTCATACCATTGGCTTCGGCCCATTGATCCAGCCTGACCAGATGCCTCTGTAGAGCCATTCTACCCTCAAGCAGATCAACACTGCTGCCCAACTTGGTGTCATCTGCAAACTTACTGAGGGTGCACTCAATCCCCTTATCCAGGTCGTTGATAAAGCTATTAAACAGAACCAGCCCCAATACTGAGCCCTGGAGAACACCACTTGTGACTGGCTGCCATCTGGATTTAATGAATGGAATTTAATGGAATTCATCACCACTCTTTGGGCCGGGACATCCAGACATTTTTTACCAAGCGAACAGTACTCCTGTCCAAGCCCTGAGCAGCCAGTTTCTCCAGGAGAACGCTGTGGGAAACAGTGTCAAAAGCTTTACTAAAGTCCAGGTAAACAACACCCACAGCCTTTCCCTCATCCACTAAGCGGGTCACCTTGTCATAGAAGGAGATCAGGTTAGTCAAGCAGGACCTGCCTTTCATGAACCCATGCTGACTGGGCCTGATCACCTGGTTGTCCTATACGTGCCGCATAATGGCACTCAAGGTGATCTGCTCTATAACCTTCCACGGCACCGAAGTCAGACTGACAGGCCTGTAGTTCCCCAGATCCTCCTTCTGGCCCTTCTTGTGGATGGGCATCACATTTGCTAACCTCCAGTCAACTGGGACCTCCCCGGTTAGCCGGGACCTCCCCGGTTAGCCAGGACTGCTGATAAATGATGGAAAGTGGCTTGGTGAGCACTTCCGCCAGCTCCCTCAGAACCCTTGGGTGGATCCCATTTGGCCCCATAGACTCATGTGTGTCTAAGTGGTGTAGCAGGTCACCAACCACTTCCCCTTGGATTATGGGGGCTTCATTCTGCTCCCCATCCCTGTCTTCTAGCTCAGGGGGCTGGGTACCCCAAGAACAACTGGTCCTACTATTAAAGACTGAGGCAAAGAAGGCATTAAGTACCTCAGCCTTTTCCTCAGCCTTTGTCGCTATGTTCCCCCCCCCATGCAATAAAGGATGGAGATTCTCCTTCGCCCTCCTTTTGTTGTTAATATATTTATAGAAACATTTTTTATTGTCTTTTACAGCAGTAGCCAGATTAAGTTCTAGTTGGGCTTTGGCCCTTCTAATTTTCTCCCTGCCACCAGACCCATGTATGTAGGTGCCCACTCATGCTTGTTGGGGAAGAGCAGCTTGCAGATGCCAGGCTGGTCAGCCACATGTGAAAACTGCAGCAAAAGCTGTGCCAGGCTCTGTGGCTGCTACAGAGAGACTGGTGTGGAAGTGGAACAGGTCGGTCAGGGCTCAGCAGGGTAGTGTGAAGGGAGCAGGGTCCCGTGGGAACACTAGGACTCTTCTGCTTCTCTCACACGTGTTCTTGCTGACCTTGGGCCAGCCATCTTGCTGCTTAACTTTTTATAAAAAAGTAATGAGGATATTTAGCATGCTTGAAAGATGGAAATAGAAGGAGTTCCCATTGACTGCCAGGTGCTGTTCAACTGCATGTAGAGGAGGAAGATTAAAGCAGCAGAGAGCTTGGTGTTGTTAAACATAAACCAATGACAGCAGGGTCCAGGACAGACTGCCTTCAGTCAAGTTTGCATATTGGTTACATCTCCTCTAAGTTACATTTTCAAACCACAACACACTGTTCTGCAACAGGGGCTTGAAAACCTGTTTGTCAACAAATAATTAGCTTACATACTGAGTAAGTATGTTTCAGGGGCTCAGCCTGGCTGTTCTTGCTTAGCCAGCACCTCCCAGGAGTTCTGCTCAGGCATGAAGCATAGGAGAAGGCCTTAAGCTCAACAACCACATTGACATTTGCAACAAAAACATTTAAGCAGTTAATAATCAGTTTTATTCAACTTTACTAAGCTATTTCTGAGTGCTCAGAGCAGTTACCATATCTGTACCAAACCCAAAATTTTACATCTCCATTAGCCTAATTAAGCTAATCAAATGGAGTTAAATATACTCAGTTACCACTGAGCACAGCTGTTAAAAGCCTCTCTGTTAGACTCTGACCTCTCTTATTAGTAAGATGGTTAAGGATAGAGATAGACTCTGCAATTCTTAGTATAACCGAGGGCTAAAGGGAATGATTGCTGTGATTTAATTAAATGGTGAGATGCAATGCCCAAGTTTGCATAGCAGAGGCTGCCAGCCAGAAGCAAGACCCAGCTGCAGGGAGCTACTAAACTCCCAGCGGAGAAGCCATCCTCCCAGCACAAACAGCAAATAACTGCGAGGCTACATGTATTTCCCTCCCTTTAAGGGAAAAGTTAGCCATTACCACTTATGTTTTACAATTTGAGTTTTATTATTAACCATTGCATTATTAGCAGATTGCATTAAAAAATATCCAATCAGTTATGTTTTAGCTGTCTGCAGTGAGTAGCTCCACTCCACTGAATTCAGCCTGTTTTTTCGTAGGATTGCAGCCACACCCATGAGCAAGCAGCATTTATAGTCACGGAAGCCCTCTCTCTGATAGTATGGGACTGAAGAGTCAGCATCTCCCTTGGGAGAAAAGCAGCATTACAAACCAGGGGTTTCCTCCCACTTCTTTGGAAAACTAGCGCTCTATTTCCACTGCAAGAAGGTCCTGGGCTATGTTTCCATTTGAATTTCATTCCCGCAGCACTCAGGGTGGGTAAGGCTGCACAGAGTCCCCTCACCTCTCTTCTGCCATCTTACTTTCTTCCAGTGACCATCAGCCAAGTTAGAAAGTGCTTTGAACTGTGATATACTCGGAGAGGTTTGTAAACGCACAATGGCTCCACAGCACTTAGGTTTTAGGAACTGTATGACCCGAATTTCTTAAAAACGTGGTTTCTGAAAATACCTGAAATTGTCAACATTAATGTTTTTGGTTCTTCCTACAGTATCCAACCAAAACTGATAGGCTTTACTCAAGACAAGGAAGAAATCTTGCAACCCGATACGTGCAGGCAGACTCTCAGGCCTTACAGTCTCTTTTTGAAACCAACAGCATTGGCATAGCCAGAGGGGTCTGTAAATGTGGATCGAATTGCAGACGCTTCTACATCCTGCACAGGACTAGTGCCATGCACTGGGCACTGGGCCACTGTCTCTTGTTATTTTCCTGACAGTAGGAACGCAATATTAAGACAACAGTTTCTGTGCAAGAGTTATTAAGAAAAAAAAAAAAGAAAAAAATAAAAATCAAAGTGATAAAATAGTCCTCATTCCTTCCAAAAAATCAGCCACGCAAATCCTGATTGGCGGTGGTGAGTGCGTGTAACAAGTTTTTCCTTTTTGGGGAAGAAGACTGAAGAGGGAGGGACAGTGGGAAGGATGAAAGGGCAGTAAAAAGGAACAAATTTCAATGCACCATTATATTCTTTGATCATTTTCTCCCTGACAGGCAAATCTGCAAAGCATTTAAGATCAATATGTGACAGAGAGTCAACCAGAAAGGGAGGAGCAGAGGGAGATGCCACTTGAGCTGGCATGCCAGAGGATCTTTAAATAGAAAAGCTTTCAGGGAACTCGGGGCAGGCACTTAATGTACAAAAACTACTTACAGCCATACCTATCTGAAACACCCCCACACACCTTCCCACACATTTATCTGCAACAATCAGGAAAGGGAAGAGAGGAAAAGGCACTAAACCTAGTGCTGGGCCCCAATCTTGGCATCCTCCCCAGGGCTGGTGTTGTGAGATGAAGGTGTTAGCGCAGAGACAAACACATAACCACGTATCCAGGTTATATGCGGTGCTTTATTTCGAGGTGCCGGGAACCAGGGGTACGCACCCAAATCTGGCTCCAAAGACTGCCTCGCCGGATAGGCATTTTATATTCTCTTGGCTACACAATCTCATACATATTCAATAAGTATTGCTACATTATCTAATACATATGCATTACAGATTACTTCATCCTATTGCGACATCAGCCTCTCTTATTGCGCGTACTCGTCTTCCCTCTAGTGGTCGTCGGTGGTCGTCCTGATGAGCGTCTGTTTTCTATCCAAGTTCCTCGATGTTCTGCTTGGCGTCTCTGGTATGCCGCTTATCTATTTCTTAGATACTTGAAACTATAAAACATATTCTTTCCCATCACCACTAATCACCATGGGCCTCAGCATGTCCAGACACCAAGGCCTCAACCTTCAAACCTTGCAAACACTCCCTAATATAGTACAATTTACTACTTAACTATTTCCTAACATTTTCTCTAACATTTCTAACAAAGGTGCCAGCTTCCCCTGAGCCTGTGAGTCCCTAGGGGAGGCAGTACGTGTTAGTCAACTCCTCCACTTCCTCTGGGTCCACAGTCATCGCCTCCCCTTCTTCTTCATCCTCTATGAAGGACGAGGTCTCAGATGCCCTGTCGCACTCAGTGCCGTGGTACCCCTCCATGCCCTTCCCAGCTCAGGCTGTCACTGGTGATTTTTACCCCTGACCCTGTCCTCCCCAGGATTGTCTGAGCATGGAAGAAGCTGCTCACTTCTGACTCGGGGCAGTCTTTAAATAGAAGGCAGCGAAGCTACAGCACCGAGTTGCTGCCGATCCTACCCTGGGTCCTAAGGTGCCAGGACACATGGCAAAACTTGACAACCATCTGTCTGGCTGCTCAGGCCCTTCATCTGCCCTCACTGCTGCCGAGGTATTTTTACAACAAAGACAGCAGAGTAGGGCAGGGAGGAAGGAGCTGGGGCCCCAGCAGACCTTCCTAAACCAGCTCTAATGAATTTGGGGTGGATGGCACACACAAAGCAGAAAGAGAGTGTGGGACAAGGCCTGAAAGACAAGACTCCAAGTGCTGCCACAAACCCTAGGAGGACAAAGAGGTGGAAAACCCCCGAGGGAAGGTGGACTGATGAGTCATACTGAGATAAGATGTTAAAAAGAGGAGCAGAAGGGGATGTAATAAAGTTGTACAATGAAGGCTGATTGCTGTTAAAGTGCCTTAAAGTTAAAGGTACTTAAGGTGCCTTTTGTTTGTTTACTAACCAATCAGGGGTTACCGAACAGGCAATGTTTAGCTAAAAGAACCAATCTGTTTCAAACACATAGCTAATGAAAACATATATAAACGTGTGGTTGTGTACAATAAATCGACATTTTGCTTGCATCAAGCTGTGTCCCATCTCTCAATCATGGCAGGAGAGGTTTTTTGTGCCCTCACAAAGAGGTGCATTTAGCATGTTCAAAAGCAAGTCCCAACCCTGAGCCCACCAGGAGACTCAAGGTGAGACTCATTTGAGCAAGAGAAGTCAAATACAATTACGAGTGGATGAGCCTAGGACACGAGCCTTTAATAATTAATACCATACTGTAAGAGGTATCAGATGCACTGTAGTTTTTAACAACACACAGGGAATACATTTGAACCCCCAAATTTCTCAATGTGTTAAATCACAGGACATTTCAAATTTCTTCTTCCAATGGACTTGAACCAATTTTAATTTAAATCAAAGACAAACTCTGTAGGGTTTAGGTTAAGCCATGCTTGCCCTTTATTATTCTGCGTTTCACACAAAATGCAGTGCTTTTCACAGATAAAATGGGAGTATGTACTAGCCAAAGTAGTGACTTTTTTAAAAAATATTTTTTCAAGGAAAGAGAGAAGCACTAAAATTCTGATTCTAAATAAAGAACCTCCAAGTTATTTTAGGTATAAAACATTGTACAACTTTTTTATAATTTTTTTCTTCAAATAAATAGCTGATTATAAATCAATCAACAAACTCTTCCTAGTGTCATAAGTACAGATACACCCAAGCAGGTATTTCTGAATACAAGCTTTCACTGCAATGCTAAATTAAAATTCTATTGAAAAATTCACTTTAAGTAAAATATTTCCTAAACAACAGTACAGATAAAACCTGTCTACTCTCCTGACCCACCCACTAAGGTACACAATTTACAAGGTCAAAACATAATTTCTCGAAGAAGTTGTTGCATTAAGGGGCAAAGTAGTTTTGGCAGAAAATAAACCCCCTTGCGTTCTAACACTCCTCACCGAGGTGGGAGGCTAGGTGCAGCTAGGTTTAGATTCTGAGTGATGCCCAATTCACCACTATCTGTCCAGGTGCGTTTAATATATGTTAAACTGTTATGGTTCTGGATGCACTAACGGCAGACTGCACATTCAGCCCAGTTGTGCTCATGAACTAACACGGCCACTCTTCGGTCGCGTTCAATGAGAAACCCAAATGACTAGCTGCCTACACAGTGCAGTTTATTTAAACAACAGATACACAAGTTCTTTTGGATTGCCGGTGATAGTGACTGTCTGCAAAGCACGTGCGAATACTAAAGACTAAAGATGCTAGCAATATAGCTCGGTTACAAGTGCACTAAGTTATAAAACCACTCTATATAGAGATTTCTAAGTGTCCTGAGGAAGCACTTGGTATAGCCAAGTGTTCGAATCTTACCCACAAGCGTCCTATACTATTTTTTATCTTCAAGGTGGAGTTTGAGTGACTCTAGTCATAAATACTTTCATTATGATTGGTGTAAAATTTCCTCACCTCGCATTTAAAGGTATAGTTTATGAAAAATTCAGGGCGCAGACTCAAGGAGGAGTGGTCGCACCTTGGAGGTGGGTAGCCTTTGGGATGGAGGTGTGTTTTGGTATTATAATGACATTATAATGAGCAAAGTTCACGAAAGGACAGCATTTCATCAAAAAAAAAAAAAAGACAGAACGTTGTTCTCAGGGAAACAGGTAGGCAGTTTATCAGTTCTATAAGACCTTCAAGGGCTCCATTTGGTCCCCAAGTCCCCAGTTTATCACAGAGTTTTAGCTACGGTGACTCCACTCTGCTCCATCCTTCGCACTGTTTTCCTTCCGTGGTGCCATCTCGTTCCCATGTTTGCTGGATTATCACGGGGTTTGGCCTTGGAGTCTCCACCCCACTCCACACCCCTGGTTGCTTTGCAAGCAATATTGTACAGGGAATCACAGGTGTAGCGGATTCTTCACATACCAGCTGCAGCTGTATTCTACCCTAGAAGCCTTTTGATTTTATACCTTTCCTTAATGTGTGACCAATGCTGTATTATTGATCATTTTTAGTAATCATTCCACAGAAGTGCACTTGAAACAGATACTAAGTTTAAACTCCAGATTTTATCATAAGCACAAAGACAGTGTACACAGCACAATAAAATTTTTTAAGGTAGAGGACTTGGCATTCTTCACACATGGAAGAGAAGAGCATTACAGTCTTGTAGAAATGCTTATATACTAATCATAAACATATTGCACAAGTTTTAATTCAGTCTTCAACACAGCAAGAGGAAGGTGAATACCAGTATCCCTTTAAATTATTTCCAGACCTAGTGCTCTCCCTTCTGTACTTCTCACCACTTAATTTGACCTATAAGCTGACCAAAATAGCATATTCTTTCATGCTCTTCCTACAAGCATCATACTCTATATAATCAATGAGAGAAAGATTTATATCAAAACACAAAAGGATTAGAGAAGACAAGAACAAAACAGAGAGAACAAAACTAAACACTACAGAATACATGTCAGATTCCCCAGAGCATAAAGAGTCCATTAGATCAAGAGTGACATAAATTTAACACCAAATATACTGTGAATTGCGTCCAGTGACCTAAGTTAAAGTATTGGTTCCAAATAAGCATTTGGGATGGCATTCACAAACATCAACTTCAGGTTATCTATAAATCTTACATCCTTTTATTATGGTTGCCTATTTCTCCCAAATAACCATGTCACTCTTCAAATTGAGTCATTAAATTGGTTTATATTGAATTATTTGTAAGGTATTTCTTAAAAACAACCTCTCATACTGTCAGAACACCTTAAGTTACGCAGAGTACATTTACAAAAATCACATTTTAGGAGAAGCGAGAGCAAGAGAACTAGAATCATAAAATCACTGAGGTTGGAAGGGACCTTTAAGATCATCAAGTCCAACCCTTAACCTAACCTGAGAAAACCACTTCTAAGCCATGTCCCCAAGTACCACATCTACTTTTTTTAAACACCTCCAGGGATGGTGAATCCACCTCCTCCCTGGGCAGCCTATTCCAATGTTTAATAACCCTTTCAGTGGAAAAATGTTTCCTAATATCCAATCTAAACCTCCCCTGACATAACTTGAACCCATTTCCTCTCATCCTATCACTTGTCACCAGGGAGAAGAGGTCAGCCCTCACCTCTCTACAACCTCCTTTCAGGTAGTTGTAGAGAGTGATAAGGTCTCCCCTCAGCCTCCTCTTCTCCAGGCTAAACAACCCCAGTTCCCTCAGTCGTTCCTCTTAAGACTTGTACTCCAGACCCCTCACCAGCTTTGTAGCCCCAGAAGACAAACTTCAAGTTTCACAGTATACAGCCTATGCTAGTTCTGGCAGTACTGTTATTGAATGAGAAGCTCTTGCTAGTGTTTGGTCCTCTTGTACAACTCTGAGCCTGTTAATTAAATCTGTTGCTAGAAGACTAAAGAGAGTTCCTAAAATCCTAGACAAGACACTAGCAGTTTCTGACATTATACAAGGTGAGAAATGACAGGCAAACCCAATGTCAAAATAAGTAGTGAAAATCATTCCTAAAATAACAGAGCTGAACTAGAGCATTTTCATTTCAAAGGAGTAAGAAGCCTCAGATGTTAGCATCTTGCACACACGCTGAAACCTTGGTCAGCCATGAAAAAACACATTTTACCAAAGGTCTCCCAGAAAAACTATTTCTGCTAGGGTACACACCAAGGGATAGGTGTAATGAAGGTTTTTACTTTGAAGTTGAAAAGGGAAAATGTGATGCTAACACTAAGATTTATGATAGTCATTAATGGATTTCTTGCACTGGATACCTGCCCAGAGTAGATGAAAATACAGGTCATTAAGCTTCTCAACAGCTTCAGACCATGCAGAACTGAATCCAAAGTTAGTTAAAGTTCAGCTCCTACTCCCTCTCCTCAAACAATTTATTTTGTAGTGTTTTATCTGAAGTTTTCTGAAAAAAGTTGCAGCCCACCATTGAACAAATATCATTACGTACACTCATTGTTGTTCCAGTTGTCTGACACTTCCACAGAAAGTGGAGCTGCTCTTGTTTGGCTTGACAGGAAAATAATATAACATTGTTTTCCCAACCTTTCAGGTTTAAGGTTGTGGGGTTTTTTTAAATATGTGAGAGCACTGCAATTTTCTGCGCTCTTGACAGATTACCCGCTAGCTTCTTTCACTGTAAGTTAAATCAAGTCACACCATTTTGCACCTTGCTGTTTATTTTTGCCAAGAAGTAGAAAATGGAAGAAGTTGGTTATCTTTTCTGTGTGGTTATTCTTAAAAGTAATATACAGTTCAGGTCTTTCTTATCTCATAATATCTGCCAAGACTGGGGAAATAAGTACAATGTTTGAAAAAGGCTAAATAATCTTCTTTGTCATTAATACTTAAATAAGTAAGTAGTAACCTCACAGATCCACAAAAATAAGGTTGATATTTTTCCCCTTCTTGATTTTTTTTAAAGGGAAGATAAATCCAAAGCTACACAAAATGCAATGAACTACAGAAGGTACATCCTTTTAAGAAGAGAGTGGATTTGCAGATTTAAACATTACACTGATATTCCACCTGCAAAATAACAGTCTCAAATTCACACATGTCAAAGTTCCTGATACAAGACATTATATTCCGACATTTCCAGAACTTAATTGTGTCTTTAAAATAGGCTATTTCCATTTTCTTCTGTATTCTGTTCTGGATTCCAGGACACATCTGTTAAGCCATGAACCTGCAAATAACTGCACTGATTCTCCTGTCTTTACATAGAATTCATTTAAACCACAATGTGTAATGAAAACCACAGGAAGAATAATCTCTCAACAACAGTGAGACAAACAGATTCCTTAGGCTTCTTAAAGTGCAAGATATTCATAAGTACTTCTAGCTTTAAGCAACTGTCATACCTTACAGTTCCTAGTAGAAAGGAATTTTTTTCAGGGCCATAACACTTCAGTATACAGGCTTCTAGACAGCTTGGACCAAACAACTGCTTTTACATTTTTTGGAAAACCACACAGGTTTTCTTTCTTATCTCTGTTAACTGTTTTCAGTTACAGGGTAGCTCCAAGTCCTTCCCCTGCTTCTCTTTTCATTCCCTTCTAGCATACCAATCCTTCTCTTAGTCTATTATTTTCTCTTTCCCTGGTCCAAGCTTCATCTCCTATGCATGCTAACTGTTCATCTTCTCCATGAAGACTCCCCATAGCAGCTGAAAGGCACCAAAGAGCACATGAAGCAGGTTCCCTGTATCATGCTACTGCCCGGTTCAGCCTGAACCAAGAAGGCCGAGATCTACAAATCCAAAAGGTAGCCTGGGTTTACCCTCTGTGGAAAATGCTCATTCACCAGACAACCAAAAACAGTAACCACAAGGGGATCAACATACGCATAATCTAGTTACCGCTAGGACTTGGGTTGCCAGAGCTTTATTAGAACAAAGAATATTCTTAGAGAGGAATCTGAATATGTGCACACTGTGTTTTTTCAGAAGCTCCATCTTGGCAAAACTGAAGACTACTTTTGCAGAGCAGGAAAACACACACTACTGCCGTTCCTTGTCCTAATCCCTGTTCCAAAATAACAGAGCAATGAGTCCTCTTGAAGAAAAGGTCAGGAGAACTATTTTTAAACACTAAAGAATTTAAAGCTTCCTTTTCAAATGTTTTTGGCGAGACTGTTTCCAAAACTATTTACATTGGTTGAATTTAGTTGAGGACAACATCCTAGTAGAGGTGATTTACCTCTATCTGGGCTTTAGCTTTCCTAACCTGATCTTTGGCTGCTCAGACAATTTCTCTGTATACCTCCCAGGCTACCTATCCTTGTTTCCACCCTCTGTAAGCTTCCTTTTTCTGTTTGAGATTGTCCAGGAGCTCCTTGTTTATCTACATGGGCCTCCTGGTGGTTTTGCCTGACTTCCTCTTTGTTGGGATTCATCGCTCTTTAGCTTGGAGGAGGTGGTCCTTGAATACTAGCCAGCTTTCTTGGGCCCCTCTTCCTTCCAGGGCTTTAT
>NW_009647432.1:0-13606 GCF_000708025.1 Charadrius vociferus | reverse complement strand
ACCTGGGACCTTATAGGTGCCGCTCTGTGGGACGAAGTTAGTAAGGGATCTAAGGATGCTCAGAAACTCTCTACTGTGTGGAGGCTGATATCTGAAACTTTGAAAGAAATGAAAGCTGAAAGGACTGTTGCCGCATCTGCTTTTACAGCGATGGGAACAGAAAAAGGGGGGGAAGAAATGACCCCCACAGAAATGCTGTTTAAGTCTACTGCAGTTGCACCGCCGCCACGAGGCCATGTACCTATGCCCCCTGAACGACCTGTGGCACCAGGGAGTAGTTCTAACAAGGGTGACAAGCACCAAGAGTCCCCTCAGGACAGGGACTGTTTGCCACTGCCGCCAATAGCACCGGAAGAAAGAGACGGAACCACAGATGAGGAGATTGACAACAAGCCCTTGCCTCCTGTGCCAGAAATATACCCGCCACTGCTGTCAACTCCATCCTATATATCACCCACATCGACACCAAAGGAAGACCGCCCGAGGGGTTTGTCTGACTTTCAATTCGGGGAGCTGCTGAAAGAGATGGAAGCCCTGGAAACGCGGCTTGAAGAAAGGAACTATCCACCACCTCCGCCTCCATTACTAGTTACTCCCCCTGAGCTCAGGTAAAATCATCCTGCACAGGAGTGTCCAAGACCATCCCTTGCCTTCTATTTGCTAAATAATTCTAACATGGGAGAATCTTTGAGCTGGACTTGTGTTTACATGCTAGTAAAACCACATGAGCAGAAGCTGAGTAAGGTAGCCTGCGCTGAGCTGGCTGCAGTTGAACTGAGATAGGGTAGGTGAAGCTAATGCACTTACTGCCGAGTTCCCATAACTGTGGTACAGAAACACTCAATCCAAAAGGAAGGTCTGACTTATTTTTCTCTACAGCATAGAGTTAAACTTGCATGTTAAACTCACTAGCTTTAATATGAACCTGTATCCTCTCATATAATGAGTTCAAAGACTGCAGTAGCACCTTCTCTGGCCAACATATCTGAAAGAATAACTTATACAGAAAACCTGAATACACAGAACACAGCATTAAAGCTGAAGTATGCTTTTCTTTGGAAAAAAAAAGATTTAAAAAGTCAGGTTTTCTATAAACTAAAGCCAGCTTTAAAAGGAAGACTAAATTAACATGGGTTTAGATCTGCTATGCTGTTTGGGTGTCCATTGCATTCCTTAGGTTCTTCTGAGAGACTGGGGTACGTGGAGAATATATATCTTCTATTGCTAGCCAGAAAAACTATTTTTAAAACCTGGTAATACCAGGATACTACATTTTACAGCAATGTCATGTATTTTAAGGAAAAGAAACCCAAGATACACAAGACCAAGTTTTACATTCACATACGGACATACATCTATGTAAATTTAGGGACACGTTCAGTCATTACTGTATCTCCCCTCCTGCTCCTTTGTTATTTTAACGAGTAGTATCAGGCATGACTCTCAAACTTTACAGTACTAGAACATCACTGGAAGAACTATACACTGTAATATTATTTCCACATTCACAGCAGGCAACACTTCCTCTGAAAAAAAGTATGGTTAGTGATCAAACCAGTAGTATTGGAAAGTTTCAGACTCCCATCCTCTTTTGCCAATTCTAGCAAAGCTTCCTGGAACCCTGTGCAACACCTTCTGGGGAGAAAAAAGCCATTCTTCCAGCTGTGAAAAATTTGAGGTCTTGTTCTCACATAATATAACTTTGCATATAAAATATTATTATAGTTAGCAGAAGTCAGAATTTAACAGCTTACAATTCAACAGAACACACTAAAACCATGGAGACAGACATAAAAAGCAGATATGCAGCATACATATAAAGATCTGAAAGGGAAACAGAGTTGTTCATAGATTATACGGTTTTAACCCTAATATTAATCAGGCAGGTAACTGGAGTGAAAGTCACTCCTTGCCCATGCCCACAGAAAGTTGTGGAAGAGTCACAAACAAATGAATTTAGTATTAGCAGTATAACAGCTCATGAGGAAATGGGCACAGGGGGAAAAACACGGAATGAGAACAAGGGCTACTGACCTCCAATACTACAAAACAGAAATGCAATGAAATTACTACAACAGATGTCTACTAACACTAATAAATAAATGTTTGGAGGCAACAGACATTTTTGAAAAGGAGAGCAAGATTTCTTTCATGTCTTGAATGTTCAAATGCCTGAGAACTACTCAACTGCAAGAAAAATCTGCCACCACAGTAAGGTTGGCATACTGAGCAGCTAAAAGGCTAGACTTTGGAATACTATTTTTCAGAATAATAAATAAACTATTTTCTTTAGCACTATAACTAGCTTAGAGAGGATGTTGCTTTTGCTTATCAATCTTGACCTTAACTACATTTTGTTTACATTTTATATCCTAATCAAGATTAACTCATTTTTATTAATGTTTGTACAGTATTTGAATAGGAAAAAAATAAATCACCTGGTAACAGTTACACCAATAGCAAAAGACAATATATCAAATATCACTGTAATAAAAAATACTTACAGGAAAAAAATAAAAAGAGAAATAAATGTATGCCTCTGTGTGTGTATACTTACATCCAGAAAAAAAGGAAAGAGCAAAGGATATAAAAAACTATTTTATCCAATATATTTTCTTGATAAGATTTTTTTGGCAGTTAATGAAATATGAAGTTACAAAACCTTGCAGAGTTTTAAAATCACAAATCTGCATTTTTAAATGGGCAATTACAATAGAAACATAGTCCAGATGAAGGCATTTTTCAGGATATTTAGTTTGTCTGCTTCTTCAATGAATTTATAACTTACAAAACTCATGCAAGCACCAGTTATAAATCTGAAAGACTCCTTACCTGAGGAGCAGGAAGTGTACCACATTCCAAGATTCCCATCCATGGTAGAAGAGATACAATTAATAAACTGCATTAGAAGGCTAGTTTCTAAATCTTCATCTACTAATTAGGATTAAAACTCTTGAATTCTGAAATCTAAAATTATGATGTTTAAATTCCCTCCCCATCAAGTTCAATTTCATGAAGTCTGCAGTTCCAAGTTTTACCATTTATATTAAGTATATTTACCTCACAAAAGTCAGGCAAATCAAAGTTTTCCTTATTCAAAGGGATTTGCCTCCAAAAAATAAATGCATATTATTCTATACAAGTGCTCTAGTAAAAATGCAAGTTACAGTCTATAGCAGCTAGTCGTTAAGAACCCACCTAGTTTAAGAGACACACATAGTTATAAATAATTCCCATCTCTGCTTGCTTTAGTGGTTATACCACTATGAAAATGACTCTTAAAAAGAAAACGAAGTACCACAAAATAGAAAGCATGAATAAAACTACTTTTCTGGAAGAAAAGAAGATATATATTTTTTTTACACTAACTTAAATTACCTAAAGCAAATTGTTAATCATGTGTTTCCGATAATGTTAGTCAACTTATTTTTTTTAAAGCACTGCAGATTGCTGATCACCATATGTAGAAAGGAAAAAAAAAAAAGTGTTTCATCTTTCTGAAATACAGCAAGTTCGTTATGCAAGAAATAACTATTACCACATTAGAGTTTTACATGTAAACCCAAATTAATTATTACTTAAAGTTGGGTATGGGGAAGATTTCATGGAAACTTCTGTCAAGATATATATCAATATTCAATATATCAATAACCAACAATGTAGATTAAGGTAATTTCTTACAAAGCACTCACTCTGTCCACTGAACTAGAGATCAGACCAGTCACAGGATACCTAGGCTCATTTTTCTGCTTTGCCACACACAACCCATGAAACTTCATTAGCCTCCCCCTGCCTCCATTCACCTATTGTAAACCAGGGATAACAGTACTTTTCTTCCTACCAGAGGGACTCAGGGAATAACTAGATAAACAACAAGGTACAGATTATAGATTCTGCACATAAGGGAGGTTGGTAATAAGACAAAATTGCAAAGCATCCTTCAAACAAGCTTAGTTTCAAGTAGTCCTTCTGGTAAGTTTTCCCTTCTTAACTTGCTCTAGAAGGCAAGAAATTCAGCTTCTTCTAAACCTAGTCCCCAATTTGCTTGCTGTGTCTTTTCCTCGTACCATCTTAAGTAATGGAAAAGAAATTCAGGATCTGATTGAGAAACAAATATAAATAAAGTGCAGAAGTATTTTCAAACTGCAGAAAGAGCCGCAAATTTGATTTGGAAAAAAAAACCCAACAGACTGTAAGTAGGGTGGTTTGTTTCAGAAGAGGCGAAGCAGCATTTATGCGTAGTATTAGAACAGAGACACAGCTTTGACTAGCTACAACCGCAAGAAAAATATATGGTTTCTTTGGATACTGACATTTGCCCATGCTTTGTAGTTATTACTGCAAGCTACAAGATCAGAATCATTTTGGTGTATTTCTCATTTTCATTTTAAATTTCTTTGCAGTATCAGTATTCAGAAATTGTAACTTTCACAGCACATTTCAAGCAATTATATTCCTAATGGAGACAACAGACTAAAAATATATTTGCAAATTTCTAGCATTTTTTTTTTTTTAGTATCTTGATCCACAGTTTTACTTTGGTTTTATAGTAAGCATGTATAAAATATTCTTTTTACTTTATTAGCAATCCTAGATTATTTGTCCATGCTCCATGTCCATTTGTCCAAGATAACCAACAAATAAATCTATGTTGAAACAGGGTAAAAAAATGCTATTCCTACAGCAGTGTTCTAGAAATGCAAGAACCTGCAAGTGATTTACCACTTTCACAGGACACAAGATGAAACCTTGCATTTAGTACAAATTCATCAGATTTTTCAGCTTATGGTATTGTACACTTTTTGTAATAAGTTAAAGCATTAGTATTTGTATAGTACTCTGAAGGCATTTACACAGTTCAAACACTACAAATATAAATGTTTGAATTATTATTACAAAGAAGTCAAAATTACTGATTCTTACAGTTTTCTTTAAATTACACGCTATGCAAAACTTCAAATACTACAGCATATGAGCTTTAGACAAATATAATTAGCAAATTTAGAAATTTAAAAAAAAAAAAAAACAAACAACCATCAGATAAAGCTAGGTATCCAAGAAATAAAAACCAGCTTCAAATGCTTTTAAGCACTAACAATTAAGAGTTAGAAGGTACACGGTACAGTAAAAAAATCAGAGAAAAAATAAAGACCATAAAAATTTAGCACAGGTATACCTAAGCAGGGTTAGAAAATAGAAGTAAAACAGTTTACTATAGCTCAAAGCTTTCTTCTGCTTCTTGATTATTCTAATTACCCAAGATGGCTGACACCACAGTATTTTCTCCCTGATGTACAGTGTCATCAAATATTCCCATCTCAGCATTGTAGCAAGTATATGCAAAAGAAAGAATGGCTTTCTGATACTACCTCAGCACAATTATCAGCAGTAGTAAAAACAACATAGACAGGGACATCAAGCCATAGCAACTCTGAATAAAGAAAAAAATTAAATAGTGACACACAAAAGGAAAGGTAAGGAGGAAGGAATGAGGTATTTCTCTAAATTAGTTATAGCATAGAGCTATTCAGCAATAGCTCTTTTGCCCCCAGACATATTTAAGATGATAGCTGTTATTTCTAGGTAATCTTCCTTAGATTAAGACTCACGAATTACAATCCTAATTCTGCAGAGGATTAAAGCATACCAATTCACAGAGTTCTCTGGAACTTAGAGTACAATGTGGCCATAACCGCAAAGTCCCCAGAAGGCCTTTTCTTGTTGGACTGAAGCCCATTTTTGTGAGGTCTCAAAAGTCTCTTTAGTAAAACATATATCATTCACTCTCTGCACCCAGAAATATCAAGCAACTCAACAGCTGTGGGAAGGTATGGAATTCTGAAACACCACAGTTGGATGGAAACATACTACTTAACATATTAAGAAATAAGAAAGTTACAGATGACAGGGATATTTTCAGGCCAGCATAGAGAGAATTAGGTCAGTAGATCTCATTAGTACTCATTTCCAACTGTGTGTGAAATCTTCTCATATATAACAGTTTCCACTACAGAAATGATCAAAAGCAGCAAATAACCTTTGTCATACTTATGTTTAGTGTATCAATGGCCATGCTTACAGACTGTGTTTAGCTTAACCCATTAGCTATTTAAGAATTCACATATTTTAGATAAGCAGCTTCATACACACATATGATGTGGTAAATTCATAAGAAACACTGGGTAATTTCTTTTGGACGGATGGAAGGATGGGTTCAGGTAAAAAGTTTAAAGTTGCTGTGATTCATGTAATTTACAGGTAACAGCATCATATTGTTGTCCAAAAAGTGGATTTGTGCCCGGTGTGCAATTAACCAATCTCACACGCTCAGGAGAGATTTTGTATTTATTCAGGCCTGGGTGATAGGTGGATTTTCCACAAATCAAGCACACCTTAAGACAGTTTCCCCGTCATATTTATACACAAAAATTACAAGGTATTCCACTCCCAGTTACAATGATCGGTTAGTAATTTACATATAGTTATAATATCTGCTGTGTCATTCTCTTCAATCACTGTGCCTCTGCAGGGGAAGGGTCTTCACCTGGGCAAGGGTCTTCTTCACCTGTGGGTGTGTTTTTTAGTATTATAATGAAGGCAGTTCACTTCAGGATACCTTAAAAGTAAGTTCTGTTGCCAAGTTGGCCAGCTGGATATCTATCTTGCCAGGTTGTCAAATAATTAATCCTATACACAATCAATCCTAGATGTTAAGGTCCAGAGAACAAGGACTTCAAACAACACAGCGTCCTGTTCGTTACTAGTTAATTAAGGCTAGAGGGACTTCAAACAACACAGTGTTCTGTTCATTATTAGTTAACTAAGGCTAACAATAATATTAACATAAGCTAAGTTCTTAGGTCAGGATGCCCTACATCAATATCAACTACAGGGTTGGACTGAAATTCCATCCTAGAAACATTTAAGAACTTCACTTTCATGTATTTTGTAAAATAAGTTATTCCACAAATCTTTTTATTACTATATCTCATATATAGTAGTATAAGGATTTAATTCAGCTAAGGGAAGCCGTTACTAAGATACTGCTATTTGTAGAAGACATGGAAAATTCTACAACAGCTGGGTACGATGACTTTTAAAATTCATGTTAATTCATGGCTATAAGAAACTCATCTAGATTCTCTGAAGAAAAATCAGAGCTTCATTCATTTTTTTTCCCCCCCTACATCTAATATAATATGATTCTATCATCACAGCACAGGAAGTCTCCACATACTGCATAAGTACAAATTCTTCAGCTGCAAAGTATTACATACCAAGGCTCCAAAAGTAACCTAAAGATAAAAATAACACCCAACACACTCAGTAGCAATTGCTAGGAAAATCCCCATAATACACATAAATACAGTCTAATGCTGTTAAGCTGGTCTACTGAATGGCAAGCAGGTTATAAAGGTCATACAATTATTTAGTTTATTTTGTGTTTGTTGCCATTAATGTCTGTAACTTATGAAAGTCATGGATGGGGAAAGCATACATGGCACAATACAAGTAACAGGGAAAAAAACACCTTCTCTCCCAGGTTAGATGGTGCCATATATAGACAGAAAAAAAATCCTAAAGCATTCACATCCTACTCAAGCCTTAAAGCAGCTACAGAACTTGGAGCACTCCTAATACTAAAGCTTCAACATCACATCTTCAGCATGTCTTTTTAAACAATTGGTCTACATCATTCACTAAGGAGAACAATAATTAAGTTTAGCACACAGAACTTTGAATTGGGACTTAATTCATCCTTCAGACAAGGTCTCACAGGGTAAGAGATGTTACAGAATCCTTTTTCCATAGGGACTAAGAATCAGAACAGCAGGATTCTCAGAAAATGCTTGGGATATCTTCAAAGAGTATACTATATTAATTAGCAGGACTGCTAAGAATATGATCACAACTGCTTTAATAATAATTTTTTTTTGCTTGTGGGTGTTTAGAAATATGAAAGAGAATCTTATTTCTACAAGATCTTGGGTATTTTCCAGTTCTCTGCCATAATAAAGAAAAGGCAACGAGACCTGAGCAATATGAGCAATCAAGATATTTCACCTGAGTCTGCATAATTACTAGGAGGATGGAGTTAAGGGGAAAAGTTACCCTTTATCACTAGCGTTTACCACATGAGCTTTTCTATTCCTACTGTACAAGATAGTTGGACCTGTTACCTGGAGGAGAGTTCATGCACAAGACATTGATATATCTACAAAATACACTCAAGACACACTAACCTTAGATTCAAAGATGTCCACACAAGTATGAGAATATAAAAATGGATTAATAAAGGAAATAAATTTGCCTAGTGAAGACAGGGACACTATTTACTGCTAAAGAAAGCTCTTTTTTTTTTTTCCTCCCCTCCCCAGTAACATCAACAAAAGCCCTATTAGAAAATTCTATGACTAGGAAACAAGCTGCTTTCAGTAGCAGAAGTGAAAAAAGTTAAAATCTACATGAATAAAACATCTGAATCTAAACAGCTGGTGCTAGATACATGTCCAGAGCCACACTTAAGCCTCTCTTAGCAGAAAAGACTGATGAAGCACTGGTAATAGCTCCTCTTTGGCCTGCAGATCCTTCCCAGGCAGCTGACTGATCACACATTTTGCATGAAAGGAATTATTTGAATTATATTTTTCCTTCCCCAGACAGCTGTGGCAGCTGCCACAGATGACTACAGCAAATGCCCTCATGCTTGCATGTTAACACTGTGGCAAGCCTACACATTTATACTTGTAACTCCTACTCTCTTCCCTTTTGTGCATTACTTTTATGCACAGCTCAGTAATTGGCTATTCATGACTGCACACAGCACCCAATACAAGTCTCTAGAGTTACTGTGATAAACGGAAATTTATTCTCCAAATCTATTTTCAAAGTGAAAAGGCCTTTTTCCATTTAAAAATATAACATTAACTATCAAATGCTTATCAAGTCACTGTTGAGATGGTCACTCATTGCTAGACCATGATACTTTTTCTCCTCTCCTGCTTGTGCTTCACCTTTGCATAGCATCCAGTTGCTCCCAACATTTTCAGTCTTGTATCTCATAATCACTTTGGTCTTTTTATTTTTAAGTTGCTTGTCATTTCATCTCCTCCAAATCAACAAGTTTTGTTTATTTGGGTTTTTTTTTTGGTTAAGGATCAATATTGAATTACTCAGTCACCTACAGTATGGTTTCAGAGCTGTGACAACAGACTTGACCACGTTTTCTTTACTTTCCACAGAAACAAAGGATTCTATGGAATTTCACCATAGTAGGTGTAGAAAAGACAACACAGTCACTGGATAGACTAGCTTATGTCCTACTATCCTCATGATTGGTACATTAACAATAAGCACACAGCATGAGCATCAAAGAATTCAGAAGTAACCCAGCCAACTGGATCCCAAACACACAGAACACCCTCCTAGGTCCTCCACTACAGATACTGTCCAGCTGAAAGCAAACCACCAGCTTGAGTCAACTATCATAAAAAGCTTTCCACCCTAGTACAGAGTAGATGTAGTGCAATCTTGAAACTAATGAGTGGTTGGCTACCCACTCTACAACCAGTATCTACATTCCAGGCTAAACAAGCTGTCAGAGGAACTACATTTTTTTAATCTGATAGAAAGATCAATGTTAAAACCTACACAAACTGACAACCGGAAAAGTCTAAAGTGAGAGCATACCAAATTTTTCCACAGATATAATCATAAAATGTTAAGAACCAGTTGGCATTAAAATAACACAAACAATTAGGACAAACCATCACCACAAGACTATAGCTGCTTAAAGTACAACAACTGGCATCATCTATGTCATAACTCACCCACTTCTTAACAACAAGTACTAACAGACGAACTGTATTCTCAACTGCAAATAAAATAAATGCTTCTCAAAGAAAACAACCCCACACATTTAACTTGACAGCAATCAATCAGTATTTGTTCCTACTGGATCAACATGATACTCTTGTATTCTAAGGTTACCTTTTATAAATATTTTATAGAACTTAGTTATTATACAACTACTCTTCATCTTATAAAAATCAGAAAAAAAATTTGCATTTCAAAAAAGTCTGAATAGTAAGATTCACAGATACATCACAAGGGGTATATCAGGTAACTTGCAGATGAGACAAAACTGGATGCGTCAGTCAATGAAGCAGTGTCGCAATTCTACTTCTAAGTTCTTTCCAGTTCATTGCACTAATTGCCTGAATTAACTTGCTGCCAGGACAGACCAGGTCTAAATTTTTCTTATTTAATTTATATAAACTTTGAGGGCAGGGAAAAGAATTCTTCTGGTTGGAGGACACAAAGCTTATTCTTAAGTTTTCCTCAGGATCCATAAAAGCAGCAATCCCTGCATCGAAACATTCATTTTAAGTTTGCCTTGTCTTCGATAACTTTTTTTATAGATGAGATCTGTTAGATACAATAACGCATTAAATCAAGACATGTTAGTCTTGATTTAATGTTGATATAGGAAGTGTTCAAGGCCAGGCTGGATGGGGCTTTGAGGAACCTGGTCTAGTGGGCTAGACCACTAGACCAGGTTCCTCAAAGCCCCATCCAGCCTGGCCTTGAACACTTCCAGGGATGGGACATCCACAACTTCTCTAGGCAACTTGTTCCAGTGCCTCACCACCCTCATAGTGAAAAATGTCTTCCTAATATCTAATCTAAATCTACCCTCTTCCAGTTTAAAGCCATTGCCCCTTGTCCTATCACTACATGCCCTTGTAAAAAGTCCCTCTCCAGCTTTCACGTAAGCTCCCTTTAAGATACTAGAAGGCTGCTATAAGGTCTCCCCAGAGCCTTCTCTTCTCAGGCTGAATAACCCCAACTCTCTCAGCCTTTCCTCATAGGAGAGGTGCTCCAGCCCTCTGATTATCTTCATAGCCCTCCTCTGGATCCACTCCAACAGGTCCATGTCCTTCTTATGCTATGAAGAATAAGGGAAATTTGTGGCAGAAGCTAGGAACAACTATATCAACATTAAGACTTGGTGAAGTGACCCCTCACCTGTAGCCATGAATGACAACAGATTTCCTTCCAAGCATCTTTCCCAGGCACTAGCCTTCCTGGATTTATGAAGAAATTATAGTTAACTAAATGATCTGGGACAAGTTATAGACCCTCCTAGTAACGTGAATATGGAACACAAACTACTCTGCTTGAAATAGTAAAAATTAACTAGTAACTTCTACTAATAGCTTCCTACCCTAAAGAGAAAGGAATTCCTGTACGCAAGAACTAAAGGTGGTAAAAGAAGCAGCACAGATGGCCTAGAAGTAGTAGCCCGAGGTCCACTCCTTATGTGTTTATCTGCCAAATGACATTGTGATGCTAATTAAGAAAAGCTTAGCTTAGCACTGAGTGGTTCTTATTACTTCCTCTTTAGAAGTCTGCATTTCAGGAATCACAGATTCCTGAGGAGACACAAACCAGTTTTGTTTTGGGGTTATTATAAAAACTGTAGCAGTATTTTGGATTTTCCAAGGAAAGACTGTAATAGCATACAGCCACAGCAAATTATCAGCCACGCATACCTAATCTGTGGCTGTAAAGAAATAAAAGAAACTGGAGATTATACCATGAGATGATCATTAGTATGATGATCTCGTTATCTGCAGAAGACTGAAGTAGCCCTTGTAGTAGATATGTGGGCCTTAATATGAAGAATCTTTGTTATCTTCTGAATGTTACAATATTCAATTAAAACCATACTTAGTTTTCTCCATACGTTTATAGTGAGCAACAAGAAGA
Source organism: Charadrius vociferus (assembly GCF_000708025.1). Taxonomy (NCBI): domain Eukaryota; kingdom Metazoa; phylum Chordata; class Aves; order Charadriiformes; family Charadriidae; genus Charadrius; species Charadrius vociferus. Next base: position 1,834 of record NW_009647432.1, on the reverse strand, counting down.
TATCTTAAAGCTATCTAATGCAGCTAACTAGGTAATTATATATAGTAACCTATTATATTCAACTTAATTTTAATAGTCTATAAATGCCAAACTAGAGATTTAAAAAGCAAAGTTTATAGAAATAATATAAGAATCAAAAAAAATAAAAAAGGAATCAAACATCAGATATTCAATTTTAGAATATTTATTACCTACTTAGTGACAGTGGTGGAAAAATAATTTTAAGATAATACTCTAGAAACTTTCTTCAGAGTTTTGATGCTGTGATTTCTACTCTGATTTTGCTTATAGTACTTGAATTGTTTATAGACTTGAATTTCATTGTTATCAAAATGTAGTTCTTGTTTTACATAGAAAATACATGTAGATACAAATTTAGACCTTAGGACAACATAATATATCAAATATTTTTTGGATTTTTAACAAATCTGTCTCCCAACTAGACAATACATGATTTACTATGGACAACATACAGGAAGGATTCTGAGGTATTAGTTGAGCTAATCATGCCAATGAACTGAGGAGGAGAATAACTGGAAGAGGTCAAAAGGTAAGAATCTCTTTTCTGCAACGATGGTCAGAGACAAATCAGCAAGCATTTTGAAATGAAAACTATTTATTAGTAAAAGCTGCATGTTGTGTGAAAAAACTTCTGAATGGTAACTGTTTCAGAGCATGCAATTTTTAATAACTGTTTCATACTGTTAACAGCAAATAAGAATAAGGCAAACAAGCACTACCTGCTTTATTTATATCCCCCCATTTGAATTTCATACTGAATATAGAACTTAACTGATCACAGTACTCAAGAAACAATATTAAATTCATAGTTAATGTGAAATGTGTTCACCTGATTCGTGTCAATATGGACCAATGCTAGGGCCACATGGTGAAATGTGACTTTCTGTCTTATATACCCTTGTATAACCACAGGCCTAAGAGAAATGGAGTGGTTAATGTATATAGTTTTTGCTTTTTGTAAAAGACATACTTGTGTGTCAGTTTGGACCGGTTTTGCTGTTAACCATATGGTGTCAAGCCATAAAAATCTAGGGTCATCCTAAGGGTGAGCCAAGGAAGGCCATGTGCACGCGTGGAATCTGGGGTCATCCTGAGGGCGAGCTGAGGAAGACCACTGACTTCATCCACCAACCACCAGATGGGAGCCAAGAAGACCCCCAGAGGTGAAGAGGGCATGCGCAGAAAGAAATAAGCCTACTCCTGGTATTTATTCGCATAGACCCACCTTTTCTATGAATGTGTATTAGCAGAAAGGATATAAACCAGAAACAGGAACTGTATGGTGTGCGTCTTGGTAGAGCAGAGACTCCCAGTGCTGTTTGCTTGCATTTATTCATTTAATAAATTGTAAACTTAAATTGCAACCCGATTTGGGACTCAGTCATTTATCACAGTTAATAAGCCACAGCAATATTTTAACTCACAACATAAAGCATATTATAGACAAAGCAGTAGCTATCTGCAATGTACAACTATTTCCATTTTACATATCCAAGTCTCATTCATGTAGTTGTTTGCTTGAACATTCCTTTGGTTTCTCTTGAACTATTATAAGGGGAACATAGACCTAGAATTTATTAAACTGGATAAAACACATTAATTTGATGCCTACAAAAGGTTTTTTACATCATTAACTACATTAAAACATTCTTTGCATCACAAGTGTGAGAGATGGAATTGTTTTGCTTCAGCCATTTTGTATGTCGACGACACAAGCAGGGCTATGAGCAGCCATTTTGTGTGTCGACGGCACAAGCAGAGTTGTGTAACTTAGAAAAACAACTCTTTAAAAGGAGAAGAGTGTGAATCGAGT
>NW_009647431.1:9568-9868 GCF_000708025.1 Charadrius vociferus | reverse complement strand
TGGTCTTGACATCCCTCACCAGGTTCATTTCCAAGGCCTCCTTGGCTTTCTTCGTTTCATCCCTGCATACCTAGACAGCATTCTTATACTCCTCCAGGCGGTCAGCCCCTTCTTCCACCTGAGCTTTTTCAGAAGGTCCCTGGTCAGCCATGCAGGTCTCCTTCCCTTGCCTGATTTCTTTCTCTTTGGGATGCACTGATCCTGAGCTTGGAGGAAGTGATGCTTAAATAGCAGCCAGCTCTCTTGAGCCCCCTTACCCTCTAGAGCCCTCTCCCATGGGATTTCTCCAAGCAATTCCTT
>NW_009647431.1:6956-9134 GCF_000708025.1 Charadrius vociferus | reverse complement strand
CACCCCCCAGGGAGAGCTCAATACATTCCAGTTGCTCTCTCACATAAAGAGCAACTCCACCACCCTTGCCTTGCTGGCCTATCTTTCCTAAAGAGAACATAGCCCTCCATGACAGTGTTCCAGTCATGTGAGCTATCCCACCATGTCTCAGTAATTTCAACGAGATCATGGTCCTGTGACCGCACACAGATCTCTAATTCTTCTTGTTTGTCAGCCATGCTGCATGCATTAGTGGTAGAGGCATTTCAGAGAGGCCAATGAGTGTGTAGTTTTTGCCCTTGAGGGGTGGTGGGCCTTCCAATCCTCAAAAATACTAGCACTTTGCCCCACAAGTGCTGAGCTACTACACCTGGGCGCCTCTCTATTGAGCCCAGGTACATGCCCATTCCCCTTCGAATCTAGTTTAAAGGTCTCTCAATGGAGCCCTGCTAATTCTCGTCATAGAACCCTTTTCCCCCTGCAAGACAGGCTTTTCCCATCTGCTACGAGCAGGCCTGGTGTTCTGTAAATCGGGCTGCGGTCAAAGAACTCGAAACCCTGCCAGTAGCACCAGGTTCGGAGCCAGTCATTGACTTGCTGGCTCTTCCTGTTTACCCCCCCATCATTCCCCGCAACTGGAGGGATAGAGGAGAACAAGACTTGTGCTCCCTATCCCTTAACCAGTTGTCTCAAGGCCCTGAAATCTTTCTTCATTGCCCTCGGACTTGTTCTCAGTACATCATCGCTGCCTACCTGAAAAACTAAAAGGTGATAATAATCTGATTGCTGCACCAGGGATGGAAGCTTCTTCTTAACATCGTTAACCCAGGCCCCAGGGAGGCAGCAAACTTCCCTATATAGTGGGTCTGGTCTACATACTGGCCCTTCCGTTCCCTTCAGGAGTGAGTCACCTATTACAATGACCCATCTTTTGGTTTTGACTGTGGAGGTTTTGATTCGGAGAGTGGTCTGACTAGGCCTCAATGACACTTTCAAGCTGGGAGGATTGTCATCCTCACCGTTGTTCAGTTCCCCTTGCAGAACAGTGTATCTGTTCTGCAAAGACACCTGAGAAGGTGGGGTAGTCAGCAGGCAGATGTGCCTGCGGCACCTGTTGCGTTGGGCAGGAACATCTCAGCATTGTCCCCTGTCCTCCAAGCTACCCTTTTCAGCTGATCAGGGAGAGGAGTGGGAGTTCTCCGTAGCAGGGGCTCTGTCTGCCAGCTGGGTTTCTGTAATGGGAGACAGGGTATGACTCCAGGCATCTCTATCCCTCTTGCATTCCCTGATAACCCTCAACCTACTTACCTCCTCCCTGAGCTCCTCTAAGCATAGCAGCTCCTCTACCTGGGCACACCTGCCACAGGCATGCTCACCACTGCCATCCGACACTGGCATGAGAGCAGGGCACACCCTGCAGTCTGACGCCTGGGTGGCAACGTGTTCACACAAGAGCTCCATCTGTGAAGCAGCATCAGAGCTGGTGCACGCACAGTTCGTTGGGGACATGGTCTTGATACGAGAGATTGATTTCCTAAAGCATTAAGTGAACTATGTAACAGTTGTAAAGCATTAAACAAGCAGCAGCAATGAACTATATAACAGTTGTATTATGATATATAAACTTTGTCAGAACTTATCTCTAAGAACAGAATGCAACGCTGCTATGAGATAAAGAAACATGGGATGTCTCAAGACTGCAGACTCTGCGGCTTTGTTAGCAGGGTAAGGAGGTAAACAGCTAAAGTTCACTAAATGAACACTGCGATGAAGAGGAGCGGAAGAAGTAAACGACCATCAGATGTCTCTGAAGACCACTGAGAGACTATAGTGCGCATGCGAGAGTAGGTAGTAACCTATGGTAATGAGTTATGAATATGCATATATGGCATGTATATAAGCTGTATAACTAACTCTTTACAGTATGCACATTAGGAGGAGTGATCCCCTGTGACTCCAGTTCTGCAATAAAGAATACCTACTTAAGAGTCACTCTGACTATTGAGTCCTGGCTTTGGCTTTTCACAGTACCAGTCTTCTGCCGGGTAGATACCATGGCTACCTGACCAAGTTGGTAGATTTACAGCACCCTTCCGTGCAACCTGTCACACCCTGTTGGCTCAGTTGGTTCGCCCACTCAGGGGGACCGCCCTTACGCGGTGCTCCCAGGTGACACCCTGGGTGGCGCCCACTTGCTTG